>NW_023458560.1:39272172-39276921 GCF_013731165.1 Rhagoletis pomonella
AAAATTGTCCTTTCACTTCCGAAGGTCACACTTGAACGCTTATAATGAGCTCAATTGCGTTTTTCGCACTTTGCTGTAAATTTTCATGACTACGCGTTAGCCTCTGCCACGCTTTTTTAAATCACGCTCACTAATTATGTTAATTAACATTTTTCGAGAGTTTCGGCGCAAAATGCCAAAATGGTCGTTTATTGCACTTGCCACGTAAAACGTTTTCTTCCCTTTCTGTGTGGCTCTCTCTGCGCGGAAGGCGTAAAGTTTTGCATGCTGTTGACTTGGGTTTTTGCGCATGATCGCTTGTTATTTACATTATAAGTAGAATTTTAACGACGATCGGTTGAAAAAAAAAATCAAAGTCCTCCATTCACCAGTTTTCTTTCTCCGAGAAAGCTTATCCGGTATATTTATTTTTGAAGAAGTTTCTGTCAGCCCTTGTCAAGTTTGGGATTGAGATTGTACAATGTTAGAGATTGGGGTTTGTTCGTTCAGAACAATAGTTCGACTTTAAATTCTTCAAATTGAGTTTATATGATTTATTGGTATTTTTCTTTCTGATCACTTCCTTTACCATGTTGACACATACCGCAAGGAAGAGCTTAAGTCCTATCGGGTTCGAGGCGGCAGCTGATCAGCTTCCTCACATTCTTCGACCCCCTTGTAAACTGGCACCCATATCAATTGGATAGCATTGTTCTCACCCAGGGAATTATAAGCTCTATACACTCCTGCGACAATGAGGATTTGACTTAATATAGGGATCCTCTCACTTCAGTAATTCCAACGAAGCCTAATCTCTGCTCACCGACTAATGGCATAGACGTCCGCTTCGAAGATACTTTGGAAGCTTCCCAAGGGCACTGCATGCTTTAGGCTAGCGAAATATATGCCTGCTCTAATACCCTAAGCCTTTTAGGCGTTGTGGCTTTTAGGGTTCATGAAGCAATCGAAAAGTTATAGCTGAATATAGTTCTGAAAGTCTGAAAAGCGGCATATTTACGTCTGAAATTTAAAATTTTGTTTAATTTATTTGAATTAAATATTACAATAAATATTTGTATAAACTAAAGAGGTTTAGGAAAGTTTTCTGACGAAAATATTTTTGAGGAGGGTTTGCAATTTTTTGAAAAATTTTATTCATTTAGGGCCGATTACTCATGTAAGCAATAAAGTTGCTTTTACTAATAGGGCAGATAAATTGTTCCTCACATTAAAGCGCGTTATAAGTATTTTCGTTTTCTCATTTCACCGGTAAAAATAAATTTGTTATTCCGAAATTACGGCAGCGCCAGAGTAAAACTTCACCACATTCGTCATAAAATTTCAATGTTGACAATGCCACATAAGTAAAGAAACAGAAAATGCATGAAATAAAACCAAATGAACAAATTGTGTTGGCAATGCTTAATTTAAAGTTGAGTCCAAATTTTTAAAGGCTACATACATCATGTGAGGAACAATTTATCGATTGAGAAATTATACGCTGACGAAAAACGAAAATTCGTATATCGAGTAGAGATGCCGTTTTTAAATCAATTAAATCGAACATCGACTACTCGAGCACTCCCGATTGAATTTGTCGATTTTTTAGTTCCGAATCGATCCGAAAAAATCGAGAACCGACACTCGATTTATTCCCAATCGATGCATTTAACATTACATTAGAAAATCTAGAAAATTTTAATAAAATTTGAATTAGAGGCTAGTTAATACAAAAAATGAAGGGGTTTGGATACTGCATCTAGCTGTAATTTAGAGTATTTCCACGGTTTATTTAACAAAAAACAGCCAAAGCGAAAATTGATGGAAAAAATGCGCTGCTATTTTGTAAAATTACATACAGTAAGCGAAAACAAAACAAAATATTTTTTGGTATTTTTTTGGCCTAATAAAAAATGTTTGAATATGAAAAAAATTTTTAAAAATCTGTATTGTGAAAAAATCTGTATACGCAAGCTTTATTGGGCAAGTGTATTTATGTACAATTCATTTTTAAAAATAGCGTTTTATTTTGAAATAAAACAAAATTTTTTCTCTTTTGTGATAAAAAAAACAAAAATTCGAAAAAAATTTTACAATTTTCCTAAGTAGGGCTTCATGAAGTTTCTGTTGAATGCTCATATTGTTGTTTTTTTTTTTAGGTACTATTTACGGATAGTTAGCTACCCGATAACTTTTGGATAAATCTTGAGATTGAAACCGTTATAGCAATGCATATTTTAAAATATACTTACAAAATTGTTTGTAATTGAAGTGTTGGTCAGAAGGCCGAATTTTGTTTTTTTTTTTTGAGAAAATTAATTAAAAGGCGTTTTTTGCCAAAATATATGAATCAATCTTGGGAGATCGGTTTATTTTTTGACGATTTCTTCCTACATCGATTATTTTTATTTCGATTCGAATCGATTCAATAATTGATTTTTATGAACCGGAACCGGAAGAATCGGACCACTTTAACATATAGCTGCCATGCAACTGATTGTTCAGATATGAGATTCTTTGTTATAAATTCTCCATTTATGCAGCTAGAAACATGAATTTTCGCACTATTTTCACTAATTATGAACAGAAAATTTACAGTAAAATGAACAAAGATCAAGTCACTGTAACCTATTTATTGCCTCCATACAACTGATTGCTCAGATATAGGGTTTTACTGTAAAACTCCTTTATTTGGACAGCTTAAACCGATAAATTTCGTAAGCTATTTTATAAATAATAATACAAAGTATACTGAGAGAATCGTCAAAATCTATGCTGCATAAGCTTTATCTCCCATACCACTGATTGTTCAGATACCAGTTTTTGCGATATATCTCCTTTATGTACCCATTAAATTGTGTTACCGGTTTACATACCGATCACACAGCAGTGAAAATCACTTAGATTGGTGCCATATAAATTATATCTCCCATACCTCTGATTGTTTAGATATGATTTTATATATATGCATGTAACTCCTCTCTCTATGTACATATGTTGTGAATATATAAATTTGGTCAAATGCAGTAGTCTGTTAAAGTAAAATTTTCAGATGCTCATGAAAGGTATGAAGCCTTCGGCATAGCCGAAGACAGCGCTGCTCTTACTTGTTTATTTTAAGTTTTGAACATAATTTTATACACCAAATTAATCAGAAATTACCTAAATAATAATGTCCTTATGTACATTGAAGGACTTTCCCGGTAACCTTGTACACATATTGACTGAAATTCCACCATTCTTCTATCTCTCTTAACATACAAGCAACGCTGAACCTCAGCTGTTGATATTAAATACATCAATAATGATTATTATATTGCAGATACTTATAGCGGTAATCAATTTACATACATAAGTACTGGCGGTGATGGTGGCGCTGCTACGAGCGAAATGAACTTGCCACACAGACATTAACGATGATGAGTACGATGCTGGCTGGCAATGAAGTTGATATGCATGGTGATTGATTACGTTGCAGTCATTTATTATTTATGACATTCAATGCAGCAGTTTTACTTCTTGCGGCAGTTATTGATGAAGTTCTTAAATTAAAATGCTTAAAATATACTGCACTCAAAATTTCAAGGTCTCGGGTAGGATTTTCTATGGCTTTTATGGTTTCTAAGGTAATATGCATATATGTAAGTCATATAACACACAAAACTTTACTGATATCCTCAAGTAATTTCTGATTTACAAAAAAAAAACACAATCAATTGAAGTGGTTATATTACATAATTTAACGTAGACTAAACTAGCCATCGCACAGTGCTGCGATTCCATATAAAATGCGGGCAAATATACAATTATGGACGTATTTAAATGAAAACTGGTTTCTTGTTGGACTTGAGAACGCTGAATCCAATTTGTTTTTTGATAACTTTCTTACTTTCTCTGTAAATGCAGTTTGAATTTCAAAATTTGGATTCTTGTTGCATTTATGTAGATATGTACATATAGTTCATTCCAATTTCAAAAGTGAGGTGTCAGTTTATATGGATTAGTGTGTGGGTGTGCAGTAAAGTTTTATTTCTTTGAAAAGGGTTAGCACTTGTTAACAAAATGAATTCAATCAATTTAATAAGTTAAATGAATTAGATATTACAATATGGGTATCAATCGACATGGTTTTGAAAACAATTTATTTCTAAACTACACGTTGCCACCTCTTTAAAAAGATACATTTAATTAATGGATTTGGGTAACTGAAATATGTCAGACCAAAGAAAAAATTTAAAATATTTAGCAAAAAATAAGTAAAAAATAAAGAAATTTCTGAAACCTTAAAGTATGAAAGGGGTATGTATTCCTCATATTGGGAATGCATGTATTTACATACTGTAATAAAATAACAAATAAGTTTGATATAAATATGTTAATATTTCAAATATGCAAATTTTATATAACTTAATTTAATTCGATTTGCAAACAGGTGGCGAACCTCTAGAAAATCTTTGCAAGCTATGACCATAAACCTGTTTCGTCTGACTCCCATATATATGGTGATGCATTCTTCAGTCACCTAATTCCCTAAATTAAAATGGAATTTGATTTTTAAAACAACCCTTATCCTACATATGGTTTAGAAATCAACCCTTTCAAAACTCATTTCGATTGATACCCTTCTTTTAATAATTCATTTAACTTATTAAATAATTTTATTTAAATTTTTCAACAGCTGATAACTCTTTTTCAAAAAATTAGACCCCTATTACACATTTGACGGCCAAGTCATTTAATGTGCCTTCTCATTTTGCAAATCGAACGAAT
>NW_023458560.1:39277021-39283511 GCF_013731165.1 Rhagoletis pomonella
AAAAAAAAAGATTTTGGTTTCTTCGAGTGACATGGAAAAAATTAGTATTTTCGCCTAAATAAACATTTTAAGGCTAAAAATTGTTCAAATAAATGATTTATTTTTTATTTTACTTGTTTCTGGACCTCCATTGATTGAATTAAATGCAAGAAGAATGCTTTAGCGTGTTTTTCTTTTTCTTCCAAGAGAAGGGAGTGACACTAAAAAAACAATACTTGAGATTTGCACATGTATGTACTGTAAATTATTTTAAAATTATGCTCAGGAACTAAATACAAAATTACAAATTTTAGATGAAATTTCCATTGGTTTGATCCAAAAGCAATAGCTAAAATTTCTGAACATTTCCGTTATTATGTGCAATTTCTTGGTAAGAAAACCCGCAACCCTAACTCACGAACACTGATTTGTGTAGATATGTATATCCACATAGGAACATTTTTTGATCCACTACTGTCACGAAAAATGGAATTTTCAATTAACTGTCCATCGCAGCCAATAAAAGGCAACAAACAAACAAACAGCATTACGAATGTGTACAAAAAAAAAATGTGTACACAGTAGTGCATTTCTGTGTATGTGTGTATTTATATACATATTTGCATAGATGGCACTCCATATATTGCATTTTTTTCGAAAATTAAATTGCACTTTTTGCAAGCAATTTTTCAGCTAACTGAATGTATAGTTCATATCAGAGTTGGGCATTATTCGAATAAATTTTTATTTAGATAATTATTCGAATAAAATTTTATCCGTAATATAATTATTCGCAGATAACTCATTCACGAATAAATTATTCGTGAATAAATTGCTTGCGAATAATTTATTCGTTATTTTATTCGTTCGAATTCTGTTTACTATTTTATCAAGAATACTAGCCCATTCCCTCTGGTTTCGCGGCCCATGATAAGATTTTTTACGTTGGCCAATGCAAGAATAGCGTGGAAAACCAAATATGGGTAAAGTAAAAATTCTTAATTTAGGTTGAACAACTAAAGAGCAGAACCCTTCTCACACATATTTCTGCCAAAAAAAAATAGCGCTCTGATGCTATATGCAAGAAAAAATCCCTTTCAATGTCATGAGCTTTACCGATGGTCTTATTTCCACTTGTGAGATCTTTTCTAAGCGTGCGTAATCTTCTTCTATGATCTTGCAACTACAACATTGGTCCGATGCGTCAACCTCTAGTCTTATGTCATGTAGGCCAACAAAAGTCCTTATAAGGAAGCTGAAGAGCACAGAGGTGCGTTTTCTATTAAGGAGAGCCAAAAATCCTCAATGTAAAATTTGGCCTTTGATATACCAACAGTGGTCTTTCTTGCAAGGATGTGATAGAAACTTTCCTTGCTGATTCGCCACTTTTAAAATATCCAAGAGCTGGTTTCCTTGAGTCTTACTGCTGCAGCAATGGCCGCCCGAGCAATTTCATCAAGCGGACAATAAATAGGGATTTTCGAAATAACTCAACTGCAGCGCCCCCTAGCGGGTCTATTTTTCGCATAAGTATTTTTCATCATGCAGGAAGAACACATTTTGAATTTGAACGAAATCGGTTCATAAATACGGCTTTTATAAATAACTCGGCTCCATCGCCACCAAGGAGTTTTCTAGTAGCCTTTAATAGGACTTTATGCGCAGGGAATAACTTCCGAAAATTTGACTTAAATTATACAGGGGTTTGAGTTAAATCGAAACAACGAAAACGGTTATCATTTTATACATAAATATATGTACATATATATATACATAAATTACTTGTTTTATTATTATTTTATTCGTTACTCGAATAATTAATGAAGATAATAATTATTCGAATAACGAATAAATTAATTTATCCGTCATTCGAATAATTTTTTTTGAATAAACAAAATTATTTATTATTTACGAATAACAAGAAAAACAATTTATTCATTTGTTATTCGTCATTCGAATAAATTTTGCCCAACTCTGGTTCATATACATATATAAAAAAGGAAAAATCACAAAAAAAACACACTAGAAATGTGAGTGAAAGCATTCTCTCTCCATCGTAATAGCCAGCGTCAACGTCACAGCCAATTTTCAAAATTTTTTTTCGATTCGAGTAACACCCACCGACACTAAAATGAATATGGATATTGAGTAGACTGACCAATCGGTCAATTGACTGTGTCACTGACAAGCCGACTACTGGTACTATATTTATTTTTAATCAAAAGTTGTTCATGCGCTACGGACAAAAATTAAAACCGAAAACAGGGATAGCAAGTATGCGAAAAGCATTATTGAGTGGAAAGGTGGGAAAGCTTGAGTAGTAACTAATTTTTTTTTTAGGAAGGTGTACTGGTGTAATTTAAAGTGTGAGAAATTTATTTGTAATCTATTGGATTTCAAATATTCGTATGTCAGCTCGCTGTTGTAAAATTAATATACGATTTTTTTCATCATTTCTCTAAGGTATTTTGTAAGTGATATGAAGCAAATCGAATATTTCATGAACCGCAATGGCTCAGCAGCTTAGCTTTCTATAATTTATTTCTACCGCAATGAGGTCAAAGGTGCCAATTCCAATTCAAAAAAAAAAAAGAGAAAATAAAATGAAAAGTCCATAGGGTAAACACTTATTTGCTTTTTCACTCAAGTTCTATTTGGTTCTGCTGCGTATTTAGTTGTGTAATCATTTTGTGTGTTGCCAAAAATCAAGGAAAAACTTGCCGACCACAAGCCAGCTAAACCCATGAGCCGCATTTGCTTTGCAGTACTATTTGATTTAAGAAACCATTTCCCTCTGCCCTCCTTTGTCAACACAAATGTTTCGCTAACCTTTTGTGGCCTATATTTTGTGCCGATTTTCGCATAGCTTAGCTACCACTTTTATATTTTTCGGCTTTTGCAGTCTCTTGGCGCATAAAAAAATTGGACCAAAATGTGTTGGTGTTGCAGGTTGTGCTACAAAGATAGGCTTGTACAGATTTATTTATTTACTTAGTTGTTGTGCTTGAGCAGAAAAAGTGTATGCCACAAAGAAAGCTAATCGAAGCAGTTGAAGAGCACTCAGGAAATATGTGCATGGCAGAAAAAGAAAACACTGGCGGAGGAGACAAAAAAGTGAAAAAGTAAGTAGAATCTTGAAACTAAATTAAATGTAAGATGACAAGAAATAATGTACTTATGTATACAAAAAATAGAGCAACCAAAGCTGTGCGTGTAGTATACATAAATAAATAGGCAATAAGATCCGACAAACAACACTGGTTTACAGTAAAAATTTGCTTCCACTAAATTATATCTTACGAAGCTATTGAACAATCTTAATACGAAATGTGGAAAAGGAAATTTCGGTTGTGAAATATTTTTAATTGGGGTGCCACCGGTTTGAAAAGTCGAATTTAATTCAAGTATGCATAATTTATATGAAGAGTGGTATTATCACTTGCGAAGCGAATGATTTTGGCAAAGTGAACGGTTTGGCGAAGCGTATTAAAAGGCAGAAAAGGTATTAAAAGTGTTCGCGATGCAAATAACTTGCGCAAGCTGGTAAAAGCGAACACTCTTTATGCATATTTAAGTTGCGTTCGCCAATCCATTCGCCGCGCCAAACCGTGCTATTCGCCAAATTCGTTCGCGAGTACCCGGATAGCGGGTTATACTTGTAAGGGGACCCGGGTAGTGCGTTATCTTTAGCGGGCACCCGGATATAGGGTTATCTTACCCGAGTACCCGGGTAAGCGGTTATCGTTATGTGAGTTCCCGGGTAGGATTACCTTTATCCGAGTACCAGGGTAGACGGTTATCATTATCCGGGTACCTGATAGCGGTTTATACATATGTACTAGATTTCCCGGATAGATGGTTATCTTAATCCGAGTACCTGGGTAAGGAATTATTTTAGTCCGGGTACAGGGAGTTAGATGCAATTAAAAAAAAAATCAACAAATTTTTGTTAAAATATCAAATTCAATTCTAGTAGAATAAAGTACAAGTTTCAAATGTCTAAATATTAAGATTGATTTTTTAGAATTTTTAAAAAAGATCGAAATTTGTACGATAGCTTGTTGCACTTTTTTTTAATATTGCTTAAATTTGGAAACTCGGATTTACACGAGTTTTGATAAAGAATGAACTATATTTTTATAAAAAAAATAACAACAAAAATAACATGTTAAAGCCTGGCAAAAAGTGGTTCGGCTACAGTTTTTTGACCACTGTATGTATTTTTTTATATCTTTGATTGGACATGCACATTGTACATAAAAGAAGTGCATAACAAAATTATATTTTTTAATTTTTTTTTGCCTTTTCTCAATGCTCATTTTGCCTTTTTTCAAGTTTTTAGTACCTTCAAATCCTACATCGGAACACCTGCAACCTAAAATTAAAAATGAAGTTAAGTCGAATAGTGACTGACGGGGCTGGTAAAATATTAAGGGCTATCACGGAATCCATCGTAGGAAATCTACCTACGATGGATTCCGTGATAGCCCTACCTATCAAATGCCTGCTACGAATACGAAAAAATTGCTATCACTGAATCCGAGTGAACTAGAAAATATCGTTGCCAGATTCGAATGCTGATTCGAAATCAGTTAGTGCAAAGGAAACAACAGGCATTTATGTATGTCATTTTGCTCGCGCTGCCCAATCAGGAGCAATGGCCGAGTGTGCAAAGCACTAGACTGCCAATTGAGAGACCCGAGTTCGAGTCCGAGTCGTGGGGCGGTGAAGTTTTTTTTCTTTTTTTATTTAATTTTTGTTTATTTTTTTAATAAATATTTTTTTTAGTTTATTTTTAGCTTAGATTTTATTATTTTAAATAGAAAATTTTTTTTTTAAATAAATTTTTATGATATTAAAGTAATTAGGTTTATTTCCTAATAAATTGTTGCTAAACTATTATTTCCTCGATTCATGCAAAATATTAATTCAATAAATAGCGTCTAGCAGATGAATGCGTGTATGTACATATGTATGTATGTATAGCATTGGTATTTTACGTCTACGTTTACACAAATGTATGGAATTATATCAAACTATAACAAATTTGGAGTATAATAAACATTTAATATTAAAAATAATGCAGCTTTCGTCCACTATTTTTAAGATTGAGGGATTAAATTTTGTTCCGACAGCATAATCTCGTCGTAGAGTATCTGTACGAATCTTCATTACGAACGGATTCAATGAAGGCTCTCTACGAATTTCGAATTTACGTTCGTAGCCATTCGGATTATGTGATAGCACTTTCGTAGATTTCACGAAAATCGAAGCTACGATGGATTCTGTGATAGCCCTGATTAGCTCATCATAATACTCGTCATGGCATATATTTATTAGCTGGTGATACAAATAATTGAAATTAATGTGGGTCTGCTTTTCTATTTCTAATATGATTTTTATTTATATATTTTTTTGCCCAAAAGTTTTAATTAGAATTTCTAAAAACACTTTTGGTAAGCAGTTTAAATTTTAATATGATAAAGTGCAATTTTGAAATTAATAAATCTCGTTGATTTTTATTTTTATACCCGAGCGCACTTGTGCACAAGGGTATAATAATTTTGTTCACATAACGGTTGTTTGTAACAGCCAAAACGAATCGAGATAGATATAGACAAATGTATACATATATGCTCAGAATGAATAGAGAAATCGATTAAGCCATGTCTGTCTGTCCGTCCGTCTGTCCGTCCGCCAGTGTACACGATAACTCGAGCAAAAATTGAGATATCTCAACGAAATTTGGTATGTAGATTTCTGTTATCCCAGGTAGGTTGGTATTGAAAATGGGCGAAATCGGACAGTAACCACGCCCACTTCCCATATAACGGTAATTTCCAGAAATACGAAAACTGCGATATTTTAGTAACTACTGAAGATAATTCACTCAAAATTGATATTTGTAATAATTTTCAGATGAAAAATAAGAATATTATAAATTTTTGGAAAATGGGCGTAGCCACGCCCACTTATGGTTACATGTGTATATCTTGGTAACCGCTGCACCAATTTCTTCCAAACTTGGCACAGTTGTTGGCCTTGATACTGCATACTAAATGGCCGAAAATTTTAAAAATCGGACAATAACCACGCCCACTTCCCATATAACGGTAATTTCCAGAAATACGAAAACTGCGATAGTTTAGTAACTACTGAAGATAATTCACTCAAAATTGATATTTCTAATAACTTTCAGGAAAAATAAGAATATTATAAATTTTTGGAAATTTTGGTTACATGTGTATATCTTGGTAACCGCTGCACCGATTTCTTCCCAACTTGGCACACATGTTGGCCTTGATACAGCATACTAAATGGCCGAAAATTTTAAAAATTGGACAATAACCACGGCCACATCCCATATAACGGTAATTTTCGGAAATACGAAAACTGCGATGTTTTAGTAACTACTGAAGAATATTCACTCAAAATTGATATTTACAACAATTTTAAGACGAAAAATAAGAATATTATAAATTTTTGGAAAATGGGCGTAGCCACGCCCACT
>NW_023458560.1:39283521-39293771 GCF_013731165.1 Rhagoletis pomonella
ATCTTGGTAACCGCTGCACCAATTTCTTCCAAACTCCTCACAGTTGTCGGCCTTGATACAGCATACGAAATGGCCGAAAATTTAGAAAATGGGACAATAACCACGCCCACATCCCATATAACGGTAATTTTCGGAAATACGAAAACTGCGATATTTTAGTAACTACTGAAGATTATTCACTCAAAATTGACATTTACAACAATTTTTAGACGAAAAATAAGAATATAATAAATTTTTGAAAAATGGGCGTAGCATGTGTATATCTTGGTAACCGCTGTACCAATTTATTCCAAGCTTGGCACAGTTGTTGGCCTTGGTACAGCATACTAAATGCTGCTTTTTATATAACGGTAAATTTCAGAAATGCTTGAAACTCTAAAATTTCACGCTTCAAACTAAATAGAATTAAATGGACTATTATTTAAAATGTTTCTAGAAACTCAAATTAATAAGCTTGGAGTTTAGATTCAATTTTGTTAAATTTTTCTAATTTTTTCTAAGTTTGAAATTTAGAATAAAATGGTCTTTGTTAGATACTGAGCTATGCTATAAAAATGCATAAGTAAGCTCAAGCGAGCGTAGCAATGGAAACAACAGCAGCACAAAGCACTTGAAAAGTCACAACGTTCCGGCTGATTGCTGACGCTTCATATTCACTTGTTACATGACCTTTTTTTTGTTGGACATTTCTCTTTCATTTTTCAGATCATATATGTAAGTATAAAGCCACTCATATCCATCTGTACAAATGCATATATGTAGTATACATAAATGCATACTTACTCGTAGATTCTCATACTCACACGTCCATTTCACATGCATGTAGCGTGCTTGCACGCTGATCCTCTGCGCTATCACGTATCAACTTTTTTCTGTGTTCTGTTTTGGGTTTTTTTCTGTTCTTCTGTGCCATCACTTTCACACCACACCACACTTGCCAATTGTGCCACTGCCACTTGCACATATATATGTACATATGTATCCCAGAGGCCTATAAAAATGCATGCAACCAGTAGCTGACAAGTAATAAATTTTCATTTCCGTTGCGCCACTGTCCACTGTCGACTGCCGTCGCTGACATTTTCGGTTTTGCTGTTTATTGCACTTTTTTAAAGGAAATTTTAATTTTTTAATTTTTTTAATTTTACCGCTACCACTGTTGCTGGATTACTTTTTACAGTGCAGCTTTTCGCAAACACCTTACTACCCTCTCTGCATAAAGTATTTGCAATGGCAATGCATTTTTACTTAATGCCTGCCATAAATTCCACGCTGAAATTGCAAGTGTGAATTCGGCTGGACCATGCAATGACAGCAGTCATATATGTACATACATACTACATATTTTTATTTACGCACAGCGACGTGAGTGCGCTTACATACATACATACACACTGTCATATGTTTGCACATAAAATTGGGTATTTTCCAGGAAGTTTATCGGTCGAGTTCAGTCGCTTGCATGGCTCAAATTTAATTTAATGTTTTTTTTACCGATTAAATTAAGCACGAAATTTGAGTATCGCTGCGAAAATATTGCGAGTTTTTTAAAATAAATTGAGTTTATTAATGCCTCTACAGATATTGGGTAATATGATATAATCACTTTTAGCCTGACAAAACATTCCTTTGGGCATTTGCTTCTACTTCAGTGTTAAATCTTTTCACGGGACCGAGTGAATAACCAAATATTGTTTAGTAAAAGTATTCATTATTAGATTTACGAACCGCTGGAGCTGGAAGCAATTAAGTGAATGAAGATATTTCATATCAGAATGGCTTTCAATTACTTTATGTTTTTTAAAGGACAATTATATTCAGTAGTATGCATCTGTAGTGGGCGGGAGTAGAAGAGTGCACTCAGGAATTAGGTGTGAAAGTCGAGTGGCAAAGATGCTGGCAGCCTGTTGTGCTTGCAGCTTTTCGTATTTAAGCTTTCCTTAGATTGCTCGGCGCACAAATTTGCTGCACAGAGGCGTGTATATCAACACCCAAAACACTGGAAACATTCGGTTGATCTTTCAAAATATAATCGATTTGGTTTGGACTTTTTATTTGGGGACGATGGATCTTTCTTAACTGCAAGCAACAATGTTTCGAACCCCGGTTAAATCAATCAACTTCAGTCCGTTATCGAATTTTTCGTCGAGCAGACTAAATTTTCCGATCGTGGCAGAGTGCTCTGAATAGAGAATACCGTAGGAAAACTTTTTATTTAATTTTATTCCAACATTTTTATTCTTATATGTAGTTCTCTACTATATACAGCCCGCTTCATTTGAATAGGTACACATATTTTCGTCTGTATTTATTTTAACAAAAATAATGAAATGTTCTTTGTTACATCATCTAGCTTAACCTTATCAGTGAAACTGGCACAAATAATGGATTAGTCAGCCTTAAAAACAGTATAAACACTATTTTTTAACGAAAAACCATAAAAATAGCAAAATCTATACCCCAGCGCCACCTATCGTAAGTTAAGAAAAAGTACAAAAATGTAAATTAATTAGAATTCCTATTAAGTCCTAATAGGAGTGGGAAACTAAAAAAGTGTATTTACGGATACTTAAGTATCCTTTCCAAAATGATATATAACTTGTTTTCTTAGAATTGTCGATATTATATTAATTCCACAAAAAAGTATGTGCGCCTGGGCCACAGTGGAGAAGTGAAACATACGTTAAATATCTAGTTTGCCTCATAACCAATATACATAAGTACATACACATATATGTACATACATACATCTGCTTTTGCTTAAGATTAAATTTTTGCATTTTTTATATCTATGTATATAGATCTCTACCTCTACCTTGTTTGTTTTAATTACATTTCCTTTATCTTTATACTCTATCCAAAATCTATAATAATATCGATACATAAATCGATAACAAAACCATTAGTAAAATATATAACAAAATCGATAAAAATATCGATAGCAAAATCGATAAAAATATCGATAACAATGACAAAAATATAGATAACCAAATCAATAAAAAGATTGATAATAAAATCGATAAATAATCGATAACAAAATCGATAACAGTATCGATAACCAAATCGATAACAATATCGATAACAAAATCGATAAAAATATCGGTAACGAAATCGATAAAAATGTCGATTGTTATATCGATAAGTCCGAAAATATCGATAGAAAGATCGATAGCGATAACGCTAAAAATTGCGATAACAAACTCCATAACAAATTCGATAAAACTATCGATAACCAAACCCATAAAAATATTAATTATTATATCAATAAGTCCTGAGAATCCCGAAAATCTGTAAAATCCCGAAAGAGTTTCCAGATGAGTCTTTGTGTCTCTATCTACATATATCTTTTTCTCTATAATTACCTTTATTTTAGTCTTTCTTCCTCTATCTTCTTCTTTACTTTTATCGATATCCCCATCCTCATCTTTTTTTCTTTATATTTATCTTTGTTTTTACTTTTATGTTTATCATTTTCTTCATCTACATATTCCCCTTCGCCTTTGCCCTTATATAAGTAAAGTGTTTAAATTGATCTTAATTTTTGCCTTTATCTTTACGCTACTTTGTTTTTATTTTTACTTTTGCTTTTATCCTTTTCTTTGTGTATGCACGTACTCACCTTTACTTACATTCTTGTATTGGTCTTTTTCTAAGTGTTTTTATTAAATTAATACACTCAAGAAGCATTTGTTTCAGCCCCAACCATTTCCGTTGCACCATTTCCGTTGAATTTTCCAATTTATTCCCAACCAACCAACCGCAGCTAAAGAAATTTCACTTCAAAAATGCGTACGAATGTAACGTTGCCAGTCAAATAATTATATAATCGACCATATCGATGGTCGTGTGTAATAACGACACAATTCAAAATTGAAAAAATAAAAACTGTTACAACTGTTAAGTGGCTCTTGTCTCTAATCCTCTTCGAATATTATCTAATCCTTTGTAACAGTTTTAACGGTTTTTATTTTTACAAGCTTTTTTTGAATTTGGATTCTGTCGTTATTGCACAGGACCATCGATATGCGAAAACAAAAGGTGTTATTTAAAAATATGTATTTTTGCATATTTTTCCGTGAATAACCTGCGCATTTAGATAGTCTAATCATACGTACATGCGGGGGAAAAAAACTTTAAAATATTAAGCTATCACCGCCTAGGAAGTTTTCTATGTATTTTATATGAGGAAAAACACCTTTTCGTAGAAAAGGTATGGAATTCTGGAAAATCAATATTTTTCTATCGAAAACTGCTCATTTTATCATCAAAAGCTCCCCAAAAATGCGATGAGAGGACCCATAAAAAAACGTGAGTATTAAAAATTGGTAAATTAAACAATTGGCTATTATTATTTGAAGTTAGCTGAGCAGAAACAGAATTTTCCGATCGAAAGATATAGATTGTCAAAAATTCTATACCATTTGAAAAACAAAATGTTTCCGAAATAAAAAACATGGGTATTTTTCGATATAAAACAATTCTGGGGGTGTGAGCCTAAAAAGTCGGACTTTCCTTTTTTTGCACGCATTTTTGGACCACCCTAGTTCACAAAAAACCCCAACAATTTTTTTTTTCACTAAACACTTTTAAGATATAGGTAATAATATAGATAATTAATGAATTGCAGAAAGCTTAGCCATATGTGCCCCAGTAGTTGTCCACTGAAGATCTGCTACTGTTCTTTTGTAATGTGGTTATGAACGATTCCTTCCATACAGTTGAAAAAATGCCCTGTTTATGAGACAAGTGAAATAAGTTAACGGTTTGTCATGTTGTACCTATTTCAAATGAATTTCTTTCTTTAGCATTTTGTATCTATTTGGTACCTTCGCTTGTTATGCTCCACTTGCATTGTACATCTCGCTAGCCCATTTGCTTATCCATACATACAATATGTATTACCAAGCATCCACAAATCCGTCAATGTAATCAACGGAGTGGATGCAATTTTCAATTAATGCATACGCAGCCAGCAATGTGGCAAAGCATGGCATGTTGTCAGCAACAATAACTGACATGTATGTACTTGCCTACGCATACTCGGAATAAGCATGAATTAATGCTGAGCCAGACGTTTGTGTGGTAAGTATTTAGAAAGACATTATGCGTTTGCTGGTCAACAGGTCGTATACGCAAGATTAATTAGTACAACTACTAATCAAACGCTAACGCGCGGACAGTGTGCATAATCACTTGCATATTTCCATACGTATATGTACATAAACATATTTGTATACAAGCAAATACATATGTATATGTAATGTATACACGCACATGCGTTTAATTAGAAAGCGCGCTTCCGATATTTCACCCGACGCAATGCTGTGCAGGCGTATGCGTGCAACAAGAATATGTTGCATCAATTTATGCCTGCATGTACATAAATATGTATGTTGCTCTAATGCAACATAATGTTGTCTCAGCAATGGGGTTTCTGTTGTAGTTGCATCTGCTATTTTAGCCACTTGCTGAGCCGTTCAGCCCGCCTGCCCGCCTGCCTGCCTGTAAACTACCTATAATTACGCGTTCGTGCAGCCACCACCACCACTACCACCCACTTGTAAACCTCGCTAATCATACTGCTTTGTTTTATGTCCCACTCGCCTACTTGGTAGTGAAAATTAATCCCACTCGGTTTGCTCTGTTTTCCCTAGCCAATGTAGCGCTCATTAGTGTCTTGTTAAATGTCTGCTGATCAATCATGAAAGTGCTAAGGGGGTTAGCCCGCTGGTTGGGTTGTTGCAGTACGTCGCTAATGCAACAATAACTACAAAAGTTGCAACATGATTACTTGAATGCATGAAGCTTGTCAGTGCAATTAAAAGAGAAAAAGGCGCAGAAGCAGAGGACATCGAAACTGGGATTGTGGGCACTTGTAAGGAAAAAAATAAAGAAATTTAATACAAGTAAGTTAGTAAAGGCTGCAGAATTTTCACCACACAGTCTCTATAGTTTATGTACAATTGATTGGTTCCAACTGGATGAACGGATTAAAGGCCTGGTCACCGTTCGTTTGGCGATCCTTCCAATCAGATTTCAAAACCAAGAACACCATTACAAATGTATTCTTCTGTATATGAGTACTGTTTTTATGGCCAAAACCATCGTTTGAAAATTACCGTTTTTGTGTATAGTTGTCGTTTCGCATTTCGTTTTACTTCATATTTGAAATTCCACTTTGTAATTTAGATAAATTTGAAGATGAAGAAAGAAGTAATGAATGCAAAATTTAAGATAAAGATAAAAATTACAATAATAAAAAAATACATAAGAATTTATGTAGCTGAAAGGGTAAGAAAACGCAGAATCGAAATAAATCCAGTCATTAGAAATTTAGTTATCGAAAGTTAACCAGTTTCTTATCTCTGAAGTTTATAGTTATCGAAATATATCGGATTACCCATTATTATCGGAGTTATTGAAATTTATCAATGTTTATTAAGTTATCGAAATTTATCGAGACGCATAAAATTAGTTGTCGAAATGTGTTGATAGTTATCGAGTTATAAAAATGTATGGCACTAGCGATATTTGTGGAGTTATTGATAGAGTTATCGAAGTTTATCGAGCTAACAAAATTTATCGTGTAGACGTCATATAACTTGTCGATATTTATTGATTTATCGAAATTTTTTTTTTCAGTTATCGAAATATGTTGGTTTTTAGAATCGAAGGGTTTGGAACTTTCAAGGTATTACAAGGGTTATCGAAAGTTCAAGTATTACATGAATTTATTGAGTTATCAATATTTATCGCTTTATAGAATTTTATAGGGTTACCAGAATGTATCGAATTATCGAAATTTACTGATAGAAACGGAAATTTATTGAGCTATCAAAATCGAGTTATCGATATATGTATATCAAGATATGTAAATTTTTGAGTTATCGAAATTTGTCCAATTCTGGAAACGCACAGGTATCTAAATTTATCGATTGTTATCGAAATTTGTAGAGTTTTCAAATTTCATCGAGTTATCGTAATTTTTTGAAATTCATTGAGCTATCAATATCTACGTATCGAATTGTTTAAATTTATCGACTAACTGAAATATTTTGAGTTATCTAAATTCATAAAGTTTTTAAAATTTGTTGAGTTATCGAGAATTATCGAGATACGTAGTGCCACATGGTTCCCGTGATACCGTAATTGTGTTAAATCTTGGTCCGAGTTTAAAAAATTTTAAATCAAAATAAACTGTAAGAAAAATTCGAGTTTGGGAATTAGACAAAAAACACCGAGACACGTAAACCTAAATTTGGATCATAGATTTCGTATCTGTACACCATTTTTCCAGATCAGGCCATTTTCCCATGATATTTGCATTTTAAGTTTGGAGTATGTACGAGTACGGCCAAGTAAGTATGAGTAATATTATTTCTTGCTACTATTCCATAAAAAAAAAATAAAAAATTATTACACACTTTCATTTGACCATTCACAAACTGTTTATTTATCTATCGATTTTCATCGTTAGTAGCATAATTTTTTTACTTTTGAACTACCATCAAATTATAGCTTAAGAAAGTTTTATTACATGGGCAGTTGAGAAGTACATGTATAAAAATTTCATTAATTTAATGAAGGAAATTCTTGCAAATGCAGCAGTACATAGCATGCATTTGGGCGCCTGATGTTAGCAATCGCGCCTAAACTACGGCTTAAAAAAATTAGTTTATCGTTGGGATAAATTTATTCAGTTAAATGTAATTTTGACTAAAATTAACAAAATAATAAAAATTATAGCTAAATTCCTAAAACTTTGGAAACATTCCTCGTATCTAAAAGTAATTAAATATTGGCGTGAGAGATTTTTACACAGTATTCCTTATGCACATATATATTACTTTTTTCATGTATATAAGAACTTTAGAATGAATTACGAGTGGGCCAATAAAAACTGTAAACGTGGAATTTTAGTTTCTCAAATCATAGTCATATTTTACCCGCTGTATTTTTTTTCATTTGGCGAAATTTTTTTCGTTTTGGCAAAAAGAACATGTTCACCATTTAATTTTTGTTTAGGCCAGCGTATTAAATTCGCAATTTAAGAGCCACCCTAATATTTACCATTTGTATACAAGACAACAGTTAACTACTTTCTATTGTCGAATACTAGCTATGTTAAAATGTCACTCGCTTATCTAAAATTATTAAAAATCGTAAAATTTCAAAAATTATATGTTGTATTTGATGCCAACGTCCATTGCCTCTAATGTGAGCATTCTATTTGGAAACTTCCCAAAGTTATTGAAAAAAAAAGATTTTGGTTTCTTCGAGTGACATGGAAAAAATTAGTATTTTCGCCTAAATAAACATTTTAAGGCTAAAAATTGTTCAAATAAATGATTTATTTTTTATTTTACTTGTTTCTGGACCTCCATTGATTGAATTAAATGCAAGAAGAATGCTTTAGCGTGTTTTTCTTTTTCTTCCAAGAGAAGGGAGTGACACTAAAAAAACAATACTTGAGATTTGCACATGTATGTACTGTAAATTATTTTAAAATTATGCTCAGGAACTAAATACAAAATTACAAATTTTAGATGAAATTTCCATTGGTTTGATCCAAAAGCAATAGCTAAAATTTCTGAACATTTCCGTTATTATGTGCAATTTCTTGGTAAGAAAACCCGCAACCCTAACTCACGAACACTGATTTGTGTAGATATGTATATCCACATAGGAACATTTTTTGATCCACTACTGTCACGAAAAATGGAATTTTCAATTAACTGTCCATCGCAGCCAATAAAAGGCAACAAACAAACAAACAGCATTACGAATGTGTACAAAAAAAAAATGTGTACACAGTAGTGCATTTCTGTGTATGTGTGTATTTATATACATATTTGCATAGATGGCACTCCATATATTGCATTTTTTTCGAAAATTAAATTGCACTTTTTGCAAGCAATTTTTCAGCTAACTGAATGTATAGTTCATATCAGAGTTGGGCATTATTCGAATAAATTTTTATTTAGATAATTATTCGAATAAAATTTTATCCGTAATATAATTATTCGCAGATAACTCATTCACGAATAAATTATTCGTGAATAAATTGCTTGCGAATAATTTATTCGTTATTTTATTCGTTCGAATTCTGTTTACTATTTTATCAAGAATACTAGCCCATTCCCTCTGGTTTCGCGGCCCATGATAAGATTTTTTACGTTGGCCAATGCAAGAATAGCGTGGAAAACCAAATATGGGTAAAGTAAAAATTCTTAATTTAGGTTGAACAACTAAAGAGCAGAACCCTTCTCACACATATTTCTGCCAAAAAAAAATAGCGCTCTGATGCTATATGCAAGAAAAAATCCCTTTCAATGTCATGAGCTTTACCGATGGTCTTATTTCCACTTGTGAGATCTTTTCTAAGCGTGCGTAATCTTCTTCTATGATCTTGCAACTACAACATTGGTCCGATGCGTCAACCTCTAGTCTTATGTCATGTAGGCCAACAAAAGTCCTTATAAGGAAGCTGAAGAGCACAGAGGTGCGTTTTCTATTAAGGAGAGCCAAAAATCCTCAATGTAAAATTTGGCCTTTGATATACCAACAGTGGTCTTTCTTGCAAGGATGTGATAGAAACTTTCCTTGCTGATTCGCCACTTTTAAAATATCCAAGAGCTGGTTTCCTTGAGTCTTACTGCTGCAGCAATGGCCGCCCGAGCAATTTCATCAAGCGGACAATAAATAGGGATTTTCGAAATAACTCAACTGCAGCGCCCCCTAGCGGGTCTATTTTTCGCATAAGTATTTTTCATCATGCAGGAAGAACACATTTTGAATTTGAACGAAATCGGTTCATAAATACGGCTTTTATAAATAACTCGGCTCCATCGCCACCAAGGAGTTTTCTAGTAGCCTTTAATAGGACTTTATGCGCAGGGAATAACTTCCGAAAATTTGACTTAAATTATACAGGGGTTTGAGTTAAATCGAAACAACGAAAACGGTTATCATTTTATACATAAATATATGTACATATATATATACATAAATTACTTGTTTTATTATTATTTTATTCGTTACTCGAATAATTAATGAAGATAATAATTATTCGAATAACGAATAAATTAATTTATCCGTCATTCGAATAATTTTTTTTGAATAAACAAAATTATTTATTATTTACGAATAACAAGAAAAACAATTTATTCATTTGTTATTCGTCATTCGAATAAATTTTGCCCAACTCTGGTTCATATACATATATAAAAAAGGAAAAATCACAAAAAAAA
>NW_023458560.1:39293871-39303113 GCF_013731165.1 Rhagoletis pomonella
TTTCCATAGTTTAAACTTTAGTATTTTTTCGGTCGTGTCCTATATACTGACCAAAAAAGTTTAAATTTTAAGCCAAAATTTCTAACCGTGCATAGCTTCGCGAATATATTCATTTTTTTGTGTGTACAATTTACTGCCGCACTGTGTTATAACTGGCAACCGATCTACTTCCTCGATTCCGGTAAAAGTTGTGAACGTCCTCCAATCGGGCTAAAATTTATTTATATTGTAGTTTTTCCATTAACTCCTGTCAAGATTAAATAGTTGATTTTTTTCATATAAATTAGGCCCACCTTTATATACATACATACATACAAACAAATGACCACGTGTTGATTTTCTTCAAATATTCGTAATTCTTTTCGAGCAAAATTTTTTTGTTATTTTTATATAAAAGTATCATCTACGCTTTAACTAAATACGTTTCTAACTTTATAAAAAATTTAGGAAAATTCAACAATATTTCATCAAAATTTCACCAAATTTTCATCAAAATTTAAACTTTTTATTCTGAATTGTTAGAAAAAAATCGCGCTGATTGTTAAAAGTTTTTTTTTTCTAAAAATTCAGAATAAAAAGTTGAAATTTTGATGAAAATTTTGTGAGTTTTCCTAAATTTTGAATAAAGTTTAAAACTGTGATTTACACGTTTTTGTTTAAAGCTTAGATGATATTTTATATAAATATAACAAAAAAAAGTAGCTGGAAAAATATTACGAATATTTAAAAAAACAACACGTGGTCATTTGTTTGAGTCACTGTATGTATATTTACGATATATACATTTCAGAGTCTGTGAAAAAAAGATAGATTTTACTTACGGGTTTTCCATAATTTATAACTGAAACAGAAATCATCAATAGTAGATTAGTTATTTATAAATTAAACTTGAGTGAATAGAATAGTCAAAATTTCCAATTTCGAAATTCCTAACATTTAGCTAATCAGCTATGTATGAACTTATTAATTATTGCCAGACATTCCCTCCGTTCAATCAGCCGCATAAAAATTTAAACGTCAAGAAAAAAACGGGATATAAACCGACTCGTGAAAAGTTACTCATACGCACCAGTGCACACCCGCACTTGACTAACTCGAATAACTTTTCATTTCGTAAATAAAAAGCATACTTATCGACCTTTACAATCAATTCACTGCAGTAGTTTTCGCAAATTCCGGCGTACGAAAATTATAAATTTCAGCTGCATAATGAAATTTTCAAACTTCAATTGAAAAGGAACTTTGAACATTGGCTTAGGAACCACTTCAACAATAGCTGCACTTGTTGGCACACTCGCTCACTTTCTCGCACTTTCACAGCCCTTTTCCATCGCCCTTTCATCCCTACATTTTAGAATTTTTCTTCATGGATACTAGGAACGTGACTGGCATTCATAACTTTGTGGCCTCTAAAATCAAAATCTGAAAAAAGTGGGGCAAAAAACGAAAAAGTATGCGGCAGTAAATTTGTTGCACTTCATTGCGCACAGCTGCTGGCTGTCAACTTTGGGCGACTATTTTTCTAGGCGTAGCATAGTAAATGTAATTCCCTGAGCTGCGTAAGTGCAAGTGTGTGTGTGTGTTTTTTGGGTGGCTTGTGTAGTTCAATTCGGCCAAGTCAAATTATCGACGTGTTCAACAAAGTTCCTAACTGATTTATGAGTTACTTAAAAGGTGCAAGAGCTGAGCTGACATTTACCTGCTGCCGTTGGAGTGGCACTGTTTGGTGGACATAATTTGCCTCTATATTCGTACTTGATACTGAATTGATTGAATAGTTTTATGATTTGAATTGGCACTTAAGGTAGTTTTTCTCGTTTATATTGATGGAGAGTCGTTGACGATAACTGGTTATGTATCGCCTGGTTGTTTGTAACAACTACTTGTGAGAGTATCATAAAGAGCTGGATGACTAAAAGCTAGATCTCTCGGTGGTGAGTGGCGACAGTTTCAGTGGTGGATCATACGGTGGCCCGTCCGGTGACTTGCTGAAAGCGCCTTGGTGTGAACGCATACGTTCCTCGTAGTCGAACACTACGATAGTGCTGGTGCTGAACAGGTGCACAGCAGGTTGGCACCTACTACTACCTATGAGGAGAAAATATCAACAGATTAGCAAATTTCAAGCTCAGCCTGTCCATTAAATGAATGCCCACAAATATTGTGATAACCCAGCATCAGCAGCGGCAATTTTACACTGAAAACTAAGGGATATAAAAATTTGTAGATATTCGCTTGATGAACTGGAAGAGCATGAAATCTTCCTTTTGGTGTCGATATATTCTCCTCGGTCTGGCGTATAAAAACCCCTAAATACTGGTATCAAATAAAAATGGGGGAGGCGCTAAAAAATAAAATATGTTAATAAAAACATGTTTTAAATTAAACGGTTTAAGCAGAGATCACATGATTTGGCAGCCACAGAGTCGTGTTGCCTAGACATTTTTACCGAGAATGAATTCAGCTCAATAAAGAAATTTCCAAACAATCCCATCCTGTAACTGTCAAAATGTACAAATCTGTGTAAGTGTACAAATCGTGTAAACCTGCTTTACTAAAAAGTAAGATAATAATGAATAGTCAGGTAGAGGGGTATGTGTTACCAAACGTTTAAGATAATGGAACACCCACTAAGACACCTTTCGTTTTATGGAACCTCACATCAAATTACTAAAAATCAAAGGAAATGCAATTTAAATATGAATACAAAAGTAAGTGCACCTGGGCCACACTGGAGAAGTGAAACTTATGCTACATATATATTTTGTCTCATAACCAATACACGTACATACATCTGCTTTTGCTTAAGGTTATATTTTTTTTGTCTTTTTTCTATCTAGATCCCTACCTTCGTTCTAATTACATTCATGTTATTCTGCTTTCCTTTAACTTCATTTTTATCTTTATATTCTATCGGTACCAAAATCGTAACTTCCAACAAAATATCGATAACAACAACCGATAAAAATATCGATAGCAAAATTGATGAAAAATTCAATAAAAAATTTCGATGGCAAAATCGATAATAATATTGGTAGCAAAATCGACTAGAAAATCTGAAAAAATATCGATAACAAAATCGACAAATATCGATAGCAAAATCGATAACAAAAATCGCTTAGAAAATTGATAAAATGTCAATAACAAAATCGACAAATAATCGATAAAAATCGATAAATAATCGATAACCAGATCTATAACAATATCGATAACAAAACAAATAACAATATCGATAAACAATATCGAGAGAAAATCATTAAAAATATCGATTAAAAATAGTTCACAGATTGAGTCTCTGTCTCCATTTATGTCCTTATCTCTATAATTACCTTTATTTTAATCTTTCTTCCTCTATCTCATCTTTGCTTTTATCGGTATCCTCATCCTCATCTTTTTCTTTATATTTATCTTTGTTTTTACTTTTATGTTTATCATTTTCTTCATCTACATATTTCCCTTCACCTTTGCCATTATATAAGTAAAATGTTTAAATTGATCTTCATTTTTGCCTTTATCTTCACGCTACTTTGTTTTTATTTTTACTTTTGCTTTTATCCTTTTCTTTATCTATGTACGTATTCACATTTACTTTCATTCTTGTATTGGTCTTTTTCTAAGTGTTATTCCTTAACCTTTTATTAGAAATTTTTTGTTAAATTAATAAATACACACAAGAAGCACTTGTTTCAGCCCCAACCGTTTACGTTACGGCATTTCCGTTGCACCATTTGCGATACATCATTTCCGTTGCACCATTTCCGTGTGCAATTTCAGTGTGCAATTTCCGTTGAATTCGCCAATTTTCTCCCAACCAACCAATCGCCGCTAAAGAAGTTTCACTTCAAAAACTTTAACTAGAAATAGTGTAGTTACATACTTTAACTTCTAATGTGAAGAATCGGATTGTTTCACTGTTATTAATTATTGCTTTATAGTTCGATATTATTTGTGGATTTTCCTTACAGAAATCTAGTAACTCCACTGATCTTTCCAATAGGGTTATAAGCCAGATATTCGAATAACAATAATAATATTTTGGCCCTGAAACGCTAAGTATGTGGCCGAGCTTCTCCTCCAATTTGTGGTGTGCGTCCTAATGTTGTTACAAAAATGGAGGGACCTACATTTTTACGCCGCCTCCGAACGGCTTTTATGGGAAACTTTTCATGGCACAACTGATTTAAGTTCCATGATTTCGTCGGAATATTTGCTTAGAATTACACGTAGAATTCCCCTATGCTATATGCCCATAGTAAACAAATTAGTCTCTTCTTTGATAACGAAGGTCCATAGGAACTTACACCGGACTCATCTTTAATTCATTCTGATAATTTCTGTTTGTAAACAAAAAGCCGTTCACTAAATACAAAGGAAGCAAATATCCCCTTGAACCCCATTCAATCCCTTTGCCTCCTCAAAAAAAAAAAATATGTTAAATTCCACTTACACTTTTTCTCCGCAAGCTATTAATCACCAACAAAAAACACATTTCCGTTGTTCCCATGTTCGCTGTCACTTCTGCTTTCACTTTCAATTCGTTTGCCGGCCAGGCCATTTATTTTCACTATAAATATACATACGAGTATACGCGCATTCATTTGTTCGCGCTATAGTTTTGACAATTAAATACACAACTAGCCTGGTTTCAACATAAACATACATATATGTATATATATGCATACATATGCACATGCAATAAACA
Source organism: Rhagoletis pomonella (assembly GCF_013731165.1). Classification (NCBI taxonomy): domain Eukaryota; kingdom Metazoa; phylum Arthropoda; class Insecta; order Diptera; family Tephritidae; genus Rhagoletis; species Rhagoletis pomonella. The sequence goes on from NW_023458560.1 coordinate 39,298,574, forward strand.
TACATAGTGTAAATGTTATGTAAATAAACAGCAACCGAACAAATACTTAAAGTAATAAAAATAAATGTGTGCCTTCATATGTATGCACGTGTGTATGTATGTGCATTAGGGTGGTCCAAAAACAGTAAAGTCGGAATTGTAATGCTCTCACCCCCTAGGATTGTTCTATATCGAAAAAAGTATACCCCTATTTTTTTATTTTGAATTCAAAAAATATTTAGACGTCGCTCAAAGCGCTCAAAGTTTTCCAAGTATTTTTATATGGGAAAAATAAAATTTTTCGTAGAAATGCTATATAGTTCTTGAAAATCAATATTTTTTCATCGCAAAACTCTCGTTCTCTTCAGGTAACTTTCAGTAATAATACCCAATTGTTTATTTAACCATTTTTTAATACTAACGATTTTTTATTGGCCGTCCCATTGCATTTTGTGGGTTTTTGGCGGACCTATAAATTAACGTTGCGATGAAAAAATGGATAATTAACAATTGGGTATTATTATTGGGAATTCCCTGCAGAAAAACAGCGTTTTCTGGTAGAAAAATATTGATTTTTAACTATTCTATACCATTTCTACGAAAAGTTTTTTTTTCCCCATATGAAATACATGGAAAACTTTGGGCGCTTTGAGCGACCTCTAAATATTTTCTGATTTCAAAATAAAAAATAAGGGTATATTTTTTTCGGTATAGAACAATCATAGGGGGTGAGAACATAAAAATTCCGTCTTAACTTTTTCACATGCATTTTTGGACCACCCTAATGTGCATAGCTATCGTGTTTGTCCTTGTACCAGAAATGGCATTGCTCTTGGTTTAAATATATACATATGTACATATGCATTTGGTTTATTTTCGTATGTTGTGTAAACAATTCTGCCAAAATTGGGTCATTGTGTTGCTAAGCTACGGTGACCATATTTATGGGAGCCGAATACGGGACAAAATTTAAAAACTTACAGATCTTAAAGTCCAAGATCCTAGATTTATAAATCCTGAAACAGCATCCTTATAGTACCATCTCAAATTTGTAGGATATTTTTCTCGAGATTTTCAGCCCGTGAAATTTGTTAAAAAATTCGTTAAATCTTAGTATTATGAAGTGTAATATTGATATCTCTAAGACTTTTTTTGGCAATTCTTTTGTTGACGGTGTAACGCAGTTTTTCATAAAAATTAAGCATCTATGTTCAACAATTTTTTTAAAAGGGAAGCAAATGAGCATCTCTTTCCACTTGCACTTTATTATACTCGAATTTAATGAGCTACAAAACTGCTAACCAAATCTTTTTTCTAAAGATTCGAATTAAAAAGTTTGAAATTTTGGTGAAACATTGCAGAATTAATTTTTACAGTACAGCACAAAGTCGGAAACTTGGATTTATATGGTTTTTATTAGACAAAGAGCTTTACTTTCAGAAAAAAAATAATAAACATTATTAAACTAAAGAAAAATGGCCAAATCTTGCTAAAAAGTCGGGTTCTGATTTATATTTTGGTCACTGTATGTATTCCTCGATTCTAATCACAGGCATTCAGATTAGAAAATAATAGCTGTTTATGGAGAAAATTACGATCATATACCAACATCACTTAAAACTGGTTCATAGGCATGCCATTTTAATGAGCTGTAAAGGCGTCAAAATACGTAATACAGAATACGGGACAAATACAGGATATTAACAGAAATACAGAACATTTGGCGTCCCGTATAAAATAAATAAATTACCAGGACAATGGGTCAAAAAAGAGGACTGTCCCGTATAATACAGGACGGATGGTCACCGTATGCTAAGCAAACAGCGAGAGGAAAAAACGTCATGACTCACTTAGCGAACTTCCTACATGTGGTTTTTTTATTAGTTTGCATCGGAAACGGAAATATGGTACATACATAAACCTTAAATGTGGAAGTGGCAATGATAAATTCATACATATATACATGCATTGGTATCTGTGCTCAAAATGTATTATTGGTCTCGCGTGAATGTCGATGACATTATTTCAGTTTAAAGAAAATTGCTATGAATCTTACAAAGCAGTAAAATTTGAACGCAACTAGGTTTCAAAGTTGATAAACTGTCTACCGTCTTGGATTTTGAATACATTTTTCTATATTTCGTGGTCTAATATTTGCGCGGCAGTTTTTTGAAAGTTTAACTGCTTGTTTAATAATTTGGAAGAATAATGAGTGGATATCCGGTTAATATCCGGATATTTGAATTTTTTAATCTGGTTATCCATATATTCAAGGAATCGGATAGAACTCTCAGCCTTAATGAATCATACTAAGGCTCTTTTTCTTTCACAACCCAAAATTGCCAAGCAGCGTACTGAGTAGCTAATGCCGGAAACAAAATTCCATAGGGTGTTTAAGTTCATTTTCCCATCAAAATTCAAAAAGAATTTGATATGACTCTGCAGCTTTCTCTAATATACTCACAAATGGGCGTGGCATGCGGGAGGGCTTATTTCATACGCCCTTTTAGTAGGAAATTTCTTTCAGCTGACGTATTCCGCGAGTGTTTTGCAAGTACTTCTATTTGCCACTACCGGCGGCTATAGACTTAAATAGCTTGGCTGATATTATGGTCCTGGCGGCCAAATCTGAGGTGGCCGGACAATGAAGAAGAACTTTAATGAATAGCGTTTTCACGCTCCTTTGAGCAAATCTAATTTTGGCTGCCAAAAGCTCCTAAATATCCTTGGAAATAAGATAGATCAGGGTTCCGCGATCAGATCACATGCGCAGTGATATTAACAAATAGGAGCAGTAACCCCTTCAGATATTTGACCTGAACCAAAGCTATCTGCTTCAGCAGAAAGTTCCAAGTGAAAATCCCATATCGGGAAGATTGGGCAAATGGGCTCCTTGCACTTGATCCCAGATACAAATGTACATTGGTATACGAACGGTTAAAGGATGTATGAAAGAGCAGCTACTTCAAATTTGCACTCTATTATATTTAAATGTACTACAACCCATGATAAAAACATTACAAGGTAAATTCATTCTCTCAATTCGTCGGCCATGATTTTGTTCTGACGTTTGCCAACATTTTAAAATCATATAAAATTGAAAATAAAAAAATTAAATTGTTCACAATTGTTGTTGTTTGAGATTGAAAATGAGAATGTGTGTGTGAGTTTGAGTTTTGATTTTAAAATTATATTGTTGGCAAACGTCAGACTGCCTCTCAATGGTTTTACCTTGTTATGTTTTTATCATGCTACAACCGATATCGCTAGCTTAGAAAGAAAAGTTGCTAAGTCCCATTTTAAAAAATTTTACAGGAGAGGAAAAAATCTTCCTATAGCCATTTTCTTTAACTATTTCGCAAGACTTTGAATCAAACATTTTGCGCGTTTAAAGCAAAGCAAAACTCCATAAGAATCAGAAGGATTCGATATTTATTAAAAGATGTCGTATTATTTTGGCCTTATCGGATGTGTGGTACTTTTTTTGGACTTAGCAAATTTTCCTTTTATTGCTTATGAAGAGGAAAAAACAAAACAAGTACCTTTATAATTTTCGAAACGATGCGCATTCAATTTCTCTAGCCTTCTATATCAAAATATGAGTTTTCATAAAAAGTGGACTTAGCAACTTTTCACTCTAAGCTAGCGATATACAAAAAAAATCAAAAAATCTAATAAAAAAGTTTAAAATTTTGATGAACATTCCAAAGTAGTTTTTGTGAAAATTGCAGATATAGGAAATTGGATACAAGTAATTTTTATCAAAAAAAACCGGCTTCAACTCTCATATAAAAATATATATATATATATATATCTCATGATCCACTAATCGGATCTTAACCAGATTAGTATGGGACCACCTCTGAGAAAGAATTATCGAAATCGGTTGACGTGGTCCAAAGTTATGCGGTGACATACATAGCAAAAAAAAAAAAAAATAATTAAAAAATTAAATATTCCGACGAACTGATAACCTCCTCCTTTTTTGGAAGTCGGTTAATAAGCCCTCGATTTGTTAAAATTCGTAGATTCTTATAATTAGTCAAAAAAGCTTGAAAATTAATAGTAAGCTATATTTTCATTAGAAAATAAAAAAAAATAGTTTAAACAAACTTAAATAGCCAAAGCTTGCTAAAATGTGTCTTCCCTACTTACATTCTCGCCCCCGGATAAAAAAATGTATTCTTCCTAATTATACGTAGATCCAAGTTGCCATTTCAAGGATCATTATCATTACGTATCTATTAAGACTCTGTTTTAACAGATTTCCGCTATTTTTTTTTAGAAATTTCCTTTTTCTTATAACATTTACGTATATAAGTACATACATACATATTACTTATTTCCTTATACATATGTATGTACGTACATTTATTTGCGGTCGTTAGAGCAATGTTGTCAAGCAACAGGTCGAAGAAAGAGCTTAGTCACTTAAGTACTAGGAAGCGAAAAGGGGTTGAAAGCAAGTAGAACAAAAGTAAAAAAAAAAAAACTTATGCAGCACACTTAAGCGTGGTTAAAGCTTTAAGACTAAAATGGCTACATGAAATGATTTTTCGTT
>NW_023458560.1:39303213-39303716 GCF_013731165.1 Rhagoletis pomonella
TTTATGCACTGGCCGGGGGCGCTAGTCTGTATACTACCTTCCCCGAGTGTGGGACTCCCACCGAAGCGTGTTGGGCTACCCACTAAAACCCAAACTCCCACCGCCCGCGCAAGAATCCCGCATCTGGCACCGCAATTATGCATGTCTTCAGATGCAGGAGCGCGCTGTTAGAGCCTTGGGGCTGCTCTTTGGTAGGGGCGTTTCATTCGGGTGTCCTCAGTAGACAACCGTCCTCTCGTTTGCAGCGGAGTACGAATTTCACGTATCTCGCAACTGCTTCCCACTTTTCTGCGCTGGAAATCATTATACCAACTATGTTGTCCGGAGTAATGTCTCCGTGTCTTTCTTCCAACATTCTGCGCGAAATCAAGAAGTGTTCGCAGGTGAAGAATGTGTGGTACACGTTATCTTCGACGTTTCCACAGTAGTGACAGAACGGTGAGTCCACCCTTCCCATTCTATGAAGATATTCTCGGAAGTAACCATGACCGGTGAGGAATTGC
>NW_023458560.1:39303816-39306814 GCF_013731165.1 Rhagoletis pomonella
TTTTATTTTATTTTATTTTATTTTATTTTATTTTATTTTATTTTATTTTATTTTATTTTATTTTATTTTATTTTATTTTATTTTATTTTATTTTATTTTATTTTATTTTATTTTATTTTATTTTATTTTATTTTATTTTATTTTATTTTATTTTATTTTATTTTATTTTATTTTATTTTATTTTATTTTATTTTATTTTATTTTATTTTATTTTATTTTATTTTATTTTATTTTATTTTATTTTATTTTATTTTATTCTATTCTACTCTATTTTATTTTATTTAATTTTATCTTATCTTTTTGTTTTATTTTATTTTATCTACCACATTTATTTTTCTAAATGTGTGTGAGAACATCAACATAATCGCAAAAATCGTCCTTGGCTTCCGCTTATTCGTGTTATGAAGCCATTAAGTCTACTCGTAAGCAGTTCATTGCACCCTCTTAACGGCGGATGAAATAAAAACGAAAAATCATTTCATGTAGCCATTTTAGTCTTAAAGCTTTAACCACGCTTAAGTGTGCTGCATAAGTTTTTTTTTTTTTTTACTTTTGCTCTACTTGCTTTCAACCTCTTTTCGCTTCCTAGTACTTAAGTGACTAAGCTCTTTCTTCGACCTGTTGCTTGCCAACATTGCTCTAACGACCGCAAATAAATGTACGTACATACATATGTATAAGGAAATAAGTAATATGTATGTATGTACTTATATACGTAAATGTTATAAGAAAAAGGAAATTTCTAAAAAAAAATTGCGGAAATCTGTTACAACAGAGTATTAATAGATACGTAATGATAATGATCCTTGAAAAGGCAACTTGGATCTACGTATAATTAGGAAGAATACATTTTTTTATGCGGGGGCGAGAATGTAAGTAGGGAGACACATTTTAGCAAGCTTTGGCTATTTAAGTTTGTTTAAACTATTTTTTTTTATTTTCTAATGGAAATATAGCTTACTATCTAAACTAAACCTTGTAAATTAAATTATAAGAATCTATGAATTTTAACAAATCGAGGGCTTATTTTCAATATCCTATATCTGCAATTTTCACAAAAACTACTTTGTAATGTTCATCAAAATTTGAAACCTTTTTATTATATCAGATTTTTTGAATTTTTTTGAGTAGGTAATTTGTAGTACATTTTAGTATAATAGAGTGCAAGTTTAAAGTAGCTGTTCTTTCATACAACCTTTAACCGTTCGTATACCACTGTACATCTGTATCTGGGGTCAATGCCCAATCTTCCTGATATTGGATTTTCACTTGGAACTTTCTGCTGAAGCAGATAGCTTTGGTTCAGGTCAAATATCTGAAGGGGTTACTGCTCCTATTTATTGATTCACATATAGCGGCTGGTATCACTGCGCACGTGATCTGATCGCGGAACCCTGATCTATCTTATTTCCAGGGATATTTAGGAGCTTTTGGCAGCCAAAATTAGATTTGCTCAAAGGAGCGTGAAAACGCTATTCATTAAAGTTCTTCTTCATTGTCCGGCCACCTCAGATTTGGCCGCCAGGACCATAATATCAGCCAAGCTATTTAAGTCTATAGCCGCCGGTAGTAGCAAATAAAACTACTTGGAAAACACTCGCGGAATACGTCAGCTGGAAGAAATTTCCTACTGAAAGGGCGCGTGAAAAAAGCCCTTTCGAATGCCACGCCCATTTGTGAGTATACATATTAGAGAAAGCTGCAGAGTCATATCAAATTCTTGTTGAATCTTAATGGGAAAATGAACTTAAACATCTTATGGAATTTTGTTTCCGGCATTAGCTACTCAGTACGCTGCCTGGCGATTTTGGGTCGTGAAAGAAAAACAGCCTTAGTATGATCATTAAGGCTGAGAGTTCTATCCGATTCCTTGAATATATGGATAACCAGATTAAAAAATTCAAATATCCGGATATTAACCGGATATCCATTCATTATTCTTCCAAATTATTAAACAAGCAGTTAAACTTTCAAAAAACTGCCGCGCAAACCAAAATATGAGACCGCGAGATATAGAAAAATGTATTCAAAATCCAAGACGGTAGACAGTTTATCAACTTTGAAACCTATTTGCATTCAAATCTTACTGCTTTGTAAGATTCATAGCAATTTTCTTTAAATTGAAATAATGCCATCGACATTCACGCGAGACCAAAAATACATTTTGAGCACAGATACTAATGCATGTATGTATGTATGTATGAATTTATCATTGCCACTTCCACATTTAAAGTTTATGTATGTACCATATTTCCGTTTCCGATGCAAACTAATAAAAAAAAGCACATGTAGGAAGTTCGCTAAGTGAGTCATGACGTTTTTTCCTCTCGCTGTTTGCTTAGCAACACAATGACCCAATTTTGGCAGAATTGTTTACACAACATACGAATACAAAACAAATACACACATACATACTTATTTAAACCAAGAGCAATGCCATTTCTGGTGCAAGGACAAACACGATAGCTATGCACGTTAGGGTGGTCCAAAAGTGCATGTGAAAAAATTAAGACGGAATTTTCATGTTCTCACCCCCTAGGATTGTTCTATACCGAAAAAATATACCCTTCTTTTTTTATTTTGAAATCAAAAAATATTTAGCGGTCACTCAAAGCGCCCAAAGTTTTTCATGTATTTCATATGGGGGAAAAAAAAAACTTTTCGTAGAAATGGTATAGAATAGTTAAAAATCAATATTTTTCTACCAGAAAGCGCTGTTTTTCTGCAGGGTACTCCCAATAATAATACCAAATTGTTAATTATCCATTTTTTCATCGCAACTTTAATTTATAGGTCCGCCAAAAACCCACAAAAACCCCGCAAAATGCAATGGGACGGCCAATAAAAAATCGTTAGTATTAAAAATTGGTTAAATAAACAATTGGGTATTATTACTGAAAGTTACCTGGAGAGAACGAGAGTTTTGCGATGAAAAAATATTGATTTTCAAGAATTATATACCATTTCTACGAAAAATTTTATTTTTCCCATATAAAAA
>NW_023458560.1:39306914-39314706 GCF_013731165.1 Rhagoletis pomonella
TCATGACTACGCGTTAGCCTCTGCCACGCTTTTTTAAATCACGTTCTTATGTTAATTAACATTTTTCGAGAGTTTCGGCCCAAAATGCCAAAATGGTCGTTTATTGCACTTGCCACGTAAAACGTTTTCTTCCCTTTCTGTGTGGCTCTCTACGCGGAAGGCGTAAAGTTTTGCATGCTGTTGACTTGGGTTTTTGCGCATGATCGCTTGTTATTTACATTATAAAAAGAATTTTAACGACGATGGGTTGAAAAAAAATCAAGGTCCTCCATTCGTCACTTCTCTTTCTCCGAGAAAGCTAATCCGGTATATTTATTTTTGAAGAAGTTTCTGTCAGATCTTGTCAAGTTTGGGATTGAGATTGTACAATGTTAGAGATTGGGGTTTGTTCGTTCAGAACAATAGTTCGACTTTAAATTCTTCAAATTGAGTTTAAATGATTTATTGGTATTTTTCTTTCTGATCACTTGCTTTACCATTTTGACACATACCGCAAGGAAGAGCTTAAGTCCTATCGGGTTCGAGGTGGCAGCTGATCAGCTTCCTCACATTATTCGACCCCCTTGTAAACTGGCACCCATATCAATTGGATAGCATTGTTCTCTCCCAGGGAATTATACGCTCTATACACTCCTGCGACAATGAGGATTTGACTGCGAGGGATAAGAAATTTCTAAGTGCCGCCCAACCATCGCTTAATATAGGGATCCTCTCACTTCAGTAATTCCAACGAAGCTTAATCTCTGCTCACCGACTAATGGCAAAGACGTCCGCTTCGAAGATACTTTGGAAGCTTCCCAAGGGCACTGCATGCTATAGGCTAGTGAAATATATGCCTGCTCCAATACCCTAAGCCTTTTAGGCGTTGTGGCTTTTAGGGTTCATGAAGCAATCGAAAAGTTATAGCTGAATAAAGTGCTGAAAGTCTGAAAAGCGGCATATTTACGTCTGAAATTGAAAATTTTGTTTAATTTATTTGAATTAAATATTACAATAAATATGTGTATAAACTAAAGAGGTTTAGGAAAGTTTTCTGACGAAAATATTTTTGAGGAGGGTTTGCACTTTTTTGAAAAATTTTATTCATTTAGGGCCGATTTCGCATGTAAGCAATAAAGTTGCTTTTACTAATAGGGCCGATAAATTGTTCCTCACATCAAAGCGCGTTATAAGTATTTTCGTTTTCTCATTTCACCGGTAAAAATAAATTTGTTATTCCGAAATTACGGCAGCACCAGAGTAAAACTTCACCACATTCGTCATAAAATTTCAATGTTGACAAAGCCACATAAGTAAAGAAACAGGAAATGCATGAAATAAAACCAAATGAACAAATTGTGTTGGCAATGCTTAATTTAAATTTGGGTCCAAACTTTTAAAGGCTACATACATCAGGTGAGGAACAATTTATCGATTGAGAAATTATATGCTGACGAAAAACCGAAAGTTCGTATATCGAGTAGAGATGCCGTTTTTAAATCAATTAAATCGAACATCGACTACTCGAGCACTCCCGATTGAATTTGCCGATTTTTTAGTTCCGAATCCGAAAAAAACGAGAACCGATATTACATTAGAAAATCTAGAAAATTTTAATAAAATTTGAATTAGAGGCTAGTTAATACAAAAAATGAAGGGGGTTTGGATATTGCATCTAGCTGTAATTTAGAGTATTTCCACAGTTTATTTAACAAAAAACAGCCAAAGCGAAAATTGCTGGAAAAAAATGCGCTGCTATTTTGTAAAATTACATACAGTAAGCGAAAACAAAACAAAATCTTTTTTTGCTATTTTTTAGCCTAAAAAAATATTGTTGAATATGAAAAAAATTTTTAAAAATCTGTATTGTGAAAAAATCTGTATACGCAAGCTTTATTGGGCAAGTGTATTTATGTACAATTCATTTTTAAAATAGCGGCTCATTTTGAAATAAAATAAAGTTTTTTCTCTTTTGTGATAAAAAAAACATAAATTCTAAAAAAATTTTACAATTTTCCTAAGTAGGGCTTTATGAAGTTTCTGTTGAATGCTCATATTGTTGTTTTTTTTTAGGTACTATTTACGGCTACCCGATAGCTTTTGGATAAATCTTGATATTGAAACTATATATGAAATAGCAATGCATATTTTAAAATATACTTACAAAAGTGTTTGTAATTGAAGTTTTGGCGAGATGGCCAAATTTTGTTTTTTAAGAAAATTAAGTAAACGGCGTTTTTTGGCAAAATATATGAAACAATCTTGGGATTTTCGGATCGGTTTATTTTTTGACGATTTCTTCCTGCATCGATTATTTTTATTTCGATTCGAATCGATTCAAAAATCGTTTTTTTAATCTATTTCATGCGCATGAAATGGTATTATAACTTTGGTCCGATGTTTGTAAGTACCAGAATAAGAAGAGATAGACCCATTAAAATGTACATATACTTAAATGATCAGAACGTCGAGCTGAGCCGATTTAGCTTTGTCCGCCTGTCCGTCTGTTTGTATACAATCTAGTCTCTCAGTTTTCGAGATATTGAAATGAAATTTGACAGATGGGTGTATTTTATTAATGTATTAATCATTTTTCGGAACCGGAAGAATCGGACCACTTTAACATATAGCTCCCATGCAACTGATTGTTCAGATATGAGATTCTTTGTTATAAATTCTCCATTTATGCAGCTAGAAACATGAATTTTCGCACTATTTTCACTAATTATCAACAGAAAGTTTACAGTAAAATGAACAAAGATCGGGTCACTATAACCTATTTATTGCCTCCATACAACTGATTGTTCAAATATGGGGTTTTGCTGTAAAACTTCTTTATTTGGGCAGCTTAAACCGATAAATTTCGTAAGCTATTTCATAAATAATAATACAAAGTATACTGAGAGAATCGTCAAAATCTATGCTGCATAAGCTTTATCTCCCATACCACTGATTGTTCAGATACCAGTTTTTGCGATATATCTCCTTTATGTAGGAAGCTAAACCCATTAAATTGTGTTACCGGTTTACATACCGATCACACAGCAGTGAAAATCACTTAGATTGATGCTATATAAGGTATATCTCCCATACCTCTGATTGTTTAGATATGATTTTATATATATGCATGTAACTCCTCTGTCTATGTACATATGCTGTGAATATATAAATTTGGTCAAATGCAGTAGTCTGTTAAAGTAAAATTTTCAGATGCTCATGAAAGGTATGAAGCCTTCGGCATAGCCGAAGACAGCGCTGCTCTTACTTGTTTATTTTAAGTCATTTTATACACCAAATTAATCAGAAATTACCTAAATAATAATGTTCTTATGTACATTGAAGGACTTACCCGGTAACCTTGTATACATATTGACTGAAATTCAGCCATTGCTTTACTCTTAACATACAGGCCACGCTGAACCTCAGCTGTTGATATTAAATACATCAATAATGATTATTATATTGCAGATACTTATAGCGGTAATCAATTTACATACATAAGTACTGGCGGTGATGGTGGTGCTGCTACGAGCGAAATGAACTTGCCACACAGACATTAACGATGATGAGTACGATGCTGGCTGGTAATGAAGTTGATATGCATGGTGATTGATTACGTTGCAGTCATTTATTATTTATGACATTCAATGCAGCAGTTTTACTTCTTGCGCCAGTTATTGATGAAGTTCTTAAAGTGAAAGTTTTCTTATGTTCATGCGACGTATATAAGTACTTACTTAAATTAAAATGCTTAAAATATACTGCACTCAAATTTCAAGGTCTCGGGTAGGATTTTCTATGGCTTTTATGGTTTCTAAGGTAATATGCATATATGTAAGTCATATAACACATAAAATTTTACTGATATCCTCAAGCAATTTCTGATTTACAAAAAAACACAATCAATTGAAGTGGTTATATTACATAATTTAACGTAGACTAAACTAGCCATCGCACAGTGCTGCGGTTCCATATAAAATGCGGGCAAATATACAATTATGGACGTATTTAAATGAAAACTGGTTTCTTGGTGGACTTGAGAACGCTGAATCCAATTTGTTTTTTGATAACTTTCTTACTTTCTCTGTAAATGCAGTTTGAAGTTCAAAATTTGGATTTTTGTTGCATTTACGTAGGTATGTACATATAGTTCATTCCAATTTCAAAAGTGAGGTGTCAGTTTATAGGGATTAGTCTGTGGATGTGCAGTAAAGTTTTATTTCTTTGAAAAGGTTTACCACCTGTTAACAAAATGAATTCAATCAATTTAATAAGTTAAATGAATAGATATTACAATATGGGTATCAATCGACATGGTTTTGAAAACAATTTAGTTCTAAACAACACGTGTAGGGGTTGCCACCTCTTTAAAAAGATACATTTAATTAATGGATTTGGGTAACTGAAATATGTCAGACCAAAGAACAAATTTAAAGTACTTAGCTAAAAATAAGTAAACAGTAAAGAAATTTCTGAAACCTTAAAGTATGAAAGGGTATGTATTCCTCATATTGGGAAGCATGTATTTACGTACTGTAATAAAATAAAAAATACGTTTGATATAAATATTTTAATATTTCAAATATGCAAATTTTATATAACTTAATTAATTAAATTCGAAATAAACCCTTTCAAAACCCATTTAGATTGATACCAATCTTTTAATAATTCATTTAACTTATTAAATAATTTTAATTAAATTTTTCAACAGGCGGTAACTCTTTTCAAAAAACTTAGACCTCTTTTACACATATGACGGCCAAGGCATTTAATGTGCCTTCTTATTTTGCAAATCGAACGAATGATCAAAATAACCAAAAATGAAAACAGGATACATCTGCCAAAAGCGTATTATTTCGCAAAGTGCAAAAAAGTGGCATATTTTAATTTTATTTTTCAATAGGTAAAGGCCCATACTTTTGATTGATGGAATAAAAATACATGATTTTTAGATTTACTCCTGAAAACTTTAGTAATATTTTATTTTCAACAAAATAAATTTGCATTTAAAATATAGCGGGTCTATACTACCGAATTAAAATTTTTTTATAAACTTTTTTTAAACAGAAAAATTTAAAATTTTACTTAATATCTCATAAGTTGTATTTTACGTAATTTTTTACGTGTAAAGCTAAAACTGATTGGGCTCTGACTAAAATATTTGGTTTAAAATGCGTCAACTTCACGGGCCTTTTTATACCTTTCATGAGCATGAAATGGTATTATAACTTTGGTCCGATGTTTGTAAGTACCAGAACAAAAAGGGATAGACCCATGAAAATGTATACTTATATGATCAGAACGTCGAGCTGATTTGATTTAGCCATGTCCGTCTGTCCGTCTGTCCGTCTGTCTGTCTGTTTGTATGCAATCTAGTCTCTCAGTTTTCGAGATATCCGGATCAAATTTGGTAGGTGGGTGTATTTTTATAATGTATTAATCATTTGTCGGAACCGGAAGAATCGGACCACTATAACATATAGCTCCCATACAACTGATTGTTCAGATATGAGATTTTTCATTATAACATCTCCATTTATGCAGCTACGAACATGAAATATTGCAATACTTGCACCCATTATCAACAAAATACTTACAGTGAAAATTACAAAGATCGGGTCACTATAACCTATAGCTCCCATACAACTGATTGTTCAGATATGAGGTCTTTTATCATAACTCCTCCATTTATGCAGCTAGGAACATGAAATTTCGCACCATTTTCACTCATTATTAACAGAATACTTACAGTGAAAATAACAAGGATCGGATGACTACAACATATATCTTCCATACATCTGATTGTTCAGATATGGGATTTTACTCTAAAACTCCTTTATTTGAACAGCTAAAACCGATAAATTTCGTAAGATATTTTATAAATAATAATACAAAGTCTACTGAGAAAATCCTTAAAATCTATGCTGTATAAGCTTTATCTCCTATAGCACTGATTGTTAAGATACCAGTTTTTGCCATATATCTCCTTTATGTACGAAACTAAACCCAATAAATTGTGTTACCGGTTTACATACATGTGATCGGTAAAAATCACTTAGATTGGTGTCATATAAAGTATATCTTCCATACCTCTGATTGTTTAGATGCGATTTTTTATATAAGTATGTAACTCCTCTATCGATGTATGCAGATGTATTCCAAAGCAGTAATCTGTCGAAGTAAAATTTGCAGATGTTCATGAAAGGTATGAAGCCTTCGGCATAGCCGAAGACAGCGCTGCTCTTACTTGTTTCTGTGTATTATTGATTTTATACAAAATTTGGGATCGGAGCCTTGTAAATGGATAGGTTAACTTTCCAACAATATTAATAACGTCTATATTTGGGACAACAAAATTTTTGATTTTTGCCCGCTCGCACTGCACTGTACACTAGAGTTGTATAATTTCTGTATGGGGAAAAAGTAGTTTATCCTAGAAGACAAAGCACCCCCTTAGTATTTTTCCTTTTGATATTTGTAACATCTAGTATACCAGTTTTCAGTTTTCTACTGCAACCAATACAGGGTGCTCAATGTCCTTGAAATGCGCTACTGGATCGCTATGAAACTGGCAAAAATATAGATAATTCTTATAAAAAGCGACTGTGCGATGACAACTGAAGCTTGTGATATTTTTTTAGATAATTTAAATTTGAAATGTTCTTAGGTTACTTAACTAATTTTTTGATTAATACATGTACACAATACTTCTAAAATATGAGCATCATGAGCATCCTCTAAATTTATATATAGAAATTTAAGGTTTGGCATCAGCACCTCTTTCGGAGAGAGGAAAAATTTTGGAAGGCGCCCAAACCTTATCTCGAAAAGATTTGTTTGGACCACTCTACTGTGCACCGTAGAGAATAGACACTTTTAACTTGTACGTGTATTTTTATTGTAGAGTGAGAAGTGATTTCTGAGAGCCGGCATCCAGTATTTCTTAAGTTGGTAATCGCAAATGTTTTGTTACCCAAATGTGAATGCATACCTTCGCCTCAACCAGATAGTAGCCCGAGTGAATTTTATATAGACGGACCACACTTGCTTTTAACACTGTTGTGTTTTACATACTATGTATTTCTCATAACACGATCGATCTGGCTTCCGGTTTTTCGGTCCGAGGACAAAGTACGAAATCAGTTAGCCTTAGTTATTAGTCGTTTTTGGATTAGGGTTACAAGTTTTACCCTTTTCCTACTTTAGAGTTGAAATCGGTAGGCGCCCTTTTCTTCCAGCTATTGCTGGCAATCTGGTAGTTTGACAGCCAAATTTTCATTTTAAAGAAAGTGTGCTGGAGGTAACATCGATGGAAGTTTGATATTCAATCAACTTAGGAAGCTGTTCCCTATTGTTTTATTTATAAATACGTTTTAGGAAATTATTTAGCAAGTTTTTTTAGGACTTAAATATATTTAAACACTGAAATAGAGAGAATGCTGTCATATTGCAAGTGCTTATATCAAGACATTAAAGCGCCCACAAACAAAAACTTGCATTCATATTGCGCGCAACTATCTGTCAAAATGACAATTGGTAGGCAATCGGTGTTTGCCTGTGGAGTCCTGAGGTAGGAATGAAAGCGAGACGTATTATTCGAAAAACGAGCAAAAAGAAGCCGAATTACGTAAGGTAAAGAGCATAAGCTGCTACTTAGCCTATTAAGGTGAAGTAAATTTCAGTAAGAGAACGTTGAACTGTTGACTGATGTTCCGGGTATACTTAATTTATAGAGGGACGTTTCCTCAACTGTCTGAATGGTACCCGCAGTAAAAACTATGGGAATCCAAGCTCTGCTACAAAAACAGACGAA
>NW_023458560.1:39314806-39325777 GCF_013731165.1 Rhagoletis pomonella
TTGTAAAAAGTAGCCGTCGAAGTAAGAGGTCGAAGCAGTGTTTTTTTTCTGCTATCAGTTGTCAAGCCGCTAAGAAGTCGTTTAAGCCGAGTCATCTTATTTTGAATACGCCTAATATCTTGAAATATTAAATTGTTCGAACATTCATCTAACACTTTTATATATCGAATTCAATCATTCATTGTATTTAACTAAACATCAATAATTTGAACCAACAATAAACATTATTAAATTGTATGGAAAATTACAAAACTATTTACTCAAACACAAAATTTTTTGATTTCTGCGTGTCAAAACATGTTTTTTTTTATGTAATTATTTATTTGCGCATGTGACTTAGGTAGCTGTTATGCAGCGAAATTTCGTGTTTGGAAAACAAGATGCGAGTTTGCGACGCACATATTTTCACATAGACTTTCGGTAAATGATGTTTGATGAATAAAAGTAAATTTTCTTTACCTTCATTTGTGCACACAAGTATAACCGTTAGCGTAACCGTGTTTCTTCATATCGTTAAATAATTTTCTCTATAAATGAACGCTTCGCTACAAATGCAGACTTCCGTGCAGATACTGAAAGTAACCAAAAATATAAATAGAACCTTCTAATCATTAAATTTTCATAATCTCTTAAACCTCCGAAGTGAACACATCCTCAGTACCCTATTTACGCAACAAAAAAATCTTACAGCAACCCTATTGTAGAATTGGATAAATGAAAGGTGATAATGATAATGGATTTTGAGGAAAAACGTATGTTTACATATTTTTTCTTGCCAAAATCCTTTTCTATTATACCAAACTTTGCTTCTGAGCTTAAACACAAAGTACAGTTGTTTCTTCTTGAAATTATAATACTAAGAAATGAACCACCACACAAGAGCCGACCAGGGCCGGGAAGGCTCGCATAGCACAAAAGTTTTCAGTTACCCTACCTAGTTTTGAAGCCTACTTTGAGAGGAGTTTGGGGTAATAAAACGTTTTGTCCTCGACGAGTCGTAAAAACAGCCAAAATCGAAATTGTTGATGTTAACAGATAACTCACACGTCCTGGCAAGCGAGTAACCTCAACAGACAGGCAAGTAGTCAAATACACGCCGTTAGCGTTGAGTTCACCTATCCTAAGTTTTCTTGACTACTTGCCTGCCAGCTATAATTACTCGCTTGCCATGGCGTATGAGTTATCAATCAACATCAACATTTAGTCCGGTAGGAATAGCAACGTTAAGGCTAAAAACATACTGCGAGGGACGGCGAACAGAGAGATAAACAAAGCATCAAGCGAAGCAACGATTACAAACGGCCATTTGGAGCGCACATGATGAGGAGCCACAAATCGGAGGAGAAGCTCGGCGAAACACTAACATATGTGTAACCGTAAATCAATTATTATTATTATTAATTACGCTGCTTTTAATTAGGTAATTATTTTTAAAATATAATTTCGTAAAATCAAATTTGTCGCTGAAATATTTCTTTACATAAATACAAGCCTGGGAAACTTAGCATTATTACATAGTAAAATATCGCGGAATTCGCATCTTCCAAAAATGCCCGTATGTGGGAGTTGAGCGCGGTTATTGCCCGATTTCAAAAACTTGTAAATAATTTTTAAGTAGGGCTAACAGCAATTCGTGTACTAACTTATGTGCAATCGGTTAAGTGGTTACTGAGATACATATATTTTATCACAAATACATAGGCTTCAACAAGCGCATTTTCTAAAATTTATTAAAAACTCTATAGATAAACGTCTAGCATACTATTGCACTTTTTGAATTTTCCAAAAATTACGTTATATTGAAGGCAAGCGAAGTTTTGAACCGATTTCACTCATTTTCATTACCACCGTAGCCTAGACATCAAGCTATTGTACCAAGTTTTATTGCAAAATCGCATTTAGTTTCAGAAAAACGATTTTTTCCCGATACTCCATACAAGTGAAACCACTGTGCCACGTAAGAAAATAACTTTGCACTATTTTTTTATAAAAAAAAAGAAATTTAGGACAACTAGTCGTTATGGCAATCGTATATGTGTGGTCGGAGGTACGTACTACTCGATAGGGCCCGGTTTTATTCCTGTTCTGATCAACGTTCGCGTTTTTTTATTCAATAGTGGGGAGTTAAGATCCGGTTTTTAACAAAAAATATCATGTGCCGTTTGGAATGGGCGTAAGACCTTCCGATGACCATGGCGCATCCCCTTAAACAAATCGATTAACTTACATGAAAACAAGCGAAACATTTACATATGTGCTATATGTAGTATTTGTGCATTGTGAATATGTTTACATAATACTCGTATCTACGTTTAAACATACCCGTTTCCGTAATCCACATGTTACTCAACGCCAGCCGCTAGTTTGTCCTTAATTTTGCTGCATCATCAAGCAGCCAACACAACATGCGCTTATTCATTCACTCACACATGCGTTTATATACCCAGTGGGAAAATGTTATATATGGTAATCGAAAAAATAATCCACAAAAACAGCCTATTTCACATTCGAAAATGTATTTTTTCCCGAGGCTATGCTCTAATAAAAGTGAGGCATTCATTTTTGCATTACCCAGTAATGGAGGAGTGTAAGCGATTTAATATGAATTTTTTGTGAATTTTTGGATATGTTAGAATGCCGATTACATATTAATCAGTAAAATAATCTATAACTCCTAAGAAATGCATTTAACGCATTACTACTTTCCCACTGGGCTATATCTGTGGTCATAAGCAATAACCGCCTAAGTCGACTTAAGAAAGAATTGAGTTATACATAGATGCTATCGTATTCCGAAACTGCTACTCAATGTGTATGTGAAATCTCGCCAGCTTGGCTATTTAAAAAGTTATAGACGAGCACATTTTGGTTTCCCCATAAGGATAATATTACGATCCAAATGTTTAAAACGTTTTTTCTCGTATTCAGGTTTTTCGAATTAGGCGGTTATTGCTTATAACCACAGATATAAGCCACGATCATTCACAAAAAAAAACACACATACACACACACAGAAATGCCAACTCCAGCGAACTGGTTTATTTGAAGACATCAATGCAGATATTATGTGTGTACGCAGGGCGGACAATAAATGTGGCGTCATATAATAGTACAATCACACAACCAAATGCACTCACACACACACATACATGTATAAGTACATTTGTGCAAAAACAAAAGAATGGAATCCAAAATGAGAAAAAACAACAACAACAACAACAATGTAAACGAAGTCAGCAGCGGAGCGAAAAACCTGGACGGCAGGGGCTGCAAGGTGCTTGGGGCAGACCCGTCCCAGGGAACACCGACTGCAGAAACTGACCCGTTCAAGCGTGCGTCAAGACTAGTTCGGTCGCCTGTAAAGGCGCTTAGCGTGGAGAAGCCGGTACGAACGAGATCGTCGCCACCAGCACTACAAGACAGCGAGCCTCAAATGAAGGGAGCCAAACAGAACGGAGACTACATGTCGGAGCTCGGAGATGCTATTAAGAGGCTGACGGAGGCAATGTGCCCGCCACAACGCTCAATAAACAATAGCATGCGAGAGATACTCAGCTCACTAACAAAGCTGCATGCGAGTGCCCTGGAGGAGTACTCCAGAATAAAGGCAAGCAGACGGAGTATCTTCAACATACCGGTGACTGCTGAAACCCCGAAAAGGCCCCGAGATGAAAGCCAACTAAAGCGTAGGACGCCACCCAAGAAAAAACAAAACCACGCAGGAGGAGGTGACCACCAACCCTGCAACCAAACAGAGTAAGGTGGCGCCAAACGAAAATTCCGGCAAGATTAAGGAGAAGGAGGTGGAGAAAGAAGGAAAATGGGTAGAGGTCCAACGCAGGTCACATGGCAAAAAGAAGATGGCATACAAACCACCACCACGGCCAGATGCCATCATTATAGCTCGGACGGGAGATATGACCTACAGCGATATACTAAGGACCGTAAAAAAGGAAGAGGCGCTGCAGAAACTCGGCGAGAGCGTATCACGCATCAGAAAGACGGTGAAGGGTGAAATACTGCTGCAGCTTAAGGAGACGCAAATGAAGGACACGGGCGAACTCAAGAGCAAAATAGGTAGGCTTCTAGGGGACCAGGCACAAATCAGAGCCCTAACCCACGAGACGATGGTAGAAATCCGTGACCTGGACGAGATTACCACCAAGGAGAATATTGCCGAGGCCATCCGCAACCAGATAAAGGAGCTAAACCACCTTAACGAGAGTGCGATAAAAAGCATCAGGGCGGCTTATGCGGGCACACAAACCGCGGTGGTAAATCTCCCAGCGCAGGAGGCAAGATTACTTCTTGACGCGCAGAAAATAAAGATAGGATGGGTTGTGTGCAGAGTAAGGGAGAAACCGAACCCCAAAAAATGCTTCAGGTGCCTGGAATATGGCCATATAGCGAGAGACTGCAAAAACGCGGAAGACAGAAGTCAATGCTGCCTAAAATGTGGAGAAAATGGACACTTTGCGAAAGCCTGCGACAAAAAGCCACACTGCAGAGCATGCAAAAACCAGGGAAGAAAGAACACCGAGCACCAGATAGGTAGTTGGAGGTGCCCGCTATACCAGGAGGCGTGCAAGAAATCAAGAAAATGAGAGTCATGCAGTTGAATCTCAACCACTGCGAAGCAGCGCAAGAGCTGCTCAGGCAAACGGTGTACGAGGAGAAGGTGGACATAGCAATAATCAGCGAGCAGTATAAAAATATAGACAGTGGAGCATGGATATCGGACCTCACAGGCAAAGCTGCAATATGGACATGCGGAGGAAAAGCTTTCCAAGAAAAGCCGCTGCTTGGTAAAAGCTACTACACACGAGCGAAGGTAGACGGTTTTAACTTTTATAGCTGCTACATACCACCAAGTATCCCACAAAATGAATACGAGAACATCCTAGACAGTTTGGTTCAAGAAGTCCGGACCACCACAATGAACGTTATAGCAGGGGACTTCAATGCATGGGCAGTGGAATGGGGTAGCGTCCACACAAACAGGCGGGGAGATGCACTACTAAAGGCGTTTTCGGTACTTGATGCGGTGCTTCTGAATTCGGGGAACAAAAATACCTTTGAGAAGAATGGTCGAGGCTCGGTGATTGACATTACTTTCGCTAGTAGTTCCTTGGTGCGCTCAACGAGCTGGAAGGTGTCGGACCTCTATACGCACAGTGACCATCTGGCAATCATGATGGAGCTAGGGAATCGTGCACAGAGCCGACAAAGGGCGATCACCAGGAAGGTGCAAACGAGGGGCTGGAAGGTAGAGACTCTGGATGAAGAGCTCTTCAGACTCGTGCTGGATGAGGAAATGGCCACTGAGGATAACACTGAGCTCCAGGCTGAAACACTGGTGAGGCACATCAGTAAAGCCTGCGACGGTGCTATGTGCAGGAGAAAACACGGCTCTCTCAGGCAGCCGGCGTACTGGTGGAACGAAAAAAATCCAGGCCATAAGGGGTGAGTGTCATAAGGCGAGGCGGTTGTGTCAAAGGAACCGTGGCTCGATGGAACATGCCGTGCTGCGCGAAGCCTTCAAAAAGAAGCGAAGTGACCTTAAAAAAGCCATCAAAAGCAGCAAAACCAGCTGCTTTAAGGAGCTCTGCGAAAAGGTGGACGAAAACCCATGGGGTGATGCCTACAAGGTGGTCATGAAGAAAATAAAAGGTGGTAAAGGCCAGGCACCAACCTGTCCCACCCTCCTAAAAGACGTCGTGCAAACTCTCTTCCCTGTGCAAACGCCAGGAGGTCGGCGACCGCAAGCGGAGAAACCCGAGGGAATGGAAGCACCAACGGTTACAGACGAGGAGGTGGTCCAAGCAGCAGAAAGATTTGGTAATGACAAAGCGCCAGGCCTAGACGGAATACCAAACAAGGCTCTGAAGGTTGCCATCAAGCACAACACGGGTCCGTTTACCGAACTCTTTACGCGGTGTCTGCGAGAAGGCGTCTTCCCAAAAATCTGGAAGAAACAGCGGCTGGTCCTACTGCAGAAACCAAACAAGCCGGCAGGAGAACCAAGCGCATACCGACCTCTCTGTATGCTGGATACGCTTGGTAAGATACTGGAGCGATTAATTTGTGTACGGTTGGAGCAGCACCTAGAGGAGGAACTGCCGGGTCTCGCCGATAACCAGTATGGATTTCGAAGACAGAGGTCTACCATTGATGCAATTAAAAAGCTCACCGATGTCGCAGGCAAGGCAATAGAAGGAACAAGATGGCTATATGGCACGAAGGAATACTGCGCGGTGGTGACATTCGACGTAAAAAACGCCTTCAACTCGGCATCCTGGCCTCACATACTAAGTGCTCTGGAAAGAAAGAACACGCCGCCCTACTTGCTAAGGATGGTATCCAACTACCTATCTGACAGGCTTCTGCTGTATGATACCGACGAAGGCCCCAGGAAGTACTTGGTGACGGGTGGAGTACCACAGGGCTCCGTACTTGGGCCACTACTTTGGATTGTCCTCTATGATGGAATTCTGAGACTGCCGCTGCCAAGGGAGGTACAAATTATCGGATACGCCGATGATATAGCAATAACAGTAGTGGCCAAAGACCTCTACCAAGTTGAGAACATCTGCAACAGCACGGCGCAGCAAATAAAGAACTGGCTCGCTGCAACGAATCTCCAACTCGCAGGGCAAAAAACCGAAGCGGTGGTGATCACAAGCCGAAAAAAGATGGAGAGCGTTACGCTCAACATCGATGGACATAGCATCAAAACACAGCAGTCGCTGAAATACCTGGGTGTCATGATAGACTCGAGATTAAGCTACAAGGTGCACATTGATAAAGCTTGTGAAAAAGCGGCAAGAGTGACCACGGCTCTAACAAGACTAATGGCTAACATCGGCGGACCGAGTCAAAACAGACGAGCGCTTCTAGCAAAAGTGAGCCAGTCCACACTAATGTATGCAGCACCCATCTGGGGACCCGCGTTGCAGCGCAAGACTTACGCGAAGGCGGCAAAGTCGGTGTACCGACTAAATAGCATCAGGGTGACTAGCGCCTTCCGTACTGTGTCACACGAGGCGGTCGGAGTCTTAGCGGGCATCATGCCCCCAGAAATAATGGCCATGGAGCTAAAAAGAGTCTTCGATAAGTCCCGAAACTTAGGCAGGTGCCTGACAATCGAAGAGCGAAAACAAGAGAGGGATGCAAGTCTAAATGAATGGCAAAGACACTGGGATGTGACGACAAAAGGGAGGTGGACGCACAGGCTGATCAATAACATAAAAGCGTGGGTGGAGAGGAAACACGGAGAGACCGACTTCTACGTGACACAGTTGCTGACGGGGCACGGCTGCTTTCGAGAATACCTGTTCAAATATGGGCATGATGACGGGACAGAGTGCTCATTCTGCGGTAGCGGCGACGAAAACGTACTACACGTATTTTTCCACTGCCGAAAATACGAGGCAGATCGCACAGACATAGAGCAGCTGATAAAGGAGAGCATGACGCCTGACAATATCGTGGGGCACATGATAAACTCAAAAGCGGTGTGGAGCAGAATTAAGGCGTGGTCCGCAATAGTCCTCCAGGAGCTAAGAGCGAAAGAACGACAGCGCAGTAGCGAAAAGAGAAGACTGAACGAGAGATAAGCCAGAAAGGCGTGTGTGAAGAGCCAATTGGCAAAGCTACGCCTTGCGACGTAATACCTAACGGCGGTCCCGCAAGGCGAAACACAAGGCTTCAGACGTCGGAGTTAAGGGTTTAGTACGTAGGCGCGCTGTCTCGCAAGTCCTGAATTATGTGATAACATAGTCTGGGCGTGGTCCCGAATGAGGTGCACCCTTAGCGGACAGGATGACGAATCGTGCATAACATCTTTGGAAGATTCCCCCTCCGTTGAAAAAAAAAAAAAAAAAAAAAAAGTACATTTGTGCATACGCTAGCGCAGCGTCATGTAAAGTTCATTCATTTAAGCACAAGCAACAGCCAGCCAGCCAGCCAACCCTCTTTTGGCCAAAATGAGCGTGAAAGCCAAATGTTTGGCATAATGCGCTCAACTCCGAGGCCAACGTTGCAGTTTTGGGTTGTTGTTTTTGTCTATTTTCCATCTATGGAAGATATATATTTTTTTTGTTGCTACTGTCATTTTGGGTGTTTCGTTGTAATGCTCTACATTGTTGGCTACTCTGCCTATACATATGTGTATGTATGTAAGTATGTTTTCAACTGCATTCACTGCTCTTGCTCCTATTGCTGTTACTGAGGCGGCATCAGCATTCGCATTAACTTGTCATTTGCATACTCAGCGAATTTCCAGCTTAACACGTGATTGTGTGCCCCTTATGTCTATCATAGAGGTGCTTTGTATGTATGTAAATATATACCATGTACTATGTAGATTTATACCCGTTTGTATGCAAAGATTGGGTCGCGTGTCTTTCAGTTAAATTCAGAAAAGTATGCAATTGTTTTTGTGTATTTATGTGCATCGTTCTATTTTGTGTGTATGGGTGTAATTGTTTGCACGTGCGCGTGATTGTTTTATAAACCCTTAAGTAATCTCTGTGCTAGTTTTTTGTAGATTAACGAAAACACTTAAATAAGTTATTTAAATTATAGGATACAAAGTAACAATCTGGCTGACTGCGTGCCGCACCTAAAGCTAACGATACTACTTATATATGGAGATCTAACCTTAGTTTATATTGTAGTAAACATCATTTGGGATGTCAACGCTTTTAGCGAGCCTAGGGTGCTCATGTAGTACCACCTACAAGTTTCATTGGATATCCTGGGCTCATGAAATTCATGCATGTGTTGAGCTTGAGACCGTTTCTAATGCAAAACTGGTGTGGAAAAACAACCATACTTTACACATGGTAAAATTTATAGCTGTTATTTCGGAAATCACCACATCTCCTCATCAGAATTCTTCATCGCGGTCACTGGGATATGAGCCAGCGACTTCGGTTTACAAAGCGGATCGTTAATAGTATCACTGACGGTTTTTCTCGTCCATTCTTTCAACATGAAAGATATATTCTTTTGGTTAGGAAGAAATTCGCTAAATAATGGCAACTCAAAAACACTTCGCTGCGGGTAATCACTCTGGTAAATTCAATGATATTTTTTTATTATTACTGTGACGTAATATTGTTTATTACAACTAATAACTTAGATTTTGTTGATTTTCCATTTTTTCCATAAAACAAATCGTGGTACAAAGCTCAACAACACTGTTGGATAGTTTTTTTTTATGAAAAATATGTATTTGAGCGGGAAATAATATTACTCATACGCCACGTATACGAGTATCGACGCGTTTGATGAAACTTAATAAGAAAAGAAAAAATAATTCATTCAGCAAAGGTAAATAGTCGCAGCGAGTACTTCCCACAAAAGTTATGTAGAAAATTTCTTCCCTTTACTATCTTTCGAAAGACTAAATAGTTCAAAGATCTGCTAACGAGGACGTCTTAGCGTTCTTTTTTTAGCAGTAAGTTTTTGAAAAATATAATTAAATTGAAAATATATGGACAAATCTCAGGAGTTGTTTTTTTAGTGTCTCCCTTGTCTCGGCAGAAGAACAAAATGCTAAAGCATTCTTCCTGCATTTATTTTAATCAATGGAGTTCCAAAAACAAGTTAAAAAAAAGGAAATCATTTATTTGAACAATTTTAGCCTTAAAAACTTTGGGAAGTTTTCAAAATTAATCTTCATATTAGAGGCAAAGGACGCTGGCATCAAATACAACATATTTGTGAAGTTTCAAGAGTGTACCACGAAATTCAGAAAAAAATGCAGCATGCTGAATATCTGTCGCAGCTATTTTGTAATTTTTGAAATTTTAAAATTTTTTAATTTTAATAATTTAAGATAGTACAAAATGTTAAAATTAAACCGTGAAAATTTTCTTGCCAAAACGAATGAATCTGGTGTAATAAAACTAGTGTGTCAGCCAATTAAAAAAAATTACATTGAGTAAAAGATGACTATGATTTGAGAGACTAGAATTTCATTTTTACAATTTTTATTGGTCCACTCGAAATTCATTCCAAAATTGTTATATACGTACATGAAAAAGGCAATATATATCTCCCACGCCTATGTTATATACACAGCTACGGGTATTTGGGCAAGAGCGTTTTTTTTTATTTGTTTTTGGTATATATTTTTAAAGTTTTCAATTAAATACTGTTTCGCGATGGAATCTTGCCGTTACTACAAAACTTAAGATAATGAATTAGATAAAACCTACAACTCGCCTTGTACCTCGTAACAACTCGCCTTGACAGCTCGTAAGATGTTCCCATATATGAACATATATATATACTTTTTTTTCGTTTTAAAACAATAAATAAAAGAAAATCAAATGAAAAAAAGAAAAGAATGAAAATACAGCTAAAATATATATAAAAATAAATAAATAAAAACATTCTTATAAATGTAATGAAATTTAAAATAATGTTTGTGCTTATTACAATAAGATCTAAAAATTAAATTAGAAAAATAAAAAAATTGAATCAAAAAAGAAAATAATAGTGCTTAAGAGTTGAATGAAATAAAAAAAAATATATATATATTTTTATTTTTAAAACCAAATCTAAAAGTTAACACAAAATTAAAATATAAAGACAAAAATTTTAAAATTAAAATACCATCCTAAGAATTAAATGTAATAAAAAATAAATTTTTCTTTTTAAAACAATAAAATCTAAGTATTAAAAGAAAATGAAATTAACAAGAAACAATCAAATTAAAAAAAGAAAAAAACAAATAAAATAGTTTCTAAAAATAAATTAAATCAAAACAAAATCTTTTTTAAACAAAAATGTTTTAAATTTAAAAAAAAAATATTTAAGAAGAAATTACATAAAAAAGAAGAAATAAATATATCTTACTAACCAATTAAACAATCGTAATACGAAATACGGCATTCCAGTTTTTTTGATTTTACGTTGAAAAAATTTAAACTTTAACAGGGAAAACATTTAAAAAATAAC
>NW_023458560.1:39325877-39345202 GCF_013731165.1 Rhagoletis pomonella
TGAAAAGGATTCCTTGATGCAAGAACACCAAAAATATCTGTTTAAAACTTTTTAAAAGTTCACCTCATACTGTTTTTTGGTCAAATAATGAAAACAATTGAGAGCCCCCTAATTTGAAGATGATTTTGAAATTTAGTTTATCCAACGAAATTGTTTTTTTTTCGCGAAAAAAGTTGAATCTCCACACTGTGCAGCGTTGCTCAAAATCCAAAGCATTTCTGTTTTTTACATAGCACAGTACATTTCAATGTTTTAAATCAGGGCATTTGCTTTTAGCAAAACTAGTTTTTCAAAGCCAAAAGCCAACAGCTTTAACCCCCAAGCGCAGACCAGTGCAATAAAAAGAACACTTACTCTTTTAACATCCGTGTAAAATTCTTCACGAAATATGATATTTAATGAAGACTTGGGTGTTCTTGATGATGTGGAGCAATCCGAATTCGATTTTCTTTTTGGTTTTTGTGGCGTAACTGGCTAAACAGAATGTAGTACCACAACCAAAAGCTATTTCGTTAGCTACATCAGAAATTAGTTAATTAATTAATTGTGATTAATTTTGATTATTTGATTATTTCTAATTATTTGATTATTTTTGATTATTTTTTTAATGGCATTTAATCATGACTATTTTTGATAATTATAATTAATAATTAATAACTAATGGCTGGGTTATGTAAGAAAATTTAAATAATCATTGAAATTAAAAAAATCCAAAAAAAATAAATGATTACTAATTGTAGTGGAAATTTAACAGCTCTGGTACCGACATTGGCCTGTTTTGCAATTTCATTATGGCTGCATTTCTTTATTCATTCTGAACGATTGGAGTAAACTTTTTTGTTTACTTATTCTTTAGAACGTTCCTGATTATATGTTAACGTACTTACATATATTTCAAACGCATTCTGTTTATTCTGGCTCTGAAATAGGATTATCTGGAATGTATAAAGAAACGCCGCCTATATGTAAAAAATAGAATAATGTGCATACATACATATAAAATTAGCTGGAGTCTAAAAAGAGAAGTCTGATGAGTAGATGTTTTGATCTCCGAAATAGCAGCAATAACTTCTATCGCACAGACATCTATGTTTTTCCTAGTTTTATATTCCTACTTACTTAGTTCGTAGGTGAATGATTAAAGTTTCTCTTCACCGTGAAATCTGATTGGCGACCAACAATTTACAATCTTCTATGTTAAGTATATGCTACTGCAAACTTTAGAATTAAGATGACTGAGAGGTAAGAAAATGTTTTGCAACTTTTCGATAATTATCAATAAAAACTTTTGTTATCGAAATTAATCAGGTTATCCATGTTTATTGAGTTATCGAAAATTATCGAAACACCATAACTTATTGGTCGAAATTTATCGATAGTTATCGTGTTATCGTGAAATTTGTCGAGTTAAAGAAACATATAAGGCTAACGATATATATTCAACCATTAATATTTAACGAGTCATCGAAATTTATCGAGTTATCATACTGTATCGAGTTCTTTCAGTTCTTTTTCAAGTTATCGAAATTTATTTATTTACGGAAACTTGTTGGCATCGATGTTACAAAAAACATATTTTCATGCGTTTAAAGTATATTTATGTTATGCACATTTTATACACATTTTATACATACATATGTACATTCATGTATTTTCATAAATGTCAACTATAGCGATATTGAATTAAATGTTGCGTATACGCCATGCCATACAGTATGGGTTACATTGCACGACTGCCGCCCACACAGGCCTAAAAACTCAACGACCAACAGCATTAAAAATACTCGAAGTAATAACAAGACAAAATAAAGTAAAGTAGAACCACAGAAACGTGCGGTGTTGTAATGTCATACACTACACAACAGTAACAACAAACAACAGTGCTTGATAAAAAAAGAACTACACGCAGGAATGCAAGTGTAAATGCCTGTGCTAGTTTGAAAAAAACAAAAGCGGAAACATTTGTTTGCGTTCGCATTCATTGTTTGCAGATTGCAATTGTTATACAATATTTACAAATGTAATTGTGCGAACGCGTTAATGTCCATTGTAATGCGTATGTGTGTGTGCATGTGTGCAATTAAGTGAATATGTGCTTACATAACTAAGTATTATATGTATGTGAGTATAATTGCTGATGTTCGCTTTTTGTGATTTATGTATGTGGCAGTGGCTACGCTGCATTGTTTCAAAAAAAAATAAAAATCTGAATGGAGGAAAAAGAGCAGAAGCTTTATTAATTTCCATAGGCTCTGGGTAATAAAATTAAATTTAAACTGAAGTTCTAGGAGTCCGATTTCAGAATACAAAAAAAATCTATACTAATATATACATCTATGCATGAATGTATTTTAAACCCAATTTTTTATTTTGTCGGTATAGCTAGAGAATGGCTGCACCTGAGCATTTCATACTGCATTTCTGTGGAAGTTTTCAGGAAGTTTTTTCCTATACTCACAGAGAGAAAACCGAGGTATTGGAAAAGGCGGCGCGCAGTGCTTCCCTTCCATATTAAATGTGTGCAAAAGTAGAATCATGGGCTTCTTAGTAAAATTGAGGACACAAAATTCAAAAATGCAATTTATTTTGAAGTTTACAATTTGGGTTCTTGTGGCATTTACATACTAGGTATGTACACATAGTTCGTTCAATTTTCAAAATTGAGGTGTCAAATGACAGGAATTTGGTTGTAGATGTGCACTAAAGTTTTACTTTATT
The DNA here is from genome assembly GCF_013731165.1 of Rhagoletis pomonella. Taxonomy (NCBI): domain Eukaryota; kingdom Metazoa; phylum Arthropoda; class Insecta; order Diptera; family Tephritidae; genus Rhagoletis; species Rhagoletis pomonella. Next base: position 39,328,596 of record NW_023458560.1, read on the forward strand.
GAAACGGGTTACCACCTGTTACAAATTATATTAAAATTATTTAATAAGTTACATGAACTAGATACTACAATATGGGTATCAATTGAAATGGTTTTGAAAATGCTTTACCTTAAACCGACACTGAGAAGAGTTGTCACATGTTTAAAAAGTCAAATTTAATTAAAGGAATAAGGTAACAGATAAAAGAAAAAATCGATTGACAATGTATATATTTGTAATAAAATAACAAATACGATGTCGTAAACCTTTTATTTGACACAATTATTATTTTAGTTAAACTAAATTTGACTTTACAAAGAGCTGGTGAGCTAAAACCTTTTTAAACCTCTTTTGTCTGACTCCCATATTGTGATACCTATCTATTTAAATTACCTAATTACTTTAATTTCAATGGAATCTGATTTTTTAACCGGTGGCAACCCTCTACATATAGTTAAGAATTTAACCCTTTTCATACACATTTAACTTATTAAAAAATTTGAATTTAATTTTTTAACAGGTGGCAACTTAAAAAAAAATAAATAAACCTCTATCGTCTAAAGGTCAAGCTTTTTAATCTAACACTAGAACTACTAAGAACTAAGAACGAATCGTGCAGATCTGATGACGCTGACAAAAAGTGAAAAAAATTATTTTATGCATTAGCAAAGAACGAATTACTTCAAAAAGTACAAAAAATAAGCAGGTTTTTATTTCTTCTTTCGAAAGCTAAAAACCCGTACTATTTACTAAAATAATAAAAAATAACATATTTTTACATAAATCTTTTTAATTCATACAACTAAAATTTACCATTTTTTGAAATTTTGATTAAAAAAACTGGTTTTCCGGCAATACCGCAGGGACACCCTGTGTTTAATTTTATTCCATTTTTTTAATCCTGTAGCTCTCTACTATCCATATGGAAATAAAAAAAACGTCAAACCAAGATTTTATTTCAAAGAATTTATTTTTGACATTTATTTTCGTGAAGAGCTTACGCATGGCTATGCTCTTATTAAAATTCTTAGTATAAAATTAGTCGACTTTAGTGGCATCCAGGTGGCATATAATTTATTTTATAGGGAAATTTGTGTTTAATTATTTTTAGTGGATAAATTACCTTTAAAAAATTACCAAACACGTTCACATTGCAGACGAAGAATTTTTCGATTTTTGGCCACTGAGGCGGCACTGTGTGGAATATACATAAGTGGAATTTTCAACCAGCATATACATAGTAGTATTTGAGGTAGGTTACTGAAATTTGGTTCGGAGATTTATGCTAGTAGTGCCGTATGAATAGATAAATAAATAAGTTAACGGAATAGGGGGACGTGGTTGCTCCCACACTGAGGGAAAAAATTTTAGAATTAAAAAAACGTGCTAAATTTAAAAAAAATACGCATATGAAAGAGCACCAACCCAACTCGTTTTAAATTTGAGTATGTACGTTATAAAATATATTGTTATGAAGTGCGCAGATGCTTTTTCGTTATTAAGAAGGAAAAAAAATTCTTAATTTTATATTCCGTCTGATGGTAGTTGAACCCGGACCCTCTTGGCAGCAACCAATTGTATCAAGCGTCTTTGCACACTCAGCTACAGCCATACATGTAAACGTGTTTTCAAATGTTGAGTTTGAATCAACATCACAGCGCGCGATTAGTGCATTATGTCATTCGATGTATGTGTGTATGTGTTGTCACCGCTGTGCATGCTTTGTATACATATACTTTCTTAATTACTACATATGAAAAAGCATCCGAGACGTTCAAAATGCCATCCGTGCAGTGAAAACTGCTTCATTTTAATACGGGCGTACTTGAATTGAATATTTCCATTATACGTAGTGTATGTATAATGGAAAAATCCATTTTTTAACACTTTTCACTTGATTTAAATAAGAACATTTTTAAAGGGTGATCAAATAAAAAAATTTCGTTTTTACAACGCGGTTTTTTTTTCTCATATAAACTAAAATTCTCATAATGCATACCGCTGGAAGTATTAAGCTAGAGTACTGACATGTGTTGATTCATTAATGCCGCGTTACTGAATTAGATTGGGAAATATTAAAAAACCGGTTTGACGCTTACCAGAAATTTACATGCTCACGCGGCTTCCTCTTGGAATAATTTTTAGCTAAACTTAAAAGGATCGGTATTTATCTATCATAAACTTAAGAATTAAGATGACTGATAGGTAAGAAAATGTTTTGCAATTTTTCAATAATATTCGACATATATCAAGTTATACAAAATTTTGTTATTGAAAGTAAACAAATTGCCGAAATTCATCGAGTCATCGAACTTTGTAGTTATCGAAATTTATCGGGTTATCCAGGTTTTTTTCAGTTATCAAAAATTATCGAGAAACATAACCTTTTTTTGGAAATTTATCGATAGTTATCGAGTTATAGAAATTTATCGAGCTAATGAAATTTATTAGGTTATCGATATATGTATATATAGTGAGTTATCGTAATTTATGGAGTTATCGGAGAATATCTAGAAATAATTCTTTCAAACTATCGAGTTATCGATATTTATAGATTTATCGTAACTTCATCAAATATAGTATGTTTATCGAATCGAAGTTTTTGCAATTTTCAAGGTATAGCAAGTTATCGAAATTTCTAGGGTTGTATAAGTTTATCGAATTATCATTATTTATCGAATTTTATCGGGCGAGTAAAGTGTAACTAGTTAGCGAATTTTGTCGGGATATAAACATTTTCGAGTTATTGAAATTTATCTAGTTCTGGAAATGCACAGTTATCGAAATTTATCGAGAGGTTACTTAATTTGTCAAGTTATCGAATTTTATCGAGTTATCAAAATTTAGCGTTTTAGAAATTCGTAGAATTACCGATAGAAATGTATCGAACTATCGAAATGTATCGACTAACTGGAATGCATGGAGTTATATAGATTCATAAAGTTAAGCGAAATTATCGAGTTATCAAGATATCGCAATACATCGAATAACATAGTTTGTTGATACCAAGCGAGGTTTATAAAAAGATGTCGAAGTTCGTTGATAGGGCCATAAAGAGAGATTTAGAAACTTATGCTCTAGATAGCGATCGAAATTTATAAATAGATATCGAATATATCGAAAGGTATCGCAACTTATCACATTTATCGATAGTTTACGAAGGTTTTTGACAATTTCAAAAATCTTACATCCAGGCGCCGAGTCAAACTGTTTAATTGTATCATATTGTGCGAATACTGCAAAACACAAATGGAAAGCCAAAGCGAACAACGAGAAAATGGAAGAATGTTTGGCGAAAGACGTAAACGAATCGACATCAAAAATCATCAAATAGAAGGATACCGTAAATGGTGAGAGAATGAGAGAGTGTGCGATAGATGACAGTAGCATCTAGAGTTGCCATGAGTGAGAACGCGGGTATGTAAAAGCATTGTTACAGCGCACAAAAAGTTTAGTTGCGAATAAGCAAGCTACAAGTTCAGTTGCAAAACAGAAAGCTACGAGTTCAGAGATCAATTGCCCTAACAAGCATTGTGAAGTGTTTGTTGTACAAAAAAGTTATTCGTGCTGCTATTGAGCGTTTATTTAACAATCCGGTGAAACGAATTTGAACGAACTAGGAATTCAGCGACTAATTCAAGGATCAGTGTTGCCATTTTAGCCGTTTTCCGGCTAGATTTAGCCGGTTGCGATAGCAAACAGCCGGAGAAATTTCGATTTAGCCGGCAGCCGATTTGTTAGCCGTTTTGTAGAAAAAAATTAGCCGTTTTTAGTCGATTTTGCTATTTGCCTTGTTTTCTTAAATTTCAAATATGTATATGGGCATTCCCATGGTGGCGCACGTGACAGTCGTACGATTTCAATGTGATACAAAAAAGGAATACCATTTGTTTTCTTTAACTTTTTTAGGCCGTTATATAGCACATAATTAGCTCTATATTTAACCGAAAAATTAAATCAATCCAACTGCTTGGTCCTGAAATATAAGCATTTAAAGAGAGTGTCGTTACGTGACAAAAAATGGAAGTTGATTTTTTCTTTTCTTACAAAATCGCAAAACTCTGCGAATTGTGGATGGCTATTTTCATGAAACTTATTTTAATATGATTTGGAGCAATTCTAGTTGTTTTTAGAGTTTTTTGAATTAATGCAAATTGTTTCAATTCTCTTTTACAACCCCAAGTGTGAAACGTGACGTGAAGTGGCGTCACGTGACATAAATTTCCATCGTTATATTTTTGTTAATATTGCTTTTAAATTAATTTTTAACGCAAATAAAACATGTATTTTATGTAGAATATACTTTATATTTTGACTTCAGCGCCAATTCAGGGTCAATTTGTTAGAAATCTATGATACGCCAAATTCGAACCAAATCAGACCATAAATACGGTTTTTCGAAATATCTCGACCTTGGCACCACCTAGGAAGACCATTTTATGCAAAGATGATTCTACTTACACAGCCAGCATATATTTTAAAAAGCAGACAAATCGGCCCGTAAATACGTTAGATATAAAACTTTTATTTTTTTTGTCGTGGTGGACCTTCCGCTGGAAACACCCATATACATATGTTTCCATTTTTGACTAAGCGACTCAAAATCTGTTAGAAATGGCTACTAGCCTTATCGTGGAGAAAATTTTCATATCAGGCAGGGTTGTATGAAATTAGGCCGATTTCGCTTATTTTTATTTTAAACGAAGAAGGGATTTTCTTCATAAAATGTTTGTTATAAATGTTTTAATTTTAAGTGTGGAGTTTTATTCGCAAACTTAGAAAATAAGAAATTGTTTCACTGTTAAGACACTTAAGATGCGTTTGTGTTTGGATATAGTACCAACAAACATAATAGATATTATATGTAGATATTGTCTTCCCAGATAGCGCATATTCAATTCTGCTAAAATTACAAAACATCATTTTTGCCCACTCCCAAATTTTTTCCGGCTCGAATTTGTAACTTCTCTCCAAGAAATAGTCTTTTTACTCGTGAATTATTTAAATAAAACATGTAAAATTTAGTTGAAACATTTTAGCTGTTTTTAGCCGGTTTTATTTGCCAATTTAGCCGGTTCGTCCAAAAAGTTCTGGCAACACTGTCAAGGATAGTCGTAACAACTGGCGTGAGAACTGGGATTATTAAATAAATCCTAAGGAGAAAGTTTCGGAAATGACAAAGATCCATGATTTGACGATACTGCCTCTCAAAAAGGAATTGGCAAAGCGAGGATTATCTTCGTCCGCAAAATAAAGCGGTATTACAGTCATGGTTGCCCGGAGCTATGGCAGCAGAATGCATTTATATAGACAAATACGACTTCCATATCGCGAGGACGAGGAGACATACACAAAGGATAAAGGGAAGGCAGAGTTTGCTTGTTCATCGAACTTACATATGTCATCAGCGGTGTCAGCGCAGATTTCATCCCAGCTAGAAGCACAGGAAGTAAAGTTTACACAAGTACACGACAAACTTGAAGAGAAGCAGGACAAAGTCGAGGCTTAGGTAGATGAATTGGAAGGTCGTCTTCAAAATTTGCAGTACAATCGTGCACCCACTTCGACAAAAGCCTGGATTTTCATAATTTTCGCTAGCTCTCTTCTTGAAGTTCTTCGAAGAACACAAAACATGGTCATCTCAGCAGCAAATTTCAAAACGAATATCAGTTCACTCCATGCACCTCTTCAAACGCATATCTGTTAACGGCTTAACATGGCCAATATTAGCACTTGAGTCTATCACATCCACTACTCTAACCGAATTGAGCTTTACTTACAGAATTATTTTAAGCCACCACGCTGGATGACCTAAACCAATATCTGCACATAAGCAATAAATATACAAAAAGGCACTAAAGTTTAACGGAATCTGAAAAAAAATTTCTGAAAATTGTTTCGAATGAAATATGGCGTAGCGTTGAAATTGTGTGACATTCTAAAAATCACAAAAATTCTTTTTAAACACATTTGCATGCATTCAATTCTAAGCTAAATCATGCGCGTTGTTTTTCTTCACATTTTTTTCTGCTTTCTGATTTTTTTTTTGCTGCTTTTGTGTATTTTCAACGCTGCACCACAGTTTTTTGGTCACTTGAGATTAAATGGTGCAGCAACCAAAGTACTATGACGTACGATATCGTCGTAGGCTGAGGGCTTTGTCATGGTGAAAGCATCAAAATTTTCAGCTGTCACATAGACACGTTCCACTGTGACGAGCAGTCTAAATTTAGTTTATGGGGCAACTGCTAAAATATTTCCAAAAAAGTCGTTATTGGTAGCATTAATGTCATTTTTATACATATCTACGTACGTATAAAATTTTATGCAAAATATAAAATTTAGTTAAGCTACACTTGACAGGAAAGGTCTGCGTACACCATTTCTTTTTTAAATATTCACAATATATTGAGAGTTAAAATTTGTTATTATTTAAATGATCATGCTTAAAAAAAAATCATATAAACCGTGTCTTAAAACTTTATACAAAACGAAAGTTAAACTTAACGATTTTTCATCAAAATGTTTGACTTTTTAATCAGATTTAAAAAAATAAACAAAAGTGGTAAAAAGCTCACTTTGAAATGGGAGTGCTATTGATATGGACGATACTGTACATACGTAAAGGTATCACTAAGCACCCGAAACAAGGCGAATTCATATAAGGTGGTATCGATTCAACAAATACAACAATTACCTGTATTTTGTTTTTTTGTTTTAGCTGGTGATTGTCAAATTTCAGCTATTCTTCTACGAATGAAAAGGGCGACAGAAAATGCAAACACTTTTACGTTTTCACTCACTCCTCACTCACTCACTCCTTATACCTTATACACACCTTATATAAATTCGCCTTGACCCGAAATGTGTAGTTATGCAGTGATTTTTTTTTAATTACCAATGTTTTTCATCTTAAATATTTTTCGTTTAGTTTTTATTTAAGTACTATGTCTCATACTCCATAAACCATTCAAATTCAAATTCCTAACTGTGATAGAACTATTTCGAGTATTCTGTTTTGTAGCCCATCAAATTTTTGTGTAGTAAAGTGTAATCTTGCATCTTAAACGAAAATATTTAAATATGAGAATGCCTTCAAGAGCGTGCGTAAAAAGAGTTATAAAAAATCAGCGCGATTAATTATACTAAAATTTAATGGGCTATAGAACTGCATACTCATAAACTGATTTAAAATATTGAAGTTTTTATAACAGTTTCTAGAATTCTACTAAATTTCCAACACAGTTAGAAACGTGAATTTATTTGTTTATGTTATAATACTTATGAGCCATCCTTAAATAAAAAATGTACGAAAAATATTTAGCATGAAAAATATTGTAAATATTCAAAATTCTATATTTCTTATGAGATGCCGGAAATTCTATGTATTACATTTCAATAAATTTAATCCAATTTAACGCTGAGTTATCACAAATAATCATTCAATATATCATCGTTTTTCTCATTTTTTGACACGACTTAGTTCAGATTTTTAATTATAGGTATCCCAGAAATACCCATTGTACGTAACAAATATAAATTATTTTTAAGAATAACGGTTTTAGAAAATAAAGGATAATAATAATTGACACACAGTTTGCTTCAAAAAGTAAATTAGTTCAAAACAAATAGCTCTTTAAACAAAAAATGAAGTATTTTTATTTACAAAATTGTATGCGTGCTTATTTAAAGAAAAGGCTCTATACTATACTTATTAGAACCAGCTTAAAACTAACCACATTTTTTCTAGCCCGGAGGTGACCCTTTTTGAACTATCTAAGAACTGTTGTTATATGAACAGTACCAGAACCATCTAAGCCAGAGTCAGCTCAGAACAAGTTCAAAAGTTCTGCAGAGGGCGACAATTGTCACTTCGTAGGACATCGCCATGTTAAAAAAGACAGTTGCAAGCATTGAGTTGGGATAGATGAAGAACCAGTACCGTCCCTTTTCAGGCTAGCTCAGCGCAAGTTCTGAACCAGTTTGATTTGCTGCAGGGAAATAACAAAAACAAAACACATTAACGAAAGTGTGGCAGCCATCAGCAACAAATCAGCATGTTATCATTTTTCACTTGCCAAAGTGCATAAAATTTGCTAAAGCCGACGACACTACTCGCGCATACATATGTACATACATGCATATGTATGTATGTGTGTATGCATTGAGGAAGCTGCTTGCCTGCCGCTTGCGGCTGAAGGAGACAGTGAGGTAACCCTGCAGGAAACTTTTTACTACTCATTTCCTTCGGCCGTAACTAACTAGTTTTGAAGGGCGATGGCCGGAGAAATAGTTTCATCTGCATTACATGCCAACTAACTTGCAGCTAACTACTTTTGGACATAAAGTATCAAAAAAAAAAGATTTTATTAAGTTTTCAGATGTTTATTTTATTTACTTTATAGAACACTAGATCGCTCCCACACGCTTCGCTGAGTGTATGAAATTTCTACGTGCTACATTAGGTGTAATTTATTTCAATTAAACTCAACATACCTAAAACATGCGAAAAGCTTTAGATTTTAAATTTTCTAACGATCTTCAAACTAAAGCTATCTTAAACCTCTCTCTTGTGATACTCTTTCATATCATACTTATGTACATGTAGTTTTAGAAATGAAGCCATTTCAAAACCATTTCGATTGATACCTGTGGTGTGGTTAAAAAAGTTAATTTTATGTATTTCAATTATCTCTTTAACAAAATAATATACATGCTTTCAGCAAGAAGAAAAATTCTGAAGTAATCAAAAATTTTCTTTTTGATTTACATAAATTGAAAAAGAACTTAATTCAATAATTTCAAAAATAACAAAGTACAATAATGAACAAAGTACAATAGTAAATAGTATTAACACTACAATACTCCCCCTTCCAGAGAGTTATTATTATACAAATTGAAAGTAACTTGTTTCTTTTTAGTCGTTGTTGAAACTATATGGTTGTTAGTGTTATGTGGTTCTGTTATTTCAACTATTGCTGGCTTTAGTCTGTCAATCGAAATAATTTTAATTTAATTATTCACATCTACCTTAAAATATTTTTTGTCTTTTTCAATAACTCTGTAAGGCCCTTCATAAGGATGTTGAAGAGAATGCTTGTTAACAATGCGAATAAAAACAAATTTGCAAGTTTGTAAATCTTTTGGAACATAAATTCCTGAATCGGAATTTTTGTGATGTTTTAAATTGGAATTAAAGTTTTTAAAACGTTCCCGTAAACTTCCTAAAATTTCGGCGGAAGTAACATTTTCTGTAGTTGGCACAACAAGTTCTCCAGGTAGACGCAAATTTTGTCCAAAAAGCATTTCAGCTGGAGTGGCTGCAATATCTTCTTTGTACACTGAACGCAAACCAAGAAGAATAATCGGTAGCTCATCGTACCAATCTCTAGTTCCATTCCTAGCCAAAATTTAAGTTTTCAATTGTCTATGGAATCGTTCCACAATACCATTACTTTGAGGATGATAGGAAGAAGTTGTGATATGATGACTACCAAGTAATTTAGTAAGTTCCGAAAATAATTTGGACGTAAATTGAGTACCCTGATCTGTCGTGATTTCTAAAGGCACACCGAAACGCGAAACATATTCATTAAAAAATTTATTTGCAACTGTCTGTGCAGAGATATCCTTTACAGCATATGCTTCCGGCCAACGAGGAAATCTATCCACAATTGTTAAAATGTAGCGGTAACCTCTTGAAACAGGAAGCGGTCCAATAATATCTAAACGTATATGTTCAAATCTGCTCTTCGGAATTGGAATTGTGCTCACAGGAGATTTTGTGTGACGATAAACTTTAGATTTCTGGCAACTTATACATCCTTTTGACCATATGTTTATCTCCTTGTTCATACAAGGCCAATAATACTTCTTCACAATTAATCGACGTGTAGCCTTGGTACCAGGATGAGCAATTCCATGTAACATATCGAACACTGTCCTGCGCAAATTATTTGGAACGAAAGGTCTAGGACTTTCTCCTGACACTTCACACCAAATATTAAAATTTAGAACAGGTATTTTAATTAAATTACGATTTTGAAACGTTTGTCCAGAAATAAGTTTATTAAGTTCATTGTCCTGTTGCTGTTCACTCTGTAAAATTTTTAAATTAAGTTCTGAATTTTTAATCACATCTATTTCAAACGCACGAGATAACGTGTCAGCTACAATGTTGGTCTGTCCTTTAATATACTGTATGTCACTAGTAAACTGTGCAATAAACTCAAGATGCCTTGTCTGTCTTGGACTACGCTCAGTTTTGGAATTTAGAACAAAAATCAGGGGTTTGTAGTCAGTAAAAACCGTAAACTGTCTTCCTTCTAATAAATACCGAAAATGTTTAATATTCAAATAAATTGCTAAAAGTTCCCTGTCAAAAGCACTATATTTCATTTCTGCTGGAGATAGTTTCTTTGAAAAGAATGCAAGTGGTTCAGACTTATTATTGAAATGCTGCTGTATGACACAACCAATTGCTGTATTGGATGCATCTACCGTTAAAGACAATTTTGCATCTTTACTAAAATGATTTAGCAAAATCTTAGATGCAAACTTCTCTTTAATGCATTCAAAAGCTTTAATGGATTTGTCATCCCAAACCAAAATTTTGTCTCGCTTTTTACTTCTTTTATTAATTAAATCATATATAACTCCAGTAAACTCAGCTAATTTTGAAATATATCTATGGTAATAGTTAACCATACCAATAAACTTTTGCGCTTGTTTTATTGACTTCGGTCGTTCAAAATTGCGAATCGCTTCTACTCTGTTTACAGAAGGCTGTATCCCTACCTCAGATAAACAATGTCCTAAAAAATCTATACTTGGAACACCAAAAATGCATTTGCTTGGTTTGACGTTCAAACCATACTCAGACAAACGTTCGAAAAGTACCCGTAGATCCTTTAAATGTTGTTCTTCATTCTCACATGCAACCAGTAGATCATCAATATACGCGAAAACAAAATCTAATTTACCTACTACTTCGTTGATGAATCTCTGAAACGTTTGCGCTGAGTTCCTCAGCCCGAAAGGCATGCGGGTGAACTCAAACATACCGAAAGGAGTAGTAATCGCCGTTTTAAAAATGTCTTTTTTCTGCCATTGGAATTTGGTGATACGCTCTAACTAAATCTAACTTTGAAAATATATTTTTATTCCTAAGGTTCATATTAAAATCGTGAATATGAGGCAAAGGATAACGATCCGGTACAGTCACATTAAGTCTTCTAAAATCACCACAAGGACGCCAGTCATTAACTTCTTTCTTTGGTACTAAATGAAGTGGAGATGCCACGGATGAATTTGATGGTCTACAAATCCCTGTTTTTACCAAAAAATCGAATTCAGTTTTAGCTATTTTAAACTTGGCTTAGAAAAAGGAAGGTTTCCTTCAGTGACAAGTCTGTGAACCGTTGTATGCTAAACCGGTTTTGAGTAATCTGGCTCAGAAATAAGGGAAGGAAATTCCTTCAATAATTTTGTATATTGATCATCTACTGAAAAAATTTTCGGAAGAGGGACATTACAAAAGTACGAAATTGTATTAACTGATAGATTTGTTAACGGATCTACTAAACACTTATTTTTAATATCAATACGAAGTCCGTATTTACACAAAAAATCAGCTCCTATAATCGGCTTCGCAATATCAGCAATCAAAAATGTAAAAAGGAACTCACGCCTTAAACCCAAATTAATATTCAAAAGTTTCTTCCCGTATGTAAAAATAGTTGAACCGTTAGCTGCCGTTAAAATTATATCTGAAGATTTCCTAGTATTCGAAAATTTAGAAACTGGAAGTACCGAAATTTCTGCTCCGCTATCAATTAAAAAATTTAGTTTGTTTGTTTTATCAAATATAAAAAGGCGACGTGTGGAAATGTCCAAATTCCCGTTGTTTGTCGCCGCAACAACGGACGACTTTAGTTTGTTGGACTATTAGTTTTCGAAAATGCACATGGTGGTTCAAATTTTTTAGCCTTGTTTCCAAATTTATAATGATATCTACATAACCAATTCGGATTGTCGCGTGATTTTGGTCGATATCTAAAAGGGCTCCTAAAACGATTCCTATTCACTGAACGTGACCTTGAATAATTTTGATTCATTTCCCTCCTCATTTCACATAATTCCAAAGAAAGTTTTTCAAAATTTTTAAAAATAAGAGAAGTAGTGTTAACCAAATTAGACATGACTGCATTTTCACCTTTTGAATTTTGAAAATCATTAACTGAAGCTATCTCGCTTTTGCTAATAACCTCCCAAACATTATCAGCCAATTTCGTCAATTCACTAATACTGCTTGAATTAGAACTAGCTAAAATCACACTTAGGTTCTTCGGTAACTTCCTCATCCAAAGTTTTTTAAGAATTTCTTGACTAAAATTGGAACCCGAAAGCAGTACAAGCGACCGATAAAATTCTGAGGGCTTACGATCACCCATTTCAGTATCCGATAAAATTTTGTCTAATTTCGCATTCTCACTTAATGAATGCCTTTCAATTAAAATTTTCTTAAGTGAGGTAAATTTATTATTTTCGGGCGGATTTTGAATAAAGTCTAAAATCGTTATTATAACTTCTTGCGGAAGTGCAGTAATTGTATGTTCATACTTTGTTGTTTCTTGTGTAATATTTTTGGTACTAAACTGCATTTCCAGAATTTGCAGAATTGTGGTAGTTTGACCGATGTAGCACAAATCTCATTACTATTTCGATCGACATACGGATTTGTTAACTGTTCGTTAAACGTACTATTTTGTAAATCAATAAGAGTTTCATTTAAATTATCTCGTGTAGATGTATGTGTATCATGTTGTGGTGAACGAAACATTTTGATTATTTGAATTTAAGCAAATATCAAACAACTCAGAAAAGGGAAGTTTACAATTAAAATATTAAATATTATATATGTAATATTTAATGAATAACAATTAACCTCTGTATTTAATTATTTTCAACAAATCTAGCGCTAAAGTTATACAATACGGCTCACCAGTAAAACTAAGATTGTTGTTGATGTTAGAGCTACTGCTGCGGTCGCTGCTGATGTCGCTACTGCTGCAGGTGACTTCGATGCTCTAGCCTCGTTGCCTGTGTCCGCTTCTTCGTTTTCTTCTTCCTGCAGCAGAAATGGCAGTGATGTTGGAGGTGTTTTGTTTCGTTCTGTTAATGCGCTACTACCAGCTGGAACTTCTCCTATTACGCTCAAAGAGGAGCATTGAGCACCGCTCAAACTTCCCGGTTGCTGTTCTTGATCTTGAGAACGCTGCTGCTGCTGCTGGTTATGTGGTTGTTGTTAACTGGTTGATGCAATATCATCACTTAAAATAGCTTCTCCAGTGACTGCTTCTAATGCAGATGCATCAATGATATCGGCAATTGTGCTAGTGTCGTTGAATGCACATTGGTGCGTTTTAAGCTGTTGCTGTTGTTGCTCTACTAATTGTGATTGCTGATCTTCAACAAAAGGCAATGGGGATATTGCTTTCTGATGTTGCGGCTGCAGTGATTCAAGTGGTGGTGATAACGGTGGTGGTAGTAGTGCGTGTTGGAATATGCCAGCTGCTCGCAATGGTGCTACTCTTTTTCACTGCTGACTATTGCGACGAATTGCACTTCAACATTTTGGTGTAACATCTCATCATCTGTGGACTAGTACCGCGGAGCAACAACCCAAGTGTACAAAATCAATATATCAGCTTAATGTAATTTCTTATATTGCTCCTGGCAGGATCGCCAATTGTAGCGTATTTAATTATAGAATTATATTTTTAAAAAATTTTATATAAACGTAATCTTAATTTAACGTATTTTAAATTTCAAAGAAGAAAAAATTCTGAAGTAATCAAAAATTTTCTTTTTGATTTATATAAATTGAAAAAGAACTTAATTCAATAATTTCAAAAATAACAAAGTACAAAAATGAACAAAGTACAATAGTAAATAGTATTAACACTACACTTACTAATATTATAAATCCGAAACTGAGTTTACTCAAAAGATCTTCATGAAATTTTTTACACTGGTGCCATCTAGCTCTACTTAAAATATAAAATAGATTTATTCTCGATTAGATGACGGGGCGGAAACGGAATTTTTCATACCGCATATCTCAGGAACTATTTCTGATAGAGTACTGAAACTTGGGATAGATACATATATAAAATCAATTCAATACTCATGGAATATATTAACCCTTTCAGTGTCGAAAAAAACTTACGGCAAGCAAAAAATCTATAAGTTTGTATATCAGGAAAAGTCAACCTCCTTAAGATGAGAAAAATATTTCTTTTTTTTTGTTTTGTGGAAAGCTTATCGTTCAAAACTTATAGCTTGCCGGATATATTTGACAGGGCACCTCAAATATGTAATTGTTAAAACCACAAATAAACAATTGAAAACTAAGTCATTCCGGTTATCGCATTTATATGAGCTTTAGAACTACGAGTTTTTACCTGTGGGATAGTCACAACACTAAAACTTGAAAAAAAAACTATCAAAAACTAATTTTGTTACAACCAATTTCTAGAATACTACTAAATAGAAAGCTTTCCAAAGAAAATAGAATAAATACAAAATGAACAAGTAAGAAAGTCTAAGTTCGGGCGGGGCCGAACATTAAATACCCGGCGCAAGTATTACATATATGCCTTTTCACCTTTCCGAAAGCTACCGCTACCGGGGTGTATCAATTTTGAATAAATTAGCGTCCTTAAATTTCGAAATATTGACGTTTCGAGCATTTCTAAAATTTACCGTTATATGAAAAGCAGTAATTTTAGTCCGATTTAAATAATTTTGAACGTTTTGCTTTTATGTGGCAAGCACAATAACCATACCGAGTTTGGTACAAATTGGTAGAACGGTTACCGAGATACATATATGTTATCATAAGTGGGCGGTGCCACGCCCATTTTCCAAAATTTTATGATAAGCGTATTTCCTGATAAAGAATTGTTGCAAGCATCAATTTTGAATAACGTATTTCTCCAAATTACCGTTATATGGGATATGGGCGTGGTTATTGTCCGATTTTTAAAATTTTCGGCCATTTGGTATCCTGTACCAAGGCCAATAACTGTGCCAAGTTTGGAAGAAATCGGTGCAGCGGTCGCCAAGATATACACATGTAACACTAAGTGGGCGTGGCTACGCCCATTTTTCAAAAATTTATAATATTCTTATTTTTCGTCTAAAAGTTATTGCATTTTGAGTGAATAATATTCAGTAGTTACTAAAATATCGCAGTTTTCGTATTTCTGAAAATTACCGTTATATGGGAGGTAGGCGTGGTTATTGTCCGATTTTTCCCATTTTCAATACCATCTGTCCTACGCCCGAAAGAAGTACACGTACCAAGTTTCGTTAAGATATCTTAATTTTTACTCGAGTTATCGTGTGCACAGACGGACGGACGGACGGACAGACAGCCACCGCTTAATCGATTTCTCTTTTCATCCTGATCATTTATGTATACATTTGTCTATATCTATCACGATTCGTTTTGCCTGTTACAAACAACCGTTATGTGAACAAAGTTATAATACCCTTGTGCACAAGTGCGCTCGGATATATATATTACGAAATTAAATTCAATTAATTTAAATGAATTACTTCAATATAGGTATCAATCGAAACGTTTTTGATAAGGGTTTTAGTTCTAAACTACATGCAGGAGGCTTGCCACCTGCTTGAAAAATCAAATTCTTCTTAGATTCAGGGAATTTGGTAATTGGAATATATATCACAATATGGATGTCACACGAAAGAGATTTAATAGGGTTTTAGTAGGAAAATATTTGGCAGAGGGTTGCCACCTGTTTTAAAAGTCGAGCTTAGAAATAATTAGCTGGAACATGTAGAATTTTCTGAAGTATTTGAAGAGGGTTGCCATCTGTTTTAAATCTAATACAATTATATTACAAGTTAAATAAGTTATTACAATTCAGGTTTTAATGGAAAGAGTCATGAAAAGGCTTTATTTCTAAGCAACATATATTTGTATAGCAGGGTTTCCACATGTATGAGAATTGAAATTCAACTTGAGTTTTAGGAATTAACGCTTTAAGAAGTAAAATTGAAGCTATTCAATCATTTCAATGAATTATTACCATATGGGTATTGTAGTGTTAATACTATTTACTATTGTACTTTGTTAATTTTTGTACTTTGTTATTTTTGAAATTATTGAGTTAAGTTCTTTTTCAATTTATGTAAATCAAAAAGAAACTTTTTGATTACTTCAGAATTTTTCTTCTTGCTGAAAGCATGTATATTATTTTGTTAAAGAGATAATTGAAATACATAAAATTAACTTTTTTAACCACACCACAATTGGCGATCCTGCCGGTCTGTAAATTTGCATCTGACTAATTGGCAACGAGGACATACATACAATTTCGGATATTGCTGCGAAATTCAATATAACTAACAGCAACATCGATTGAAGCAACAGAAGTTAAAAAATTAAAACTATTGATTAAATATGTCAACATTGGTTGAATCAGCAAATAAATAATAAGGGCAGTTTTTCTCTACACATTAGCAAATATATCTGTCGCAGTTTTCAACTTCGTCGAGGTCGTTGTCGTAATCAAAGTTACCGTCGAAGATATAGT
>NW_023458560.1:39345302-39347063 GCF_013731165.1 Rhagoletis pomonella
TTTTCAAATTATTGTTGCTTTTCCACAATAAATTTTCATTTAAAAAACGGCCTCGAGCTCAATATAAATTGTTGAATATTATTAAATGAAATTAAAAAAAAATATATAATTTTTAAAACAATACAAATTCGGAGAAAATTTAATAAAATAGTTAAATGATTATGTAAAAATATATTTCTTTTGAAACAATACAATATAAAAATTAAAAGAAAAGTAAATTAAAAAAATGAATAAAAAAAGAAATATACATATATACATATATATATTTCTAGTAGTTTAATGAAATTAAAAAAAGCTGTTTTTTTTTTGAAAGTACCCACCTAAAACCTAAAAATTGAATTAAAAAATAAACACAAAAATAAATTTAAAGAAGAAAATAAAATAAGCCTCTATATTTTTCTTTTAAAAACAAAAAAATCTAAACATTAGGAGGAAATTAATTTAAAAAAGGTTAATTAAAAAGGAAAAAACAGATAAAAGTTCTAAAGATTAAATGAATTTAGAAAAATAATTATCTTTTTAAAATAATAAAAATTAACAGAAAATTTTTTTAAAAAATAAAGAAAAATCAAATGATTGATAAAAATATATATTTCGTTTTAAAACAGTAAAATATAGAAACTAAAAGAAAATTAATTAAAAAAAGAAAAATGATAATCAAAACAGAACAAATATAATAATTAAATTAAAAAAGAAAAAAAAAATTAGATGAAAAACTAAAATATGTTTCTAAAAATTAAATGATTGTGGAAAAAACATTCCCTTTTAAACAACAAAATGTAAGGATTAGGGGAAAATCAAAAGAAAAAATAAATAAAAAAGAATAAACAGATAAAGGTTCTAAAAATTAAGTGAAATTTAAAAGATTTTTTTTAACATTGAAAACTATTAGAAAATTAAATTGATAAAAGAAAACAAATTAAATGGTTATTAAAAAATATATTTCTTTTTAAAACAACAAAATATAAAAATTAAAGAGAATTGAATTCATTAAACAAAACGAATAAAACAGAAATGCACATATCTCTAAAACTCAAATGAATTTAAAAAAATATGTTTTTAAACAATAATATCTAAAAAGGATTATAAAAGAAAAAAGTTATTTTAGTGGGAAAACTAAGTAGGGTTTTAAAATTAAAAACACATATAGATATATACTTTTCTTGTTAAAACAATAAAACCAAGAAATCAAAAGAAATTTAAATTTAAAAAATAAAAACAAAATTAAAAATGTATTTTAAATAAAATATTAAAATTAAAATGAAATTATTTAATAAAAAAGATATAGATTACATAAAAAAACAAAAAAAAAACAAAAACACTGATTGAAAACATGAACTCGGATCTCTCGAACGGCACCTCAGTGCCCTGGTCACTCGGCCATTGCGACTGTTGGAGCAGCGCGAGTAATATATCACTTTGATTTTTGTCGAGAGAACTTTTAAACATGACGGTTGGCAGGGGAGCTTTTATTTTGTAAGACTTTCGTGCCAGAATAAACACAATTTTTCAAACTATGTTGTCTACTGTCTTTCGATTGTCTTACAAAAGAACTACAGCTGTCTTAGCCCGAATTGCACTGTTAAAATACTTAATGAAACATTTCTCGCCAGTAAACTAAATGCATTGCACAACTCCAACAACCACACTTCTCAATTTACCCAATATAACTCTCAAACTTCACTGTACTTTAAATCTCTATTCCGATATTAGGCACCCCCCTCCACCACTTTAAGAAACCAATTTCAGCGCGACAACGCC
>NW_023458560.1:39347163-39353315 GCF_013731165.1 Rhagoletis pomonella
CCCCCCTCCACCACTTTAAGAAACCAATTTCAGCGCGACAACGCCAAGTCAGCTAATTGTAATGGAAAATACGCCACACTGCATTTTCGCCTGCAGTCATGACAGCGCACATTTCCGCAGCAACAAGCTGACACTTGCCAACAATTCAGCCAGTCACGCAGCTAACCAGCCAGCCAAACAAGCAACCAAGCAACCAAGCAGGCAAACCAATTGTTACAGCCTCATTTTATGCCTTAACCCACTTACATACATACATACATACATGTAAAGCAAACAGTCGAAAGCAGTGCAATTGTAGCGCAAGTGTTGCCAAATTAGTTGAAGCAACTGCCGAAATGTATTCGCCGTAGCGTGAAATGCGCAAAACTCGACGAAGGCAAACATTTTAAATGGGTTAATTGAAACGTGAAGCGAATAAATAGAATGAAATTGTAGAATAGAATACTTAAAAGAAGCAAAGCGAATGTGTGACAAAATTGGGTTGGCAGCTGGTTTAAGCACAACTCTGAGGGTGTGTGATTCGATTTTTACTTAGACACAAACATATCATACATATACATATATAGATATGTATATACATATGACTTCTAATACGTAAGTAATATCGTAAATTGTGTAAGCGAATATAAATATTAGCGCGGTTTTGTGATAGAAGCACAAGACTTAGAAAAGTATCCTGCAGGGAAACCGCGGACTAGTGAATCAAATTTCTATTTCCGTACTAGGTCTTTATCGCCAAAAAGGAACTAGCCCGATAGGAACTTTTAAAAAAATAATTTTTTTAAGTTTTTTTCACTAGAAATCTATATTTAAAGTGACGAATTTAGAAATGGTTCGGAACTATAGAAAAAGGGATGCAGTGGGGGGGGCTTGTTTACTTTACAAAGATATGTGTTTGGCGGATTTTTCGTTCAAATACGCTTCTATACCGTGCTTCGCAGATGCTTTTTCATAGCTTGGTAATACAAAACTAAAATTTGTGTTAACATTTCAACATCTTGGGACCGTCTGAAATCTAAGAAATAACAGCGAGCACCTCTGCAAACTCAGCTACAGCTAAAGGTATGTAAACGTACATTTCTTACAATCATTCAAACAAAGTTAATTTCAAATTGAAAAGACATTTCTTTGAAAATAATTTAAAATCGCACACACGTAAGAACCAAAAAGATTGAAAAATCATGATACTTTTTTCTTTCGTCTGTCGATTTTAGAACTGGTTCGGAACTATAGAATTTAGGACTAGTTCGGAACTATTGAAAAAGGGATGCAGCGGGGGGCAATTGACACTTCCTAGGACATCGCCATGTTAAATTCGCCAGTTGCTTGCATGCAAAAGAGATTTATCGCGAACTAGTACTGGGTCTAAATGTACTAGAAGCGCATCAGTTCAGAACTAGAGATTTTCCCCACAGGGTATGGATAGATTGAAGTAGAAAATCAGTAAGTTCTGAAGTTTTGCTGCGAAGAAAATGTGGTTCAAGGAGTTCATATAGTCAGCTTCGGTAGTATCAATAATGGCGTCTCTAAATCAAACCCAAGTGACTTCCACTGGAAGAGCGTCGAAAATAAAATTCTCGGCCAGAGGGAAGTAAATCGGGTTTACCATAGATAACAGAAAAAATACAGGCCAGCGGAAAATGTTTCAGAAAGAGGCGGAAAGAATTCTTACAGAGGAAAGGTTTTCAGCGATTTATGCTACAATACAAAAGATGTATGAATATGGTACAGTCAGGCAGCACTGAGCACAATAGGATCGAAAATAGTGAAATCGGGAATTATATGGAAATGTCGCACCACCCTGCACAGTGGTTCAAAATTTGCATTCTGTGTTCACAATTCACTGGAGCCTTAATTTTAGAATCACTTAGATTATTTTTTTAAGGAAAGCTAATACAATTTTCAAGAGACCAGTGAAGTCCGATTTTTGAATTTTTGCTTGTTTGTATTAATTTTTTTAGTGCAGTTAGTTTTAGTTTCCAAAAACGAAAAAAATAAAAAATAATAATTTGAAATATTGTAAAAAATGTTCACTAAAATTATTTTTTTTTGTTTTTGGTTTTTATAAATATTTTAGGTATGCAGTTTTATAGACCATTAAATTTTAGTATAACAAAGTGCAAGATGTAAGTGGCTAAGAGTTTGCGTTGATTTTTAATAATATAAATAACAAATGCTTTTATTTCCCATTTAGCAGATTTGCTGGAAATGTTAGCGAAAAAATTATTAAAAAACATCGCGACCTCTTAGTCACTTGCAAAATGCAGTTTACTATACCAAAATTTAATGATCTATAAAACTGCATACGCAACATTATTCTAGAAACTCAAACTTTTTTTTTAATTTTGATAATTTTTTTATAAAACATTTGGATTTTTTTGTTAATTTTTTTTTTCGTTTCGGGGGCACCCTACAATTGTTTTCAAATCGTTTTTATTATGTAACATTTATTTACTGGAACAGGAGAATTGATTTTCTTCAAAATTGCTACTTTTTCTGCACTTTGCACAAAAAAATTTAATGCAAACAAACAAAAATTCAAAAATCGGGCTCAGCTGGTCTCTTGAAAATTTTATTAGCTTTCATTAAAAAAATAATAATCATATTGAGCGAAAAATGAAGGCTCCAGTGAATTGTGAACATTAAATTCCAGTTTTGAACCACTGTGCGCTGGCGCCACTGGGCGGTATCAACGTCACTCTATGCTGGGTTCCCGGGCATAGCAATATTTAAGGGAATGAGTTGGCTGATGAGATGGCCAGATGCGGCTCAGCAAAAGTCCTTAACGGCATAATCACAGGAAACTGTGCTGGTAATCTCTGCAGAAGCTGCCATGGTGAGGATAGGAAGAGTGATGTCTAGGTCTACAGACGAAGCGACTCAAGCACTTGGGTTAACGCTTCTCCAATAGTCTGGGCGAGGTAGCGTGTTGGATCTCCTTGGCTTCATCAGGATAGTAATTGGTTCAGTAGAATAATGACTTAAAGCTACTCTTTCGATTATATATAGGTACGTATCTCCTCCTGACACTTACTAAAAGGGGGCACTAACAATGGACAATTCTGTCTCCAAGTGAAAGTATGGAATATTCCACACACGCTCTCCTAACCTTTTTCTTTTTTAGGAATTCTAGAGCTATTGAAAAGCTTCTCAGTAAAAAAAGTTGTGCAAAATTACATCGAAAGAAAAACATTTTTTCAAAAAAGTTTAAAAAGTTTAATGTTTTAAAGAGGAAGAGGTATACTAGCAGGACTTTGCTTTTTAGGAACCTACTGCCGCAGCTGTTTGGAAGACGAGATGGAATCATCGCAGCACTTTGTTATCAGCTGCCCGGCATTCGCTAGAGTAAGGTTTGAATACCTCGGTGCGCAATACATTAACAATTCCGAGAAACTTTACGGTGTGGATATCAGCTGCCTGCGGAGCTTTGTTTTGATCCCCCAGCGCTTCTCTTTAACACAGAAAACCTGCAGTTACCGTTCAAAAAATTTGTATAACTGGTCAACTTGCATGACGTCAACACGCCAAAATTAAATTTAGCTTTGTACACAGGTGGCAACCCTATTCAAACATCTTAGAAAATATTCCAAATGATTCACCCAAACCCGTCCAGCCGTTTCGTTTTCATTACATCAAATCTTAAATCACCCTGGACTACTAAAAATTGTTCTAACTTGGCACATCTAAAGGAAAGCACTTTAATTTGACACCAAGTTTTTGGAATTAAAACCAATATATGTATCTATATATAGTTAGATAGATATTACATTTCGAAAACGTGGCAAACTTAATCAAAAATATTTTCAAATAAATTTTTTTTAAACACTTTCGTTTGACACTGCTATTTTAATGTTTGATATAACGTGTGTATACATAACTTAAATAAATTCGACTTTTAATTCAGGTGGCAACCCCTTCAGTAGTGTTTTCAAACAAAACTATTTTTAAATCTTTTTTGGTTTGACAGTGTGATACGTATTTTAATTAACTGCTGATTTAAGTTGAATTTTGATTCTTCGAACAGGTGGCAACCCTCTTCCAAATATTTAAACCTACCACCTTCTTAAACCTCTCTCTTCTAGCGCCCATATGGCGATGAAAATGTATTTTAGTTACCTAATTCCCTTAATTCAAATTGAATTAATTTTTTACACAAATGGCAACCCTCCTATATGAAGTGAAGCAATACAGATTTTTAAATAAATTTCTATAGATACTCATATTGTAATTATGATTTATCTTTTTAAATAATTCTAATTTAATTTTATAGAAGGTGGCAACTCTTTCCAAACATCTAAAACCTAATTGTCATAATCTACAGCCTAAACCCAAAATTTTTACGGTGGGATTGTTTTGGATATAACTGGAAAAGTCATCCTACAAAAATCAAGGATTATCGGGATATATTTCGAATCATTCGTTAGGAGATTTTAATTTTTAGCTCAAATCATTTTGGCTATGATGACAGGATGGCCTTGCACCTTATCAAAGAACACCGTGATTTTCATTTTAAATTTATTTTACTTACATTTACTTACTTTCGATAACTTTTCATAGGTTGTTTGCAAAATTTTGTTTCAAAAGTTTTTCAAGCTACTCCCAAGAGTTACTGTTTCCCAATGGATTCCATAGTTTCTTTGCAGTAAATTATATGTACATAATTGCTATAAACTTACATATGTATACTTGCGCTAACTATCTGCTCAATTAAATAACTTTCTTTGGAGAAGAGTTAAATAATTTCTTGATACGACACTTAATTTTATTTCATAAATAAATATGAGCTCTAATGCGCTTACGTTACCATTATGAAATTCTTTTTATACATAAATATTTAAGAAGTATAATTTTATTATTTATGCGTTACACATAGCAAATATGGCGTAAGCGCATAGCAGACCAGTAAAATAAGTCGACATAGACACAACAACAGTCGCTAGCTTCCAAAGTTATTGTCGCATAATTTTATATGCGCTAAATTGTGCTACCTTTTAGCTGCCATCGTTATCTACAGAGCTTCTATCCAATCCTCACCGTCATAAAAATAAAATGGAGGCGGATATCACTGGCAGTGGATTTTCAACATGCGTTGGCAATGACTTTTAATGATACTTTCTTGCTTCCGGTTACTATTTTAACACTGTCACATTTTTTTGTTGCAATTTGCTCTACGTATATACATACATACATGCAAACATACATATGTAGTATATTTATTTGGCCTCTTTGCTCCGCTTGCTTTGCGGTTTTATGAGCTACGCTTCAGTGGCACACGAGCTGATTGCGCACTAACTACATACGAGTACATTGGCTCAGGTGCAATTTTTATTAGTTAATGGTCTGAATTATGAGGTGTCTCATTTCCCAGCGGCTGGCTATAACTCATGAAACAACATTCGCTTGCAGGATATTATGTGCGAATTTTGTGTAAATTATCTTCATGCAACAAAAACTTTGCTTATTTGGTGGCTGAAGTGAGAGCAGTGATTTGCGCCGAGCGAAACCATTAAAAAGTCAAAATGTATTAAAATCATAATTTTAAGAGATCTAATAAGCGGAAAAGCTGAGCGCTATTTATGCGGAGTCGAGGGAAGAGAAAAGTGCGTTACAATGGCTGTGTGACTTAAAAATAATTTGGCTTATGATTTTGAGGAAAATGGAAATGAGTTGGTGTGGCTTCTGATTAGTATTATTACAAGTCAGATATAAAAATAAAATAAAAACTCTTTAGTATACCACGTTTCTATTAATTTACTAAAAAGTAGAAAATATATTTTCTTAGACACATAAGAGAAATTTTTCTTGATAATTTTTTATTTTACAATTTTAGCAAAAGCCACGATAAACAATTTATGAGTTGTACGGCGCAAATCTGGCTAAGATAGTTGCAAGTCTTTTGGAAAACCATTGAAAGACTATAGGCCCGAAAGTCATAAAAAGAGCTTTTTTGCCATCTTTCATAGTGAAAAGCTCTCTCAACAGAAAGAATTTGAGCATGATCCAAAAGTAAAATCATTTAATCGCACCACTCCAGCAGATGCAATGTCCGAGTAAGCAAAATACTGACGCGCCTTTCGAGAGGTCCGAGTCTTCGCACAGCGTATTTTTTCTCCTTTTTTAATAAATAAGTTTTTCTTTTTAATTAATTTTTT
>NW_023458560.1:39353415-39360949 GCF_013731165.1 Rhagoletis pomonella
ATGGAAATGGTGCAACGGAAATGGTGCAACGGAAATTATTGGGGCTGAAACAAGTGCTTCTTGTGTGTATGCATATGGTATTAATTTAACAAAAAATTGCTAATAAAGGGTTAAAGAATAACACTCAGAAAAAGACCAATACAAGAATGAAAGAGAATGAAAGTAAAGGTGACTACGTACATAGATACAGAAAAGGACAAAGGCAAAGGTAAAAATTAAAATAAAAACAAAGATGCGTAAAGATAAAGGCAAACATGAAAACCAAGTAAATTTAAACACTTTACTTATATACATATATATAAGGGCAAAGGTGAAGGGGAATATGTAGATGAAGAAAATGATAAACATAAAAGTAAAGAGAAAGAGGACGATAGGGATACCGATAAAAGTAAAGATGAAGATAGGGGAAGAAAGATTAAAATAAAGGTAATTAAAGAGGCAAGGATATAGAGAGAGACACAGAGACTCAGATTTTAGAGATTTTAGGGATATTCGGGACTTATCGATAAAATAAACGATAGTTTTATCGGTTTTTCTCTCGATATTTTTAATGAAATTTTTATCGATATTGTTATCAATTTTGCTGTCCATAATTTCGGAACTTTACCGATTTTGTTATCGAATTGTTATCGATTTTGTAATCGATATTTTTAACTATTTTGTTATTGATTTTTTTATCGAAATTTATTGATTTCGTCATCGATATTTATCGATTTTGTTATCGGTATTTATCGATTTTGTTATCGATATTTATCGATTTTGATAGCGATATTTATCGATTTTGTTATCGACATTTATAGATTTTGTTATGGATATTTTTGTCGATTTTTTTATCGATGTTTTTATCGATTTTGTTATGGATATTTTTATCGATATTTTAATCGATATTTTTATCGATTTTGGTAGGAATATTTTTATCGAGTTTCTAATAGATTTTGCTACCAATATTATTGTCGGTTTTGTTTTCGATATTTTATTGGATGTTACTATCGATTTCGTTATCGATATAGTATAAAGATAGAAATGAAGATAAAAGAAAACAGAATAACATATGTAAATGTGATTAGAAGAAAAAAGATAAACAATATAACCTTAAGCAAAATCAGATGTATGTATGTATGTACATATGTATGTTGTTTATGAGACAAAATAGATATGTATGTAACGTAAGTTTCACTTCTCCAGTGTGGCCCAGGCGCACTTACTTTTTTTCTATATTTTTTGCGATGGTGTTTTGACCAGGGCTTGAACCCAGGCACTGCGGAGTGGTAGCGCGCACTGCATACATACTGATATACATAATTTGTCTTAAATTGGGAAACGAATCCATCAACTCAGAAAGGCGGGTGTCATCGTTGTCTCACCCTAATGGCATATTTCCTTTTCTTGTATTTAATTAAACTTTTATAAAACAAACCGGATGCTTTCTTTCCACTGCTTTCCTATCCTACCATATCACCCTCCCCAACAACAGAGTTCTAGTTATTCCTTTGTGCTTTTATTGGACGCGTCCATCAAATTGAAATATGCATTTAGTTCAGAAATTCTCATTTGCATTTGCGGTTACTTTTAACCCATTAACGACGAAGGGGTATTTAAATACCCCCAAAACACAGTTCATCCAAATCGCCATATCTCGGAGACCGTAACAGCTATGAGACTGATTTATTTTTTGCAAGGTTACGAAATTGTGGTGTAAGTTACTGTTTCTATAAAATGTTACGGAATTCCGAATGGTTTTTGCCGTTTTTTTAATCAAATGTGGTAAATTGAAAAAAAAATAAAAAAATTATATTTGCCAATTCGTATAAAATTTAAAAGTTAGTAGAACAAGGTCAAAATACATGATCAGTTTGCCTATAGTATTCTCTAAACACAGCAGGAACCAAAAACTTGATCACGCAAATGCACTGGGAATCTGGCTCCTATGTCTTGGAGGGGGTATTTAAATACCCATCCGGCGAAAAGAGTATAAAATATTAGATTATATTGACTTTAACATAACTTTCTTAGAAGGAAAAAAATGAAGGTCCTTCTGTATTTTTTATTAAAGAAAAGGAAATAAGTAATGCAAAATATATTATTTATTATGAAATATTTATTAGTGAGATCTTTTTATTTTTTTGCATCGGGTTCGACTGCATTGTGATAGTCAGAAAAACATTTTTTTGGATGAAGCAATGCGTTACACTTTTTACATCCAAATTGAGTTTTTATGCCGCATTGACGACAGCGGGCGCAAGTACGTACATCAGTTACCAAAGCTTCCGCAACTTCCACACGGAAATCGAATTGATTCATCGGCTTGGACTTTTCATATTTTGCACAAAACACTTTCAGTTTCCAGGCATTAACCATAGCTGCATCAAAAGCATTCGTTAGCAATGGCCAATACCACTTCTTTCCACGAATTTTAATGCGATAATTGTTCATAGCATTGTCGAACAAGTCTACGCCACCCATGCGATGATTGTACTCGTGAATGAGCAACGGCTGGGGAACAGTAATCATTTTCTTGCCTTTGCGATCATATCTCTTAACATGGCGTAGTGGCTCATGTTTAAGAAAGTTTGACATAATAGTTACAACCTGTTATATACTCATCACAAAACAAAAGAATATTATACAACAGAAAAAATTAAAAAAAAAAATTATTGTATAAAGAAATTACCGAATTGTCATTCCAGCGTGTAACTAGTACTTTGTTATTGCTATCAAATACGAAATCAGAGCTTCCTCTCGATCTTTTCTTCATATCATTAATGCACACCAAAGGAGCATAATTAGTTCGATTATCACGCACAGTGCCCGTTGCGAAGTACCCATTACAGTTCAAGCGACGCATCAGCTTATAACTCGTAAAAAAGTTATCAAACGTCACATTGTGGTTCTCGGGACGTTCGAGATGGGACAATAATTGGAGAACAACGTTTTCTCCAAGGCTATAATCATTACTGAATTTTGTAGCTGCACCTGCATACGGTATGAACTGGTAACAGTAGCCATCGTCCGATGTCAAACACCAGTATTTGTACCCAAATCGGATTGGCTTGCTTTTTATAAACATTTTACACGAATGACGTCCATAATAAGCGATCATCTGCTCATCTATGCTTAAATTGTGGGAGAATACGCCGATCTGCATGAACTTTTTATTCAAAGTATCATTCAGCGGCGATACTTTAGCAAATTTGTCACTCGGCCGAAGGTTTTGGTTATCACAAACGTGTATATATTTCTTGATTTATTTAAATCTGTCTCGGCTCATAGATCTCTTTATATATTCACAACCTAGACATTCCCTATTAGACCAATATGCTGGTATGTTAGGCAAGGTATGATAGCCAGTAATGTACAAAATGCCAAGGAAACTCTTTACTTCGTCCATTGTTGTGACAAATTCAGGATCTTTATTTTGTGCAGCATACCCATTTGTGCTATCTACAACAAGCATAAGTACCTCATCATCTATGAAGCAATTCCACAACTGAAGTGGAGACATTGATCCTGAATGCACTCAATAAGTAATAAGTTTAAGAAAAAACGCGAGGCTACTTACCAATCTTCTCATATAGCTCCTTATGTGAGCTTGCAGTATTATCAAAAGGTTCCTTGCCAAACTCGTAGTTTTGCCGGTGGCTCCACTTTGGGTTTTGTGATTCAATCACTTTGCGAGTTTCTTGTGCCGCTTTCGATGTGGATGGCTGCAAATTGAGACCGTCGTCTGCGATTTTCACCAAGTTTTTATTGCCGTCGTTATATATATATTCCACTTCAAAACTGCCGGCTACTTCTTGAGGAAACCTTTCGACATCTGTGGTAATTTGAATATTGTCATCTAGTTCTTCCGTATCACTGACAGCATCCACTTTTTCAGGTGGCGCAATAATGATATTTATTTCATCTGCATATCCACCGGATTCATCTTCGTCACTCCAACTATCTACTTCTGCCTGTAGTTCCAAAGCGGTTAAAAACTTTTTTCTTATCATTTTTACTGATCAACACAAAATTTTGGTATTCACTTATATGCACAAAAGTTATTTTTCAATGCTGTTTTGATAATTCTTTCATTACACAACCTATATCAGATGTTTGCATTGGCAAAAGTGTGCTGCCATACTACGCATTTTATATATGGTCAGAACTCAGATCTGACGGATGGGTATTTAAATACCCCCTGAAAATCACGATTATGGTAAAAGTTATATGCCTGAAATTTTGCAAGACAACTTCTATGACTTATATAAGCACTCTGATAAAATTTTAATAAAATCACACGACGGGATCTATGAGCAGGCTTTAATGGGTTAATGATGTCAAATGTGTTGACATTAAATTTTGCAGCTGTCAACAGCAGGCAGACAGTAGAAGCGGCAAAAGGATGAACAATTAAAATACGGGCAATAAAACAAAAAAACAGTAACAGGAAAAGAAAAACCAAAACAAAAACAAATACATATATTAAAGCAATTTATCCGCCTCACACCGGGCCAAAAGCTGAACAAAGCTGAAAGAGTATTGGTAGCAAGCGCGTTATTATATTGCATTTAAGGAGATAAATCTTTTTCATTTACATATATAAAGTTAATTGCTGTTACTGTGGCGACTGCTTCGGTGTGTGTTGCGAGCCACGCCTGCACTTAAAATCTATGAGCCCTAAAATTGTCCTTTCACTTCCGAAGGTCACACTTGAACGCTTATAATGGGCTCAATTGCGTTTTTCGCACTTTGCTGTAAATTTTCATGACTACGCGTTAGCCTCTGCCACGCTTTTTTAAATCACGTTCTCTAATTATGTTAATTAACATTTTTCGAGAGTTTCGGCCCAAAATGCCAAAATGGTCGTTTATTGCACTTGCCACGTAAAACGTTTTCTTCCCTTTCTGTGTGGCTCTCTACGCGGACACTTGAACTACCTGAGGTTGAAGGTTCCATATTAACTTTAAATCTTTCTTTGGAAATTATTACGAAAAAATACTTTAGTCACCGACGAAATTACACAAATCACCTCTTGCTAACAAACTTGTTATAAATAGTCAGCTTTGGGAGCTTAGTGTTGGAAAACGGTTAAGGATAGAACAAAAATACTTTAAGTTAGTGATGTGAAATATTGTCTAATTTTACGTGGTACCAAATACTTTAAACATATTTCAATTTCATTTTTTGAATTAATTCGCTAAATCAGTGTGAAATAACCCAGTGTGCATCGGTCTACCATAAGAAAACTTAAGTCGAGTGGTTGAGAGTAGAGAAAAGTATAGGAATAAACAGTCGATATTTTAAGGCGTTCGTTAGAAAAAATGCACTTTTTGAAGTGAAATCCCCAAAAAATAACGAAAAATATCGCATAAATATGGCAAGTTCCCAAAAATCCCGAAGAGAGTGAAAAAGTTTCGAAAAGTGAAACAAGAAAAATCCGACTCCGAAACGGCTCCAAAAAATCCAAAGAAAATTTTGAATAGCCCCAAAATACATCGAAATTTTTCATATTGTTATCAATGAATAAAAATAAAAAGCAAAAATTACAAGTAATTTTCTGCCAACATTTCCTATCTTTTTTGCCAGGTACTCCTGAAATTTTATATGTAAACAACTTTGTACGGTTTGCCAAAGCATTACGTTGTTCAGTTAATAATAATAATAGAATGACGCTTAAACATATGTTAGTGTTTGGCCGAGCTTCTCCTCCAGGTTGTGGCGTGCGCCTTGATGTTGTCACACAAAGGGGAGGGACCTACAACTTTACGCTGACTCCGAACGGCGATTATATTTTTATGAGAAGCTGTTTTTCATGGCACAAATACATTCGGAGGTTTGCCATTGCCTGCCGAGGGGCGACCGCTGTTAAGAAAAGACCTTTTTTAAGTGAAACTTCTTTAGCTTCTTTTGGTTGGTTGGCGGTAAATTGGCAGAGCCAACGGAAATTGCACACGGAAATGGTGCAACGGAAATGATGCAATGGAAATGGTGCAACGGAAATGGTGCAACGGAAATTATTGGGGCTGAAACAAGTGCTTCTTGTGTGTATGCATATGGTATTAATTTAACAAAAAATTGCTAATAAAGGGTTAAAGAATAACACTCAGAAAAAGACCAATACAAGAATGAAAGAGAATGAAAGTAAAGGTGACTACGTACATAGATACAGAAAAGGACAAAGGCAAAGGTAAAAATTAAAATAAAAACAAAGATGCGTAAAGATAAAGGCAAACATGAAAACCAAGTAAATTTAAACACTTTACTTATATACATATATATAAGGGCAAAGGTGAAGGGGAATATGTAGATGAAGAAAATGATAAACATAAAAGTAAAGAGAAAGAGGACGATAGGGATACCGATAAAAGTAAAGATGAAGATAGGGGAAGAAAGATTAAAATAAAGGTAATTAAAGAGGCAAGGATATAGAGAGAGACACAGAGACTCAGATTTTAGAGATTTTAGGGATATTCGGGACTTATCGATAAAATAAACGATAGTTTTATCGGTTTTTCTCTCGATATTTTTAATGAAATTTTTATCGATATTGTTATCAATTTTGCTGTCCATAATTTCGGAACTTTACCGATTTTGTTATCGAATTGTTATCGATTTTGTAATCGATATTTTTAACTATTTTGTTATTGATTTTTTTATCGAAATTTATTGATTTCGTCATCGATATTTATCGATTTTGTTATCGGTATTTATCGATTTTGTTATCGATATTTATCGATTTTGATAGCGATATTTATCGATTTTGTTATCGACATTTATAGATTTTGTTATGGATATTTTTGTCGATTTTTTTATCGATGTTTTTATCGATTTTGTTATGGATATTTTTATCGATATTTTAATCGATATTTTTATCGATTTTGGTAGGAATATTTTTATCGAGTTTCTAATAGATTTTGCTACCAATATTATTGTCGGTTTTGTTTTCGATATTTTATTGGATGTTACTATCGATTTCGTTATCGATATAGTATAAAGATAGAAATGAAGATAAAAGAAAACAGAATAACATATGTAAATGTGATTAGAAGAAAAAAGATAAACAATATAACCTTAAGCAAAATCAGATGTATGTATGTATGTACATATGTATGTTGTTTATGAGACAAAATAGATATGTATGTAACGTAAGTTTCACTTCTCCAGTGTGGCCCAGGCGCACTTACTTTTTTTCTATATTTTTTGCGATGGTGTTTTGACCAGGGCTTGAACCCAGGCACTGCGGAGTGGTAGCGCGCACTGCATACATACTGATATACATAATTTGTCTTAAATTGGGAAACGAATCCATCAACTCAGAAAGGCGGGTGTCATCGTTGTCTCACCCTAATGGCATATTTCCTTTTCTTGTATTTAATTAAACTTTTATAAAACAAACCGGATGCTTTCTTTCCACTGCTTTCCTATCCTACCATATCACCCTCCCCAACAACAGAGTTCTAGTTATTCCTTTGTGCTTTTATTGGACGCGTCCATCAAATTGAAATATGCATTTAGTTCAGAAATTCTCATTTGCATTTGCGGTTACTTTTAA
>NW_023458560.1:39361049-39364445 GCF_013731165.1 Rhagoletis pomonella
TTATATATGTAAATGAAAAAGATTTATCTCCTTAAATGCAATATAATGACGCGCTTGCTACCAATACTCTTTCAGCTTTGTTCAGCTTTTGGCCCGGTGTGAGGCGGATAAATTGCTTTAATATATGTATTTGTTTTTGTTTTTCTTTTCCTGTTACCGTTTTTTTTTTGTTTTATTGCCCGTATTTTAATTGTTCATCCTTTTGCCGCTTCTATTGTCTGCCTGCTGTTGACAGCTGCAAAATTTAATGTCAACACATTTGACATCATTAAAAGTAACCGCAAATGCAAATGAGAATTTTTGAACTAAATGCATATTACAATTTGATGGACGCGTCCAATAAAAGCACAAAGGAATAACTAGAACTCTGTTGTTGGGGAGGGTGATATGGTAGGATAGGAAAGCAGTGGAAAGAGAGCATCCGGTTTGTTTTATAAAAGATTAATTAAATACAAGAAAAAGAAATATGCCATTAGGGTGAGACAACGATGACACCCGCCTTTCTGAGTTGATGGATTCGTTTCCCAATTTAAGACAAATTATTTGTATCAGTATGTATTTTGTCTCATAACCAACATACATATGTACATACATACATACATCTGATTTTGCTTAAGGTTATATTGTTTATCGTTTTTCTATCTAGATCCCTACCTCTACCCCTGTTCGTTCTAATCACATTTACATATGTTATTCTGTTTTCTTTTATCTTCATTTCTATCTTTATACTATATCGATAACGAAATCGATAGTAACATCCAATAAAATATCGAAAACAAAACCGACAATAATATTGGTAGCAAAATCTATTAGAGACTCGATAAAAATATTCCTAGCAAAATCGATACAAATATCGATTAAAATATCGATAAAAATATCCATAACAAAATCGATAAAAATATCGATAAAAAAATCGACAAAAATATCCATAACAAAATCTATAAATGTCGATAACAAAATCGATAAATATCGCTAACAAAATCCATAAATATCGATTACAAAATCGATAAATATCGATGACGAAATTAATAAATATCGATAACAAAATCAATAACAAAATAGTTAAAAATATCGATTACAAAATCGATAACAATTCGATAACAAAATCGGCAAAAATATAGACTATTATATCGATAAGTTCCGAAATTATCGACAGCAAAATTGATAACAATATCGAAAAAAATTTCATTAAAAATATCGAGAGAAAAACCGATAAAACTATCGTTTATTTTATCGATAAGTCCCGAATATTCCTAAAATCTCTAAAATCTGAGTATCTGTGTCTCTTTCTATATCCTTGCCTCTTTATTTACCTTTATTTTAATCTTTCTTCCCCTATCTTCATCTTTACTTTTATCGGTATCCCCATCGTCCTCTTTGTCTTTACTTTAATGTTTATCATTTTCTTCATCTACATATTCCCCTTCACCTTTGCCCTTATATATATGTATATAAGTAAAGTGTTTAAATTTACCATGTTTGCCTTTATCTTTACGCGTCTTTGTTTTTATTTTAATTTTTACCTTTGCCTTTGTCCTTTTCTGTATCTATGTACGTAGTCACCTTTACTTTCATTCTCTTTCATTCTTGTATTAGGCTTTTTCTGAGTGTTATTCTTTAACCTTTTATTAGCAAATTTTTGTTAAATTAATACCATATGCATACACACAACAAGCACTTGTTTCAGCCCCAATAATTTCCGTTGCACCATTTCCATTGCATCATTTCCGTTGCACCATTTCCGTGTGCAATTTCCGTTGACTCTGCCAATTTACCGCCAACCAACCAACCGCCGCTAAAGAAGTTTCACTTAAAAAAGGTCTTTTCTTAACAGCGGTCGCCCCTCGGCAGGCAATGGCGAAACCTCCGAATGTATTTGTGCCATGAAAAACAGCTTCTCATAAAAATATAATCGCCGTTCGGAGTCAGCGTAAAGTTGTAGGTCCCTCCCCTTTATGTGACAACATCAAGGCGCACGACACAACCTGGAGGAGAAGCTCGGCCAAACACTAACATATGTTTAAGCGTCATTCTATTATTATTATTAACTGAACAACTTAATGCTTTGCCAAACCGTACAAAGTTGTTTACATATAAAATTTCAGGAGTACCTGGCAAAAAAGATAGGAAATGTTGGCAGAAAATTACTTGTAATTTTTTCTTTTTATTTTTAGTCATTGATAACAATATGAAAAATTTCGATGTATTTTGGGGCTATTCAAAGTTTTTTTTGGATTTTTTGGAGCCGTTCCGGAGTCGGATTTTTCTTGTTTCACTGTTCGAAACTTTTTCACTCTCTTCGGGATTTTTCGGAACTTGCCATATTTATGCGATATTTTTCGTTATTTTTTGGGGATTTCACTTCAAAAAGTGCATTTTTTTCTAACGAACGCCTTAAAATATCGACTGTTTATTCCTATACTTTTCTCTACTCTCAACCACTCGACTTAAGTTTTCTTATGGTAGACCGATGGTTCTCAAGGCTTTCACCTCTCTTCAGAAAAGAATGAATAGTAAAGGCGTTAAGCTGCTAAACCATTAGCTTTCCCAAATAAAATTGAGGAGGTCCAAGGGTTTTTCATCTGCTGCAGCTGTCAGGCTCATGAAGAAGAGTAACTCCAGTAGGTGGTAAATTAATTCCCGTCATTCTCATCGTGAGTGCATATTCAAAGAGAACTTGGAACCGTTGGAGCATCAGTGCAACAGCGCAGTTTCAGTGTTCTGTGATGGCGCCGCACAGTGGAACATTGCGATATCAAGCGTTCTCTCTATGGAAGATTATCTTTCAAGACGCGATAGCGTGAGGTACTTTTACTGCCAATAAAGACATTGAAAATGCATGAAATCATATAAAAGTCTTCACTCTTAAAGGATTACGAAAAGTGAAAACACTGTTATGGAGCATACCTTTCGTATAATCGCATTTCACATTAAAGATAAAGGCCAAATAAATCCAATAACAACAGATCATTCAACTACCATTGGTGAGTCCGTGAAATCTGGGACAATATGGACTGCCATTGGGGCCAGAATTTATAAGGCAAACAACCAATCAGGATATTACCAAGGCAAAATTCAAAGACTGTGGCATTATACCGTCAAGAGAACACGGAGAAGGCGCAGCATGTCAGTCTGAAACTGTCAAAGGATATATCTATGTAGATGTTGCCTGAATTTAAAATAGCCTGGTAAATGGTTTGGTTTTCTTTGGGACTTCGAAAAATCAGTACAACTACCCAGAGAATCATACAAAGATAAGCTTCTCGAAAGAGAAAATTGTTGCCATTAAACTTAGATAGACCAAATCTTAATTAAGATCAACTATGGGTCCAAGTAGACTATCAAATCAAAAAAATTAATTAAAAAGAAAAACTTATTTATTAAAAAAGGAGAAAA
>NW_023458560.1:39364545-39367788 GCF_013731165.1 Rhagoletis pomonella
TTTTCTCCTTTTTTAATAAATAAGTTTTTCTTTTTAATTAATTTTTTAATTTGATAGTCTACTTGGACCCATAGTTGATCTTAATTAAGATTTGGTCTATCTAAGTTTAATGGCAACATTTTTCTCTTTCGAGAAGCTTATCTTTGTATGATTCTCTGGGTAGTTGTACTGTTCTTTCGAAGTCCCAAAGAAAACCAAACCATTTATCAGGCTATTTTAAATTCAGGAAATATCTACATAGATATATCCTCTGACAGTTTCAGACTGACATGCTGCGCCTTCTCCGTGTTCTCGTGACGGTATAATGCCACACTCTTTGAACTTTGCCTTGGTAATATCCTGATTGGTTGTTTGCCTTATAAATTCTGGCTCCAATGGCAGTCCATATTGTGCCAGATTTCACGGACTCACCAATGGTAGTTGAATGATCTGTTGTTATTGGACTTATTTGGCCATTATCTTTAATGTGAAATGCGATTATACGCAAGGTATGCTCCATAACAGTGTTTTCACTTTTCGTAGTCCTTTAGAATGAGACGTTTGTATGATTTCATGCATTTTCAATGTCTTTATTGGCAGTAAAGTACCTCACGCTATCGCATCTTGAAAGATAATCTTCCATAGAGAGAACGCTTGATATCGCAATCTTCCACTGTGCGGCGCCATCACAGAACATTGAAACTGTGCTCCACGGTTCCAAGTTCTCTTTGAATATGCACTCACGATGATAATGAGGGAAATTAATTTATCACCTACTGGGGTTACTCTTCTTCATGAGCCTGACAGCAGCAGCAGATGAAAAACCCTTGGACCTCCTCAAATTTATTTGGGAAAGCTAATGGTTTAGCAGCTTAATGCCTTTACTATTCATTCTCTTCTGAAGAGAGGTGAAAGCCTTGAGAACCATCGCACAGTGGGGTATTTGTCCCTGAAACTGTAGATCAATTCCAACGTACATTTCATTGAACAAATTTGGATTGATTTATATTATTTGCATCGTGTTTACTAAAAAAAAGTCAATTCCGAAAACAGATTAGTGGGAAATTTTTTTTTTTACGAAGGTTTTCATAGTATTACCAAAGAGCAAATAAACTGAAAGTTATGTTGCTATTCTTATATTTATATGATTATACATTATTGCTACGGTTTTAAGCATCAGGAATAACAAATTAATAATCATCACTGTCACTACTACTATAATCATCAGTATCTGTACTATCAGATTCATCATTATCATTATCATCAGGATTTGCTGGAGGAGCTGATTTCAAAAGTTCCAAAGCTGTTTGCGGCAAGCTCTTAGATTTTTTTGCAGGTAATTTTGTTTTACTTGAAATCAATGGATCTGAAGTAACTAAAAATCTCTTTAATATATCCTCATTACATATTGTTCGACTACTTTTGCGAGAAAAATGCTCCCTGTATCTTTTAAAATCTTTATTTCGAGCTTCCTGTGCTTCCTCTGATAGTTGGCCAATGGGAAGAAAAGCGTGTGCTATAATTTCCGGTCCGTGGATAAAGAATTTATGTAAAGTTGGAGTCATGTTATACCAGGGATAACATTGTACAAAGTATCGGGCAGTGTTTTGTGCAAAATCACGAAACTTCACCACTAATAATGTATGCATTCTTTTTATCAGCTCCAAGTCAACTTTCGTTATACTTGCAGATAGTTCTGCATTTTGGAAGAAACGTCTGGCTGTATTTCCATCATTACTATTTCCACATCCAGGTTTTGGTTGATCAATGATTAATCCAGCTTTTTCTCTAAACTCCTTTATTATTCGATTTTTATTTTCATTTACGACTTTTTTATCACTTTCTGATCTGGCTTGCCATTTCTTTATTGGTAACTTATATGACAAGTGAAGAAGGAATTCGAAAAACCTTATCCATCCGTGTAATGTAGATAGTCCAAATTGTAAATTTTCTATTTTTACCTCCTTTTCGATAATTTTGTCAATTAAATTAAATTCTCTACTCATTCCGCCACTCAAGTAGCACTTTTGGGTAGAGGATGTTTCTGTTAAGGCATCAAGATTTCCTGAAGCTCTTAAATTTACCTGTGTAGCGAAAGCCAACATGGAAAGTGGAGTTTTTTCCCGTAGATCTTTACTTTTTTTATATTTAGTGCGTTGATCAGATAACTCAAAGGATGTCTCTTTCCGACCACGCTTATTTCGTCGGCAGCTAATAAAAGCAATGCCCGAATCTAACCAACTACGATTTGCTCTGAAAAAACGCTCTTCTACTCTATGTGATCGTATCCAACGAGACTTAAAGTCCACGAAAAACATTCTCACTCGGTTATCAAATTCATCCATATTCTCATCTGTGGGCTTAAATCGTTTTTTCAACTCATCTTTTAAATATTGGAATCTTTCTTGAAAATTTTGGTAACTTGAGTTCCGCATAATATCATATAGGCTCTGGCGCGTTATACAAAGCGAATTAGAATTTACTCCTAAAATGGAAAACAATTTTTTTAAAGAAAACCCGAATTGAGTTGCATTCCCTTCCACCATCTCTAGCTTTCGTTTGTCAACACTTCTGTTATCTACGTGACATGTAGGTTGCTGACAATATTATTACAAGAACAGTCACATACATGCATGTAAAGAAGTTCCGTTCTACTTATACATATGACACCCTCTATATTGAATTTGTGTTGCAATTTTTAATTTTATTTACCCAACTTTAACAGCTAACTATGATAATAATACAAAATATATGTAAACCTAAACAAAAAATCTAACAAAAATACGGTTACGCAGTTATTAATTTTATCGTAAAGTTTAAGGGTAAACAAGAGGAAAAAACATTTACCTGGGTGCTGAATGTAGGGTTCATAAAGAAAACAACTTACCCGCAATAAGAACAACAACAAATAACATTAAATGACTTTGGTACATACATTTTTCCATACTTTAGTAAGCTTGTTCTTATATTATTGCAATGAGTTTATGATGAAAAGTTGAATATTTTAAAAAAGGCACAAAAGGGCAACTTTTTTTTTTTCTTGGATATTAGTCCAATATGCACAGATTATGGTAAATGCAAAATTATAATCTACACTCACGCACAAAAAAACATATGTATATATAAACATGAAAAATACCAATTTTTTTAAGGTTTAAAACAAAAATCAATTAAAAATATAAACACACTTTTTTTCAAACCCAAATATACAATATAAACACTTGAACTACCTGAGGTTGAAGGTTCCATATTAACTTTAAATCT
>NW_023458560.1:39367888-39375177 GCF_013731165.1 Rhagoletis pomonella
CTATTATCTATTATCTATTATCTATTATCTATTATCTATTATCTATTGTCTATTATCTAGTATCTATTATCTATTATCTATTATCTATTATCTATTATCTATTATCTATTATCTATTATCTATTATCTATTATCTATTATCTATTATCTATTATCTATTATCTATTATCTATTATCTATTGTCTATTATCTAGTATCTATTATCTATTATCTATTATCTATTATCTATTATCTATTATCTATTATCTATTATCTATTATCTATTATCTATTATCTATTATCTATTATCTATTATCTATTATCTATTATCTATTGTCTATTATCTAGTATCTATTATCTATTATCTATTATCTATTATCTATTATCTATTATCTATTATCTATTATCTATTATCTATTATCTATTATCTATTATCTATTATCTATTATCTATTATCTATTATCTATTAACTATTGTCTATGTCTATTATCTATTGTCTATTATCTATTATCTATTATCTATTATCTTTATATATTTCTAGTGCAGAAGTAATCAGATTTTTCTTTAACTCAAACGCCAAAGCATTCACGAGCATAGAAATAACAAATTTACTTGCTCGAAACATACATATGTATGTATTTACATACGTTTGTATATATGTAGTATATACTTAGTACAAATACGCCTCAGTACTTATTAGCCACAATAATGTTTGTTGTTAGTTAACTGTATTAACAAATGTAAATTACTAGAATTTTATTATATATATTTTTTTTTTTAATTTATTGCATTTTAGTAAAGCTATAAACCCGATCAGAAATTGCATGTTACTGTCGTCATTGCTTAGTCATTAAGGTCAGTAAGTTTACTTCGCCGTCAACAAGTCACTTGCTACAGCAATAAATACACGGTTAAAAATTTCGGTTTTAATTTTAAACTTTTTGGACTACATATATGAATAAACTAAATTCAGTTTCAAATACAAACCTTCCAAGTTTAAAAAAAAGAGAGCACATATGTTGGGTTTAGAATTTAAACAGTTCGGTTTAAATGTTAAACCCAAACACTTTCATAATTAAGAATAGAAAAAAAAAACAATCTTAAATTTCATGCTCCGTCTGGTTGGGATTGAACCCGGACAGCTTTGGTAGCAACCAATTGTATCAAGCATCTTTGCACACTCAGCTACAGTCACGCATGTAAATGTGCTTTCATATGTTGAGTTTGAATCAACACCACAATTCGCTGTGCAAACATATTCTATTTCGGTTTAGATTTTAAACCAAATTTTCTATATATGAAACCTAGAAACTAGAATTAAAACATTTTGGTTTGATTTTTAAACCACAAACTTTTTGGGCTAAAATTTAAACCAGAATATATTAAAAATTGCGTAAAACTATTGACTGGTTTAAAGAGTAGACTATAAAAGTTTAAAAAAGGCAGTAGTCCCAGCGCGGTTTAAAAATTAAACTCAAATTTTTGACCGTGTACAAATTGCTAGAACGGTTAGCGAGGTACATATACGTGATCATAAGTGGGCGGTGCCACGCCCATTTTTCAACATTTTATCATAAACGTATTTCCTGGCAAAGAATTGTTGCAACCATCATTTTGAATAAATTAGCTTTAATATTTACTGATTTATCGAGGATTTCGTATTTCTCGAAATTACCGTTATATGAGATGTGGGCGTGGTTATTGTCCGATTTTAAAAATTTTCGGCCATTTGGTATGCTGTACCAGGGCCAACAACTGTGCCAAGTTTGGAATAAATTGATGCAGCGGTTACCAAGATATACACATGTAACCATAAGTGGGCGTGGCTACGCCCATTTTCAAAAAAAATGTTAATATTCTTATTTTTCGTCTAAAATTTATTATAAATATTAATTTTGAGTGAATTATCTTCAGTAGTTACTAAAATATCGCAGTTTTTGTATTTCTGAAAGTTACCGTTATATCCGTCCGTCCGTAAATAATTTTTTAATTTATCAAAAAATGTGATTAATCAGATTCAGCTTACTCATAAAAAATAATTGGAATCTGAGTAAATTTGTTTATTTCTGATTGAATAACTCAGTGAGAGGGGAGATCAGTATGTTTGCATGTATGTATTTATATAAAAAAAAATATTTACTTGTTCAGAAATGGTGGGTAGGCACTGTGGCCAATGGTAAAGTTCGTTTACCACCTCTGCACGGTTATAAGCCATGCAGAGTCCGCAAACTGCTCCGGAAGCAGTGTCCGGAGGATGTATCAGACTAGGCCGATCATACTTCGAAGTGCCATCTAATTAAAACTTAAGAAAGTTCAATTACATGGCAGTTGAGAAGTGCATGTGCAAAAATTTCATAAATTGCATAAAGGAAATTTTTGCACATGCAGCAGTACATAGCATGTATTTAGGCGCCTGGTGTTAGCAGACGCGCCTAAACACTGATTAATACTAATGTCCCTCCCCTCTGTATGGCAAAATCAAGGCACACGCCAAAAACCCGAGGAGAAGCTCGGCCAAACGCCAACATTTGAATATGCTACGTATTTTCAACAGAAATCGTTGAAAAATGGCGAAGGCCGTGACAATGTAAAATTTTTTTGCAGTTTTTGCTAATTATTTAGAACAAAAAGTTTTTTTAACCTTATATATAAAGAATGTGGGAAATTAAGTTCTCTGCAAATTTTTGTTCAACAATTTGGCCGAAAAATTCATAATTAGCTCGCAAATCGCAAAAAATATAAAATCCAAAATGGCGAAGTGTTCCCATATGAGATTTAGGGGAAATGCCAAAAGCAGTAAACTGCTTCAAAAATTCGCTACTAAAAATTTTTTTAGAAAAAGTCTAATTTTACTGAGCTATCCTTTTGTAAAAATTACCTACCAGCAGTAACCATTCGCAGTGGCAATTTCAAAACGGGTGCGTATTGTTTGGTTATTTAAGGCGAAATACCTTAAAAGCTTAAACGCATAATAATATGGGATAATCACATCCATTTGGCCAATCGTAACACAGGAGAGTTCGATAAATATACTCAATGGTGCAACAGGTCGATAAAAACTGACATTCCCGGCACCTTTTCTCACTTGGCCATTTTTTGTAATAACTCGACTCCAGAGCTACCTGTAGCACTTTTTTGCAATAGTATTGCTTTTACCGTTACCAATACATATTTTAAATATTAGCCAAATCGGATCATGAATAAGATTTTTAGTCATAACTCGCCTACAGCACCAACTAACGGGTTAAATTGTGATACCTAACCATTCAGAGACCCACTCCAACACGCAAAAACAAAAATTTCGTTAAAACCCGGACACCTATTTAGGAGGATTTCACTCATAAACACACCTACATAAGAATTAAAAATACACTCAAAGATAGCTAAAAGTCGGTAAGTTTGTAGGCCCCACGCTCCTTTTTCAAATAGCCTCATTTTACTCCATGAGTATGGGCTTGATTTCAAAATCTTCATACCAAGTTCCAGTACTGTACCATGGGCACTTCCAGAGATATGCCGTATGAAAAGAGTGTTTTCTATGGGAGGTGTCACGCCCCTTTTCTAATAGCTCCAATTTTTCTCCAAGAGTATTCGATTGATTTCGTATATCTTCATACCAAGTTCCAGTACTGTACCATGAACACTTCCTGAGTTATGCTGTATGAAAAGTTTGGTTTGTATGGGAGGTGCCCCTTTATGTATCGAATTTTTTTGTAGCCTATAGCCATCCTTGGGACGTGTGCGGAACGAGTCCGAAATTAAAAAAAAAATCAGTTAAGCCGTTCTCGAGCTTTGCAAACACAAAAAAAACGGCGTTTAGTACAGATAAAACATGTGTGTCGAGCGACAGAGCGTTTAGTTTGAAAATTTAGAAATATGTTTAACAGTATAAACAGTTATATCCAAATTATTTAATAAGTTAAATAAATTATTAAAAAATGGGAGACACTAAAATTTTTTTCCAAGCCATGTTAAGGAAGGTTGCCACTTGTTTATAAAATCAAGTTGAGTTTGTTA
Source organism: Rhagoletis pomonella (assembly GCF_013731165.1). Classification (NCBI taxonomy): domain Eukaryota; kingdom Metazoa; phylum Arthropoda; class Insecta; order Diptera; family Tephritidae; genus Rhagoletis; species Rhagoletis pomonella. Next base: position 39,371,884 of record NW_023458560.1, read on the forward strand.
TTAAATAAAATATCTATCCCAATATGGGTTTCAGACGATAGAAATTTAAGAAATTTTTTGTTTGAAAGTACTTTCGGAGAGTGTTAAAACCTTTTTGAAAAGTCGGATTTAGTTAACTTACACGCAAGTTATATGAAATACTAAAATATGGGTGTGAAACAAATTAGTTTTAAGAAAACTTTGAAAATATCTTTGATTAGAGCTGCCGCCTGTATGTATGTACTTATATAATACTTGAGAAGGTAATCAAATTTGCAACGTTCTTTAGAATTTCAAGAGTGAGATGTCAAATTAGAGAACTTACCCAGTATTTGTGCGGTAAAGTTTTATATTTTGAAGTTACAACTTTTTTAGCGGTACGCACAGTGCCGCCTAAGTGGGCATAAATCGAAAAAATCGTTATCTGTAATGTGAACTTGTTTGGTATTTTTGTAAAGACAATTTATCCACTAAAAAGAATTAAACAGACATTTCCCTAAAAAAATTAATTATATGCCGCCAGGAAGCCACTAAAGTCGACAAATTTTATACTAAGAATTTTAATAAGAGCATAGCCAGGTGTAAGCTCTTCACAGAAAAAAGTGTCAAAAATAAATTCTTTGAAATAAAATGTTAGTTTGACGTTTCTTGTTTCCACATAGATAGTAGAGAATTACAGGAATTAAAATTTTGGAATAAAATTAAATACAGGGTGTTCCTGCGGTGTTCCAAAAAAAAACAATTTTTTTAAACAAAATTTCAAAAAATGCTAAATTTTAATGGAATGAATAAAAGATATATGTAAAAATAGGTTATTTTTTATTATTTTATTAAATAGTACGGGCTTTTAGCTTTCAAAAGAAGAAATAAAAACCTGCTCATTTTTTGCACTTTCTGAAGTAATGAGTTTTTCGCTAATGCATAAAATATTTTTTTAATTTTTTGTCAGTGCCTTGAGATCTGCAAGCTTCGTTCTATTTTCAAAAATGAAGTATCAGACTAAAAAGACTAACCTGCGGACAATAGAAGGTTTATTTTTTTTAAAGAGTTGCCACCTGTAAAAAAATTAGATTTAAAAAAAATTAGATTCACATTTTTTTTGAAGTTAAATGAATTATTAAGAGATGGGTATAAATCGAAATATGTATTAGCTACATGTAGAGAGTTGCCACCTGTTTAAAAAATCAAATTCCACTTGAATTTAAGGAATAAAGTAATTGAAATAGATAGGTATCTCCATAAGGGAGTCAGACGAAAGAGGTTTAAGTTAGATTTTAGCTTAAAAATATTACGAATAGCGTACCCACCTGTTTGTAAATTCGAATTTAGTTAAATTAAAATAATACTTACGTCAAACCATAGGATTACGACATCGTATTTGTTGTTTTATTACATATATTTACATTGTCAATCAGTGATTTGTTTTGATTACATTCCTTTTAAATTCTTGGGATCTTAAATTAACTCAGGAATGTTTTTACTCTCCACTTATTTCTTGCTAAATATGTCAAATTTTTTAATTTGTTTGATACTCATATTGATATACATATCTCAGTTACGTTTTCCCCTTAATTAAAGAGAATTTGATTTTTTAAACATGTGGCAACCCTTCTACGTGTCATTTAGAGGTAAAGTATTTTCAAAACTAGTTCAATTGATACCCATATTTAAAATATCTAATCTAATCTAATTCATTTAACTTATTAAATAATTTTAATAAAATTTGTAACAGGTGGCAACCCCTTTCAAAAATAAAACTTTATTGCACATCTACAGGGCACGCCTTGTCATTTTACACCTCACTTTTGAAAATAGAACGAACTGTATGTATATACTTATGTCAAAGCCACAAGAACCCAAATTTTCAACTTCAAACTGCATTTACAGTGAAAGTATGAAAGTTATCCAAAAACCAATTGCATTTTTGAATTTAGGGTCCTCAATTTTACTAAGAGGCGAATTCTCATTTAAAGCCGTCCATAATTATATTTTTGCCCACATTTTATATGGAAGGAAAGCACCTGTGGTACGGGGCGATTTTGAATTTGAACAACCGACACCATGCAAGCCCTCTCTTCACTCAGAAGCGGCTTCACGGACTTACATATGTCAATGAAATTTATCACGCGGACCCCTTATAACTCTGATTAAAATTTGCAATATTTTCTAGGGTTTGAGAAGGGTTACCACCTGTTAATAAATTATATTCAATTTTGCCGTTCACTAGATAGTAAGTATGTACATACATAGTTTACAAACTATTAAAAAAAAAAATGATTTTGTGACAAATTACTAGATACGCCTTTGGGAGATTCTCTTATTTCATTCATCACTATGAATATGAATACAAACACGAGCTCTTCAATTGATTGCTAGTGAAAGAAAACGTGTGATTCACGTTTTAATAAAAGTTAATAACCAGATTTCAACTGTGAAATTTGAGCTTGAAACATTTTTTCTCGAAACTACATACATACATACGTAGGTTTTATACATTTGGCGAAGTAAAAGGTAAATTGAACTTTGTACTTTGAAATCTAACTGCGTCCACTTAAATATTGCTAATGCTTTAGTGACGTTATTTTGTCGTTAAATGTGCTGCGGGTATAAAAAAATAAGTAAGTAAAATTAATGTAACTCATGAATAATTATAACCATTCATCATGGGCGTATACGACAGAGGGGACTCAAACATTTTTTGCATGCTCTATAAATATTAATAAGTCTGATTTTTTCAGCACTCAGAGCCGAAGATTTAAGTCTTACCTAATGTACTGGGTAAAAGTATTAATGCTTAAAGTACTTGAGTTTAGCGGAAATTATTAATTATCTACTCGAATTGTATGGGCAAATCCATAATTAAAGCACCAATGTTGTGCCGCCACGAAGCTTTCGCAAAGGATTGGAGAAACCAGTTAATTCCAGGCTGAATGCGGAAACAAGTTGGGCTCAGGCCCAATATTTTTTTCGTCTATATAAACTCCTGCACCCCTTAGGTCGAGGCCTTGCTACGCCCTTGCCAAGCATACATAAATAAATTTATATGCATGCATTGAAAATTATTTATTCCAAAGAGTATTCGTTCACTATGTAACAGATATTAAATGATATACATACATACTTATATATGAAAATTTGTATACAGTATTCAATAGTTCAGTTGAAAATTAATTCTATTTAACTTTTTGAAAGTAAATGTGATCATTAATGATAGAAAGCGGATTTAATATGAAATTGACAGAACATTGTCAGGATTAGGCCGCTTTTCTGTGCCGGAGTTGCGTTTTCTTTTTCCAAGTGGACTTTTTTACGAAA
>NW_023458560.1:39375277-39377182 GCF_013731165.1 Rhagoletis pomonella
TTTCTGTATTTTTTGTAGTCAATTTTTGCTATTTACTTACATACATACATATTTGAATAGATATTTTTTAAAACTTTGTTGCATTTCATTTATGTATTTATTTTATCATAGTTTAAATCTTTCGGCAAAGTGTCATTCAACTGTTGACTGTCGAATACATAGTTGGATGTAAAGTTTTGTTAAGGCAATACCACAATGACAGTAGGTCGATTAGGAGTTATCTCTCATAAACTATAAGTTCGGTGACCGTTAGTATCGTTTTGGCGGGACAGTACAGACTTTGAGAAAATTGTTATTTTTTAAAGTTCGTGACGTATAAGTGTCCCGATTTTTCATATTTGTACAGATTAAATTCCGATTTTAGTGTTTCCTTTATTACTTTTAATAAGAGTCTCCCTGTACTCTGGCCCAGAAACAATTTTTCGTACAAACTTGGCAGTACTTTCGTCATCACAAATGACATAGAATATAAGGGAGCCATAAACATAGCCAGTATCCTTATATTCTATGATCTTTGGTTATGTGTTATTCTGTCAAACTGGTGCTGTCGCTATATTCTCAAAACTTTTTTAAGATTTTTCTAATTGTTTGTTAAGTTTTTTTTAATGAAATGATAATAAAAATATAGGCTGTGGATACAGTGTCGAAAATATAAATAGGGAAGAGACATTTTAGTATTCTTTTGATATTCCTCTTTCGATTATTTAATATTTATTATTTTTTATGAAGGTGTAGCTCGTTATCTAACAAATACCACGTAAGTCAAAATTTCAAACTTCGACAAAGTTTCATAAACATTTTGGGGTTTTTAATTAGATTTCTTAGAAATATTATGAGTACCGCTAATTTGTGTTAAATTTTGTTTGTGGAAGGTGTTGCTCATTTTCTCACTACGAAAAAATTGTTGAAAATATGTAGTACTTTGTATGGAAGAAAATGCGCGAACAAAAAATTGACGGCACTACTTCAAACTTGCCCTTTATTGTACTAAAATTTAAAGGGCTCCAGACTGCATACTCAAAACAATTCTATAAAAATTATTAAAATTTTGATCAACATTTGTCAGAATTCGTCGAATTTTTATAAATGTTCTATAAAACGTTTTAAAATTTGGCTTACATGTTTATTTTAGATAGTAAGTTATATTTTCATAAAAAATAATAAATATTTCATAGCCAAAGAAAATAAGCCAAAACTTGCTAAAATGTCTATTCCGTATTTACAATCTCGCCAACGTATATATTGTGTTTTTGCAATAATTTTTCAGATTTTTTCCTCTTTGTTTTGTTTTAAATAAAATTCCATTAAAAGATGTTATATATCTATATTTTTGCGATAATTTTTCAAGTTTTTTTCTCTTTGTTTTGTTTTAAATAAAACTCCATCAAAAGATGTTATATGTCTTTATTCTAAAAACGAAATTGTATGTTCAGATTCGATGCTTTAGAAATGTCCCGATTTTTGGCCACAGAAATCTGGTCACCGTAACTATAAGTATTCATATATATGTATGTATATACGAGTACTATGTGAGTACATTACGCGCATAAAACTTTTATGACAATCGCATGTGCGTGTTTTGCACATCAAGCGTATAACTGTAGAGTGTACATCACTCTCTCGGTTGAAAGTTATACATTTGAAGAGCTCTGTTCTCAGTTGAAAAATGCAGTTATTTCTAATTTTTAGTTTGTTGACTATAAAATTGGTAGTTTGTACGAGATAAAGGTAAAGCGTATCTACATACCTATTTACTATTCGTCTATTTATAAGATTAGGCGAATGGAAATCAATTGTTGCCACAGATTCAATAATGGTCTTTGGCGTATAGAAAAAATCATGTATTATCTATTATCTATATTATCTATTATCTATTATCTATTATCTATTATCTATTATCTATTA
>NW_023458560.1:39377192-39386814 GCF_013731165.1 Rhagoletis pomonella
CTATTATCTATTATCTATTATCTATTATCTATTATCTATTATCTATTTTCTATCATCTATGATCTATTATCTATTATCAATTATCTATTATCTATTATCTATTGGCTATTATCTGATATCTATAATATTGTATATTATTTGTTATATATTATTTATGCAAAATTGTTAAGTATTTTTTATCTAATATTTAGTATTTATTATTTATTATTTGTTATCTATTATCTATTAGGTAAAAGCTCAGCAAAATAGTAAACGCCAAAATATTGTTATATTTTTTATTATCTATTATACTCGTACATATGTATATGATCTTAAACTCAGACATATAGCGAGTCTCAGCATTCATTTTTTTTTTTTAATTTTTATGGCCATTAATTACGGCAGAAAAAGCCTCATACATGTATATACATATGTTTGTATGTCCTACTCGTATGTAAAGAAAAATCTTACCAAACGAAAAATCAAATAACGTACATATGACATGAGAATAGTAGCGAGCGATAGATAGGAACATTTTTCTATTGACACATGATTGACTTTGATTTATGAGGAAAATGGCTTTGGTTCTACGATGACAGCAGTGATGAAATGAGAATAAGCTAATCAGCAAGAATTCGATAGCAATAACTTCATTTCGATTGCAGTGCGATGAGCATATGAAAAGAAATTTTCTAAAATTTGCATATGCCGGCTAAGCAAAGAACGAACAAAGAGAATAATCAAGATAAATCATGACAAGGGAATAACAAAAAGTATATCACTGTGTATTTCGTGCAATTTTCTAGTGCAGAAGTAATCTGATTTTTCTTCAACTCAAACGCCAACGCATTCACGAGCATAGAAATAACAAGTTTACTTGCTCGAAACATATGTATGTATGTACATACGTTTGTATATATGTAGTATCAACTAAGTACAAATACGCCTAGGTACTTATTAGCCACAATAATGTTTGTTGTTAGTTAACTGTATTAACAAATGTAAATAACTAGAATTTTATATATGTATTTTTTTTCTTTTTAATTTATTGCATTTTAGTAAAGCTATAAACCCTATTAGAAAATTGCATGTTACTGTCGTCATTGCTTAGTCATTAAGGTCAGTAAGTTTACTTCGCCGTCAACAAGTCACTTGCTACAGCAATAAATAGCAGTTTTGCATAATCTAATGCGCGGGTAAATATTCCACAACGACCTGTTATTAAAAATGATTTACTAATTAAATGATATATTATTTAGTAAAATTATTTATTATTTAAAATTATTTATTAGCGGTTTTTATAGCTGTTTACTTAAAATCATATATGCTTATGAAGCTAAGATCAACGAGTTCAAAGGTACAGCCTTATAATGAAACTAGCTGGCAATGCTTTACAATGCGTATGATGTCGAATAGAACTTTATACTTAAAGTAGAGATGTTTATTATTATTTGCTTTTTATGTATATTGTAAAAACGTGTTATTGTGAATGGCAAGCAAATCTTTGAAATTTCGGTAGTTTATCGGAGATAAAAAGCTCAAATTTCAGTTTTATATAATTGTTATAGATTTATGCACTATTAGGGTTCAATCGATACCACTAGGGTATCACTCTAATTGGAAATTGTATTCATATGACTTAAAGTATCGATACCTACTCAATATCGGCAAAATATCGAGTACTTGCTTATTTGAATTATCTTCATCTTTTCATTCGAAAGACTTTCCCAATTTTATTCTTGTTGTGTTGAAAAAAATTTAATATCAAAATTAAATTAAAAAAGTAGGTGCGATTAATCGATTAAATAATTTTTTAATTTATCAAAAAATGAGATTAATCAGATTATGATTTATCAGATCTTGAGTAATTACTGCTTACTCATAAAAAATAATTGAAATCTGAGTAAATTTTTTTATTTCTGATTAACAACATTGTCCCTCACCTTTACGTGACAACATCAAGGCGCACGCTACAAATCCGAATCGGCCAAATACTAACATTTAAATATGCTACGTATTTTCAACATAAATGGTTGAAAAATGGCGAAGACCGTGACAATGTAAAATTTTTTCGCAGTTTTTGCTAATTATTTAGAACAAAAAGTTTTGTAGGCCCCACGCTCCTTTTTCGAATAGCCTCCTTTTCTCCATGAGTATGGGCTTGATTTCAAAATCTTCATACCAAGTTACAGTACAGTACCATGGGCACTTCCAGAGATATGCAGTATGAAAAGTTTGGTTTGTATGGGAGGTGCCACGACCCCTTTTCCAATAGCTCCAATTTTTCTCCAAGCGTATTCGATTGATTTCGTATATCTTCATACCAAACTCTAGAAATCTAGCATGAACACATCCAGAGTTATGCAGTATGAAAAATTCGTGCTGTAAGGGAGGTGCCACGCCCCTTTATGTATCGAATTTTTTTGTAGCCTATAGCCATTCTTGAGACGTGTGCGGCAGGTGTCCGAAATTTCAAAAAAATCGGTTTAACCGTTCTCGAGCTTTGCGAACACAGGGGTTTAAAAATATATATTAGTATAGATAAAATAGGTGTGTCGAACGAAAGAGTGTTTAGTTTGAAAATTTAGGAAAATGTATAACAGTATATAACAGTGTATAACAGATTCATCACTTTTGAATATGAATACAAACACGAGCTCATCAATTGATTGCTAGTGAAAGTAAACGTGTGATTCACGTTTAAATAAAAAAATAATAACCAGATTTCAACTGTGAAATTTGAACTTGAAACATTTTTCTCGAAAATACCTATGTACGTAAGTTTTATACATTTGGCGAAGTATTTAAAAGGTAAATTGAACTTTGTACTTTGAAATCTAACTGCGTCCACTTAAATATTGCTAATGCTTTAGTGACGTTATTTTGTCGTTAAATGAGCTGCGGATATAAAAAAATAAGTAAGTAAAATTAATGTAACTCATGAATAAATATAACCATTCATTATGGGCGTATACGACATTCATCATGGGCGATACGACTCAAACATTTTTTGCATGCTCTATAAATATTAATAAGTCTGATTTTTTCAGCACTCAGAGCCGAAGATTTAAGTCTTACCTAATGTACTGGGTAAAAGTATTGATGCTTAAAGTACTTGAGTTTAGCGGAAATTATTAATTATCTACTCGAATTGTATGGGCAAATCCATAATTAAAGCACCAATGTTGTGCCGCCACGAAGCTTTCGCAAAGGATTGGCAAAAAACCAGTTAATTCCAGGCTGAACGCGGAAACAAGTTGGGCTCAGGCCCAATATTTTTTTCGTCTATATAAACTCCTGCACCCCTTAGGTCGAGGCCTTGCTACGCCCTTGCCAAGCATACATAAATAAATTTATATGCATGCATTAAAAATTATTTATTCCAAAGAGTATTCGATCACTATGTAACAGAACTGGAACTTTTTGAAAGTAAATGTGATCATTAATGATAGAAAGCGGATTTAATATGAAATTGACAGAACATTGGCAGGATTAGGCCGCTTTTCTGTGCCGGAGTTGCGTTTTCTTCTTCCAAGTGCACTTTTTTACGAAATTTACTACAGCAAAATGATATTTTCGCAATTTGGAAAACTCTAAATTGATTGTAGCCCACTGGTTTCTTCCGCAAAATTTGCTTAGAATTATACGTAGAATCCATCTGTGCTATACGCGCATAGTCGAAAAAATCTCCCGTACAAATTGATCCGCCCTAACGCACATACATATGTGAACGCATGAGCATTTTTTCATCGAGCAAATATACAGCCAATTGAAATAAATGTTATTACATACTTATCTATATATTATATATTTATAATTTTACTAATAAATATTGATGATCATTTAACGACAATATTAAACATAATGCTTACCTAAAATTCATCGCATTATTTGCTAATTACAAAGATTTTATTCCATTCTAATTTAATAAATATCAGAATGGAAGAAATTTTACTTACAGTTTTCTTTGACTTGCATGCGACGCCATGTCGATTTGAACCGTAACGCGTGAAATGGGCAGTGAAGTTTTGTAAAACGAATGTGAAATTCTGAATTCCCCTTTTCTACTAATGCGAATTTAAAGTAAAAAAATATATATATATATATATGAAAAATTCCTTAGTAAATATTTAATTTATAGTGAGTTGAAGGCAGCGTTGAAATAAAATCGAATCGAAAGAAAATTTGTCGTTGAAAAGGATTATAAAATAATTGCCTTTAAATTTAATGAAAAGTAATTTAGTACACTGTGCGTGCATTTGTGAAAAGTTTTAAAAAATTTTATTAAGAAAAAAATTATGTGCAAGCAATTGTATTAAAAATAGTAACAAATTTGCGAATGAATTTTGAAATTTAGAATTTTAGCCCAATTCTAAAAAAAATTATGAAAATTAAAAATTTACTGTAAAACTAAGTGAAAAGAAAGACGCGTCAAAATGTTCCAACACAGATTATATCCACACAGTTTATTCTTTATCCTGCTATGTTGCTGTGCCTTCTGTACGCCAGCTCTTGCCGATAACAACGGCGCTCAATTCGAGTCAATGCAACGATCGTCGATTTTATTTGGCTTGACAACAATCAGTCGCCCAGATTTGGTTAGTGCAAGTTGTTATGGACAACTGCAGATTATGCAAAAGGCCATACTGCAACAACAACCGTGGGCAATTAAAAGTGAGTGTGAAATAATTGAATGTAAAAAAGAAAAAAATGTTTTTGTATTCAAATAAAAAAAACTAACTGTCGGTTTCATCAGCACCTCAAATGCACAACGTTTTTTTTCACTTGAATTCAGCGAATATTTTTTTGTAGGAAGAAAACAAATCGTCACTACACACGAATAAAGGCGCGCTAGTGTTTTGACGGCGAAAAAAGGCGCGTAAAAAAATTTTGCGGAAAAAGATGCTTATGAAAAACTTCGGCGAAGTATGTTAAGAGTCTTTGACGCTGCAATTTTTTATGCGTCTTTTTTCGCCGTTAACTTTTGAGCTCGCGCCTTTATTTGTGTCTAGTGACGAAATGTACTTGTTCTAGTTATCGTCGTGAACGATGCGGAGTGAACCAAATGTGGCTCTGGAAATATGATTAAAGCTCACTTCCCTGAAGGTCTACCTGACGCTGCATTATCCCGCGCAGGAGGAACCGAGGGTCATATTCTTGCCAAAAGTGGACTGAAGTGGCTACTCATACCCCAAGAACTATCAGTCGTTTAGAATAAAATCATTTTTTCAAAGACCCTGCAGAGGTTAATTTAAGTATGGATCAAACAAAACGTAGTGGGATGTATGCTCACAAAGGCACAACATGCTTTAAGGAGGTGAAGATAAATGTTGTTAGATGAATAAATATGGCTCTAGAGAACGGAATATTGATGTTGGGGTCTTCCTGGACATACATATTGGGTGGCTTTTAACAATGTCTCATGGCAATCAAATTTAGACGTAGTATCGAAGGTAGAAGTTTCCACCGTAATTTTGTTCTGGATAAGCAGCATACATGCATGTCGCCAAAAATTGCTACCAAAGATCCGCGACATTCTCCTTTATAAGACAGTGAAGAACAGTTACAAGGAGATGAGAAGCTGTCTTAGCCTTTCTTATAGTTTTTGCAGCATCTAAGCGTCCGAGATGTTGGCATATCGCACGATGCTTGCCCACACTCTACTCTCGGAGTAATGTTGGAACCCAGAAGTAAGCTACGGCTTACAAGCCCCACCAGGAGCTATGCATGGATTCATGCAAAGGTTCCACCTTTAGGGAAGACATTGCCTAACTACGTCTATCCGCGCTTTTGAGCTCTATAAACAACCCACAACAAAAGGTTATGTCGACATCTTTTAACACGATCCCAACTCTCCACCTTGTCTGCCACTCTCCTTTAGCTAAAGAATAGATGATTTGCATGCCCCATATATTAAGCAAAAATCAGCTAAAACAATTCACCACTTGTTTGTTGTTTTCATATTCCCCTTTCTGTTTCTCTTCTATAGTGTACGATGCTGCAGGTTCCAGGGAGCCTGGCTTTGTGTTAGGCAACGGCTTATGGCTGGGCAGCCGGGACACTTGTGATGCCGTTAAACAGCCAGTCAATCTCAAAATATCTAAACACTTACCACACAAAATGGATACGAAACTAATCACAGACATTGCACCATTCCCCGTCGACTTCCGCGTCGTCCATCTCTGGCATAACTCTACTTTGCAAATGGATCCAATTTTACCATACTATGAACCACGCGTCTCTATCGGCCTTTGCCTGCCAACCGCATGCACACTTTCCGAGATAGCCCAACTAATGGACATTTATGTAGAGGATGAAATATTTTTAGCGAATGATATTTTTAATTTGCGGTTACGTGTAGACAGCGTTAAGGAACTGAAAATGCGTCCGGGATCTTTAGCGCGTCCTTCGTTCATCATTTTATCTGTGTCCTTGTTCTTGACGCTGCTACTGACAGTCGTGGCTTTATCGCGGCGCATGAGGAGAAATAATGAAACTGCTGGTATGGTGGCTGACGGTGATCGAAAGAAGAATGGTGCAGGTGTTGCGGTGGCGAAGCCTAAATCGAGTGCACAACCTTTGACTGGCAAAGGATATTTGGATTGTTTTGATGTGCTAAACAACTTTGAATTGCTATTTCCAGCTGGTGAAGATGGTGTAATAGATGGCAATGATGTATTTCCTGGAGTGAATGGCTTGCGTTGGTATGGTGCAATGTGTGTGATTCTATATCACCAGCTTTGGGTTACCTTTATGGCGACGAGCAATAAGTCGGAACAATTCAAATTCACCAATGATTTGGGAAATTTTGAGGTCTTCGTGGATTTATTCTTCACAATAAGGTTGGTTTTAAGGGGTGCGGTAAGAGCTTTAGGGAGCTTTTTAGGAAAAAATTATTTTGAATTTTTATAAAATTTTATGTCTCCCTTTTAAAAGATAAAAAATGTATGTCTATTTTTTTAATGTACGGTATCTTAATAACAAAAAATGTATGTATGTCTACATTTTAAGTAGCCAAAAATGTATGCTTAGCTTTTAATTTCAATAGTAAATCTTTTTTTTTTTCGTTTTCCATTAGAAGCTGAACAAATAAAACTGAACCAGCAAATTTATGCTAAATTTTTAAATGGCCAAAAATTTATGTCTTCTTTTAAAGAGGTCAAAAATTTATGTTTACATTTTTAATTAGAAATAATTATGTTACATTTTTTATTTACGAAATATGTCTGCCTTCCTTTCGTATTAGCAAAAATTAGGCCTAGTTTTAATTAAAAAAAATGTGTGTCTAATTTTTTATTTGCAATTATTTTATGTCTACATTTTTAATTGCCAAAAATGCATATTTAGTTTTTAATTTCAATCGTCAATTTTTTCATTTTCCTTTAGAAAACGCTTTTTAGCTTGTATAGAAAACTAAAAAAAGTTGGGGTGGTTTTTCTTGTTTTTCAAACGTACAGTTTCGTCGTATGGACTTTTGCATTTCTTAATTGTTCGCTATATTTTCATGTAATATATACCAAATATTTTATATTTTTTTCAGTGGCTTCCTGCAGACATATCATTTCTTCCGGAACAGCAGTACAATTGAGAAAATACGCAAATCTGACTTATGGATGTGTGTGAAGTTAATATTCATGTACCTAGCGCATCGCTTGATAAGGTAAGTGTTGGCATTATTATAAAACTGTCCTGGATTAGTCCTGAAGAGGTTCTGAAAAAGTAGTCAACTGGTTCCGAAAGGGAACATGTCTTGAAACGATATCGAAATGGTCCCTTACTAGTCCCAAAATGATTCCAAACTTGTGACGAAATAGTCCTGCACTAGTCGCGAAATCGTCTTAAAGTAGTGCTGAACTAATCCCGAAATTGTCCGGACCTATTCTCAAAATGAACTTTAACTAGACGCAAATATAAAATATATATAAATAGTCTTGATAAAGTCTTGAACTAGTCGAAAATGGTCCAGCAATAGTCCCACAATGAACCCGAAATAGGCATGAGATAGTCGGGAAATGGTCCCGAAAAGTGTCCTAAATGATCCAGAGCTAGTCCCTAAATAGTTCTGTACTAGTCCATAAAATGTTGTTTAACTACTACCAATATTATCCCAAACTAGCCCTGTACTGCTCTCAAAATGGTCCAGGACTAGGCCCAAAACGGTTCTCAAATATTAAAGTTCCGAAATGGACCTTTGGAAATTGATATATACAATCGGTTTTTAGCAAAAAGTGGTTTTTCAAGAGATTTTAGGAAAATGGGGTTGGTACCTCCCATTTATATGATATATGCGTATTTTATTTATTTTATTTCTCTCAACCAAATTTGGTAAACACATTGTGCTTAGGCTTCTTAAGCGCCATATTGAAAATTTTTTAAAGCGGACAAAAACAATGGGCTCCACCAACGTAACGGTAATTTCAAAAAAACTCACAGCTACCTATATTTTAGGAGGAGTAGATTTTGTCCGATTTCAAAAATATTCAAGACGGTACTTAAGGAGGCTATGCACAATGTGTATACCAAATTTGGTCGAGATCGGTCGGTTTTAAAGGCCTACTATATACATATCCTCTTCTGAGAACACATTCGATCTTTGAAATCGAATCAAAAATAGTTATTAAAAACTCATATCTCTGCGAAATCCTATTTTCTGGCCTAAATCGACTGGTCGCGACCTCTAAACAACCTTTAAAAAATCTATAAAAATAGGCAATAATATTTCTCATAAAACCGAATAAAATTAGGGGGTAGGGTCTTAAAATTTCCAAAAAAAGCATTTTCGATGGGCACCCTACTGAACAGATCTCCGAAATGATCGCCAACTAGTTCTGAAATGATCCAGAAAAGTTTCGAAATGGCTCTAAAACAATACAGAACAGGTCCGAAATGGCCCCGAAATGGTCTTGAAATAGCTCTGAACTATTTCAGAAATGTCCATTCGTACCCACAAGAAGCAATTAGAGATTTCCTGCTGGGTTAACGCAAATTTTATCCATGTCAACAGCTAAGATATTTACACATCAAAAATATTTTGCTCCTTTATTGCTAGGCTTCACACACGCCCAATGAATCATTACTTTGCGAATTGTGTTAAAGCATTAGTGCCTGTCTGAGAGTCGAAACATATCCGCTTACTCAGCAGATTTTGCCCTTATGCTCTTTTTTGGGTTCGAATTTTTGCGTGTAATCTCAGGTCATTCGTTGCCATTAAAGCCCTCATGTCCTGGAGCCTACCACAAGGTAATGTTGGAACGTGTGATTGGTTGGCTCCTAATGCTGTCTGTCTTTCTGACATGATATTTAATATTACCTAAATCGTCCTTCTATAATCAAAAACATCCATAAAAGTGATGTGTGTACTTCATAGCACTCAGGGTTGCCTCTTTTAAGTCCGCTTGCGCCGAGATGTTACTACAGCCGAAGATTTTACTTGGGCTTTGGGCAGTTTATAGGCCAGAAAAGTTCCAAGAATTTTAACATGACGTGATCGGAAAAGTTTATTTCTTAAGTTTTGCCTTCATCCTTTTGTTTGCTTGTGCTTAATATGTGGAATTACGCCCTTAGAGTTGTAATCTTCTTTTTCCATTAGGCTTGGTGGTAATCAACTATGTATAAAGCCGCTTTTCTCGAGTGTGATTTTTTT
>NW_023458560.1:39386914-39393281 GCF_013731165.1 Rhagoletis pomonella
AAATACATATAGCTCATTTACTTCAATAGTGTCATAACTCAAAAAAATCACACTCGAGAAAAGCGGCTTTATACACAGTGTATTACCACCAAGCCTAATGGAAAAAGAAGATTACAACTCTAAGGGCGTAATTCCACATATTAAGTACAAGCAAACAAAAGGATGAAGGCAAAACTTAAGAAATTAACTTTTCCGAGCACGTCATGTTAAAATTCTTGGAACTTTTCTGGCCTATAAACTGCCCAAAGCCCAAGTAAAATCTTCGGCTGTAGTAACATCTCGGCGCAAGCGGACTTAAAAGAGGCAACCCTGAGTGCTATGAAGTACACACATCACTTTTATGGATGTTTTTGATTATAGAAGGACGAATTAGGTAAAATAAAATATCATGCCAGAAAGACAGACAGCATTAGGAGCCTACCAATCACACGTTCCAACATTACCTTGTGGTAGGCTCCAGGACATGAGGGCTTTAATTGCAACGAATGACCTGAGATTATACGCAAAAATTCGAGCCCAAGAAAGAGCATCCGATACAGGAAAAATCTGCCAAGTAAGCGGATATGTTTTGACTCTCAGACAGCCATTAATGCTTTAACACAATTCGCTAAGCAATGATTCATTGGGCGTGTATGAAGCCTAGCAATAAAAGAGCAAAATATTTTTCATGTGTAAATATCTTAGCTGTTGACCTGGATAAAATTTGCGTTAACCCAGCAGGAAATCTCTAATTGCTTCTTGTGCGTACGAATGGAAATTTCTTAAATAGTTCAGAGCTATTTCAAGACCATTTCGGGGCCATTTCGGACCTGTTCTGTATTGTTTTAGAGCCATTTCCAAACTTTTCTGGATCATTTCAGGACTAGTTGGGGATCATTTTGGAGACCTGTTCAGTAGGGTGCCCATCGAAAATGCTTTTTTGGAAATTTCATGACCCTACCCCCTAATTTTATTCGGTTTTATGAGAAATATTATTGCCTATTTTTATAGATTTTTTAAAGGTCGTTTAGAGGTCGCGACCTGTCGATTTAGGCCAGAAAATAGGATTTTGCAGATATATGAGTTTTTAATAACTATTTTTGATTCGATTTCAAAGGTCGAATATGTTCTCAGAAGAGGATATGTATATAGTAGGCCTTTAAAACCGACCGATCTCGACCAAATTTGGTATACACATTGTGCATAGCCTCCTTAAGTACCTTCTTGAATATTTTTGAAATCGGACAAAATCTACTCCTCCTAAAGTATAGGTAGCTGTGAGTTTTTTGAAATTACCGTTACGTTGGTGGAGCCCATGGTTTTTGTCCGCTTTAAAAAATTTTCAATATTGCGCTTAAGAAGCCTAAGCACAATGTGTTTACCAAATTTGGTTGAGAGAAATAAAATAAATAAAATACGCATATATCATATAAATGGGCGGTACCAACCCCATTTTCCTAAAAACCACTTTTTCTTGAAAAACCACTTTTTGCTAAAAACCGATTGTATATATCAATTTCCAAAGGTCCATTTCGAAACTTTAATATTTGAGAACCATTTTGGGCCTAGTCCTGGACCATTTTGAGAGCAGTACAGGGCTAGTTTGGGATAATATTGGTAGTAGTTAAACAAAATTTTATGGACTAGTACAGAACTATTTAGGGACTAGCTCTGGATCATTTAGGACACTTTTCGGGACCATTTCCCGACTATCTCACGCCTATTTCGGGTTCATTGTGGGACTATTGCTGGACCATTTTCGACTAGTTCAAGACTTTATCAAGACTATTTATATATATTTTATATTCGCGTCTAGTTCAAGTTCATTTTGAGAATAGGTCAGGACAATTTCGGGATTAGTTCAGCACTACTTTAAGACGATTTCGCGACTAGTAGTGCAGGAATATTTCGTCACAAGTTCGGAACCATTTTGGGCCTAGTTTCAAGACATGTCCTCTTTCGGAACCAGTTGACTACTTTTTCAGGACCTCTTCAGGACTAATCCGGGACAATTTTATGATCATTCCACCACTTACCTTATCAAGCGATGCGCGAGGTACATGAATATTAACTTCACACACTTCCATAAGTCAGATTTGCGTATTTTCTCCATTGTACTGCTGTTCCGGAAGAAATGATATGTCTGCAGGAAGCCACTGAAAAAAATATAAAATATTTGGTAAATGTTACCTGAAATTATAGCGAACAATTAAGAAATGCAAAATTCCATACGACGAAACTGTACTTTTGAAAAAACAAGAAAAACCACCCCAACTTTTTTTAGTTTTCTATTCAAGCTAAAAAGCGTTTTCTAAAGGAAAATGAAAAAATTGACGATTGAAATTAAAAACTAGTCATGCATTTTTGGCAATTAAAAATGTAGACATAAAATATTTGTCAATAAAAAATTAGACATAAATTTTTTAAAAATTAAGACTAGACATTTGCTAATACGAAAGAAAGGCAGACATATTTTGTAAATAAAAAATGTAAAATGTAGACATAAATTTTTGACCTTTTTAAAAGAATACATAAATTTTTGGCCATTTAAAAATTTTGCATAAATTTGCTGGTTCAGTTTTATTTGTTCAGCTTCTAATGGAAAACGAAAAAAAAAGATTTGCTATTAAAATTAAAAGCTAAGCATGCATTTTTGGCAACTAAAAATGTAGACATACATTTTTTGTTTTTAAGAAACCGTACATTAAAAAAATAGACATACATTTTTTATCTTTTCAAAGGGAAACATAAAATTTTTTAAAAATTCAAAATAATTTTTTTCCTAAAAAGCTCTCTAAATCTCGCACCCATTAAAACCAACCTTATTGTGAAGAATAAATCCACGAAGACCTCAAAATTTCCCAAATCATTGGTGAATTTGAATTGTCCCGACTTATTGCTCGTCACCATAAAGGTAACCCAAAGCTGGTGATATAGAATCACACACATTGCACCATACCAACGCAAGCCATTCACTCCAGGAAATACAACATTTCCATCTATTACACCATCTTCACCAGCTGGAAATAGCAGTTCGAAATTGTTTAGCACATCAAAACAATCCAAATATCCTTTGCCAGTCATAGGTTCTGCACTCGGTTTAGGCTTCGCCACCGCAACACCCGCACTATTCTTCTTCTTTCGATCACCGTCAGCCACCATACCAGCAGTTTCATTATTTCTCCTCATGCGCCGCGATAAAGCCACGACTGTCAGTAGCAGCGTCAAGAACAAGCAAACAGATAAAATGATGAACGAAGGACGCGCTAAAGATCCCGGACGCATTTTAAGATCCTTAACGCTGTCTACACGTAGCCGCAAATAAAAATATCACTCTCTAAAAATATTTCATCCTCTACATAAATGTCGATTAGTTGGGCTATCTCGGAAAGTGTGCATGCGGTTGGCAGGCAAAGGCCGATAGAGACGCGTGGTTCATAGTATGGTAAAATTGGATCCATTTGCAAAGTAGAGTTATGCCAGAGATGGACGACACGAAAGTCACCGGGGAATGGTGCAATGTCTGTGATTAGTTTCGTATCCATTTTGTGTGGCAAATGTTTAGATATTTTGAGATTGACTGGCTGTTTAACGGCATCGCAACTCTCCCGGCTGCCCAGCCATAAGCCGTTGCCTAACACAAAGCCAGGCTCCCTGGAACCTGCAGCATCGTACACTGTAGAAGAGAAACAGAAAGGGGAAAATGAAAATAACAAACAAGTTGTGAATTGTTTTAGCTGTTTTTTGTTTAATATATGGGACACGCGAATCATATATTGTTTAGCTAAAGGAGGATGGGAGACCAGATTGGGAGTTGGGATCGTATTAAAGGAGGTCGACATAACCTTTTGCTTTGAGTTATTTATAGAGCTGAAGGTGGGACCTGTGCATGAATCCATGCATAGCTCCTGGTGGGGCTTGTAAGCCGTAGCTTACTGCCGGGTTCCAACATTACCCCGAGAGTAGAGTGTGGGCAAGTATCGTGCGATGTGTCAACAGCTCGGATTACCGCTACGTATTTAGATGCTGCAAAATCTGTAAGAAAGGCTAAGACAGCTTCTCATGTCCTTGTATACAAAGCAAGGATGCCTGATGATATTCATTAAGTAATTTAAATGATTCAGGCAGCTTCTTATTATTTGGCTCTACAACTGTTTCTAGGTTTTTGACCGAGACCAAAAATGTTCATCTCCTTTCGAAAATGCGCCAGTTGTTCATTTCAAGAGCAGACAAGTTCTGCATTATTGGATCCGTCCACCGTGTTCCAGGGCGCTCTTTATTTTTTTTTTTTAGTCCGTCCACGGAGGACGACTCAAAAGATCGTTTTCACTGTAGGTTTGTTATTTTTGTGTACAACATATTAAATTCAGCACAATCGTTGTATTTTTATCCGCTTAACTGTGTATGTCCATGTCATTCCATCTTTTAGGTAGTCGTCTCCTATTTGTTCGACATCGTCCATGTCGCTGCGCCATATCAAAGGACGGGCATGATGAGAGATTTGTATAGTGGAATTTTTTCTGTTCGTCCAGAGATAGCTCTGCATTCAATATCTTACCGAGCGCAAAGCAGCACCTGTGGGCAAAAGTTATTTTTCTTTTGATCTCGAGGCCAAATTTGTTGGTGGTGTTTATGCTGGATCCTATATACACAAAGTCCTTCATTACTTCGAAGTTATAACCGCCAACAGTAACGCATTTCTCCTTTTCTGTCCTCATTCACTACTACACCTACATTTTTCGCTTCTTTATCAAAGTTTGCTAAGCCAGCGGGAGAGTTAAATTTGCTTAAATGCTGAATGCTTCCGGACCACCTTCGGGCAGACAGACTTTAACATGAGGTCCATATATCAAGGAGTAGGGCATACGTAACCCTTTCTTCAAAATGGGAACACCCACCCTGGCGGAAACTTCCAGATTAAGCAAAAAAGCCTGCTCCCAGGAGACTAATCCTCAGTCTGTTAAGGGCCTAATACTCGCAAAGCATATGTCTCCTCTTTCGTTCTGCATCTCCTACAGATTTTATCATTGGCCAGAGCTAGTTTGAAGGCGTAGCCTCTTGAGGGGTAGGAGCGTATAATCCCCGATACTTTGCAACCTAATTTTTTGGTCCGCACCCTCTGCGCCTTTTGGATCATCCACTGGTCGAGCTCCGCTTTAACCTCCTGGACGGAAATCGGCATTTTCTCTACCATAATAGTTTTCGACAGAACACCTTTTTTGGTTATCCTTTCAGCCTCCTCGTTGTCCGAACCCAGTACAAATATAAGTACGTCTGTACGGGTACGTAGCAGATCCGAAGCTACTCTGCATTTCGCCATACTTATTGGAGAAGTGCCTTTATCGTAGCATAACTGTCGATAGAGAAATTCAGCTGTTTATCTGCTAGGAGAATAGCTTGGAAATGCTACAGTAGTCCGGCAGTTTATAAGATTTATTGAGACTGAGCTCCGCGCAGACAACTGCCACCCTAATCCTTTCGTCATCTTCGAGACGGCTTTTTAGAAATTCACCGAGCCTAGACCCTTCATGCCCTCACGTCAGTCTTCAACCTCTATAGGGTCTTCAAAGTTCATCCTGGATTGCGGATCCGTCAAATTAAATTCGATGCTACATTACTGTGTCCGCATTGCCAGCTTTTAAGCCTATATTCTAGGCCGATAGGTCAGATGACAAGAAATACATTAAGATGTGTGCCGTTGGGGTAGTCCTTATACACTTTCTATTATTTTATGAAATGAGCTCCAGGTGCAGCCCAGCACTGAGGACTTCTTCACCCTCTCCTTCACATTGAGGCGCCCTGACAGCTTGCTTACGAGTATTATTCTGATGTACTTAATACTATGCTTCAATTGGAGGAACACTCTATTCAGCTTAGGCTCGGACCAGTTCGAAACCTTATATTTCCTTGTGAAGAGCACCAGATATTTCTTTTCTGCGTTGATACTAAGCCCAACTTGGGTTACCCAAAGACGCATTTCCCGCAATCCTTAGCTCATAAGTGAGCTATGTGTGGACAGACAGTTTCCGCTTACTATGACAGAAATGTCAGCCTCATATGCAGAAAGTTCGACATTTTCTTAAGTACTCTTTTGACCACCAGTAACCAAATTAGTGACAATAATACGCCCCTTGCGGCTGCCTATTTTAATCGGTTTTGGTTGTCTCATGACTACCCCACTGCGCCGCAACACTTCCGCAACTCACCATACTGCTTATCCAGTATGAAATTACGGTAGAAACTTCTACCTTCGATACTCCGTCTAAATTTGATTGCCATGAGACATTGTTAAAAGCCCCAAATATGTATGTCCAGGAAGACCTCAATATCAAAATTTCGTTCTCTAGAACCATATGTATTCGTCTAACAACATTTATCTTCCCCTCCT
>NW_023458560.1:39393291-39394817 GCF_013731165.1 Rhagoletis pomonella
GTAACAAATTCAGTCCACTTTTGGCAAGAATATGACACTCGGTGCCTTAAAGGGGTCTTCAAAAAATGTTGTACAGCCGCATTTTGCAACATCGATTGGAAATGCCGTCATGACCCAGCGACTTATACTGCGGAAAGGACCCCAAAGTCCCCTCTGGTCTGAATGGCGTCACGAGTTGTCTTGCAAGGCTATCCAAGTCTGCGATTGATGATGCAGCGTCAGGTGGACCTTCAGGGAAGTGAGCCTTTAATCATATTTCAAGAGCCACATTTGGTTCACTCCGTATCGTTCCGATAACTAGAACGAGTACATTTGGTCTCTTCCTACAAAAAAATGTTCGGTGAATTCGAGTGAAAAAAACGTTGTGCACTTGAGGTGCTGATGAAACCGACAGTTAGTTTTTTTTTTTTTGTAATACAAAAACATTTCTTTTTTTTCCATTCAAATATTTCACACTCACTTTTTATTGTCCACGGTTGTTGTTGCAGTATGGCCTTTTGCATAATCTGCAGTTGGCCATGACATCTGGCACTAACCAAATCTGGGCGACTGATTGTTGTCAAGCCAAATAAAATCGACGATCGTTGCATTGACTCGAATTGAGCGCCGTTGTTATCGGCAAGAGCTGAGTACAGAAGGCACGGCAACATAATTAATTAAAACTGAGTGGATATAATCTGTGTTGGAACATTTTGACGCGTCTTTCTTTTCACTTAGTTTTACAGCAAATTTTTAATTTTCATAATTTTTTTTAGAATTGGGCTAAAATTCTAAATTTCAAAATTCATTCGCAAATTTGTTACTATTTTTAATACAATTGCTTGCACATAATTTTTTTCTTAATACAATTTTTTAAAACTTTTCACAAATGCACGCTCAGTGTACTAAATTACTTTTCATTAGATTTAAAGGCAATTATTTTATAATCCTTTTCAACGACAAATTTTCTTTCGATTGGATTTTTTTCAACGCTGTCTTCAACTCACTATAACTTAAATATTTACTAAGGAATTTTATATATATATATATATATATATTTTTACTTTAAATTCGCATTAGTAGAAAAGGGGAATTCAGAATTTCACAATCGTTTTACAAAACTTGACTGCCCATTTCACGCGTTACGGTTAAAATCGACATGGCGTCGCATGCAAGTTAAAGAAAACTGTAAGTAAAATTTCTTCCATTCTGATATTTATTAAATTAGAATGGAATAAAATCTTTGTAATTAGCAAATAATGCGATGAATTTAGGTAAGTATTATGTTTAATATTGTCGTTAAATGATCATCAATATTTATTAGTAAAATTATAAATATATAATATATACATTAGTATGTAATAACATTTATTTCAATTGGCTGTATATTTGCTCGATGAAAAAATGCTCATGCGTTCACATATGTATGTGCGTTAGGGTGGGTCAATTTGTACGGGAGATTTTTTCGACTACGCGCTTATAGCACAGAAGGATTCTACATATAATTCTAAGCATTTTGCTGTAGTAAATTTCGTAAAAAAGTCCAC
>NW_023458560.1:39394917-39398485 GCF_013731165.1 Rhagoletis pomonella
GAACTAGAGCGTTAATTTGAAAAAATTAGTACACTTGAATTGTTTTGGGAAGCGCAAATTTGTGCAAACATATGAGTATGCCGTGGATAAGCTTACGTTAGTCAGTTTCGCGTTAAGTGTTGCAAGCTTCGTGTTTCTTTCTCTTTCTGCTCTAGTAAATCTTATTTTATATGAAATAAAACTGACAATGTGAATTGAAAAATTTTTGTATGTTATTTTTTTACTAGATTGAGTTTATTATTTAGGGGGGCCCGCAAACGCGAACTGTCCCAGGGGCCCGGCTCGGCTCTCTGCGGGCCTGTTTGTATGTACATATGTATGTAAGTACATTAGACCGTACCATCTTACAAGCAAAGATAAACATTCGCTGTACACTCCTTAGTCGCTTTTTACATTTTTCGGTGACAGCTACGTTAAGCAACTATTTCGAAATATTTTTGCTGCAATAATCGAAATACATCCTTAGAATTTTTTATTCTTATTTTTGACGAGCTTAAGTTTACTGGAATTAGGGTGGTACGTTAGGATGATAAGAGCCGAGATCTGGTGGGTAGGTACTAGAACGGTGTACTTGAGGTGAATGTACATTGGAACAAAAAAATCGTATTGTAAAGGCAAAAAAAAAAACGATATATCTTACTTTAAGATCCAACTGCGAATGCCAAAGATTTGATGAAAATTTTAAAAATGTGACTCCTACGTTTGGACAAAAAAAAAATTATAAATTGCCTTACAAAAGTATTTCAGAAACTTTTTCTGGTGCGATCTAAGGTACAAATATTACTGACTTTAAACAAATTAGTAAGTACTAAAATAATAGAGTATGTACTCGTAATAGGAGCAATAGGTCAACGAGTATAATACTTAAGTAAACTTATTGGAAATGTGTTTTAATTAGTTTTCATGTTACATACTACTTTCATACACACATATGCATATATTAGTATCTGTTATTTAAGTGGTCAAGCACTCTGTGGAATAAACCCATCATTTTTATTCGTATTGTCGTCGTATGCAATAATATTTATTTATGAATATGCATATATATTTTTATTCATGAACTGGATTAGTTTTAGTTGTGTTTTTTTTATCGATTAAGTTTAATAGGATCATCCACGTTAAGGACAAAATAACAAGACTAGAGGATTAATAATATTTTTGAGGGAGCGATAAGCCTAGTCAAGGTACGACGGTATAAAGTTCAATATAAATTTTGCTTTTGCCAAATGTATAAAATACTGTTTTTCAAAACGCATCAATACAAAACATCAGTCTGTCTAAAATCGTAGAATATTTTAGACAAATTCCAAGGTGCTCAACCAAAAACCAATTTTCATTACGGCTCATACATAATATATAAGCAAATCATGCTGAAATCAAGTTATTTCACCTTGTTAAATCTTTCAATAAATTCAAAAAAATTTAATAATTTCTCATAAATAAACAAGGATGCTTTCGCAGAAAACTAAGCCTAAAAATATTTATCACTTAACTATTAGCAAAATATATAAATTCGTATACCTTTTAGTTACTATGTGGTACATATTTTTAAGCTTCGTTTTCTACACAAATATCCGCAGTCTAAACATTAATCCAAAACCAAATGAAGAAAAAACTAACTTAGCATTTATTTTACTTGCCATTTTTGAGGAAATTCTTAAAAACATTGCTTAAAGATATGCAACCAAACAGGTGGCAACCCTCCTCAAAATTATTTTCTAATGTAAGCCTTCTTAAACTCCTTTGGATTCATACCCATATTATACTATTTAATTTACTTTATCAATTTAATTAATCGAAAATTTTCACACAGGAGGCAACCCTGCATTTTTTTTTGCTTTAAATGAATTTGGTAACTTACTCAATTTTGGTTTAATAAAGTGCAAATTTTAAATTGATTTTTTGGCATTTTTTTTTTGTTGAAGGTGTTGACCATTTTGTCGGCCGCTGTGGTGTAGTGATTAGCAGTACGCGCTACCATTTCGCAGGGCCTGGGTTCAAGCCCTGCTGAAAATAAGACCGCAAAAAATATGGAAAAATGTTATTTCTTTACAGTGGTCCCCTCTCGGCAGGCAATGGCAAGCCTCCGATTATATTTTCGGAGACGGCGTAAAACTGGGACCTACGCCTTTGTATGACAACATCAAGGCGCACGCCACAAATCGGAGGAGAAGCGCCAATCTATTATTATTATTGTTGATCATTCTCTCCATATAAGAAAATCTCCAGACAAACCTACTACTTCGTACGGAATAAAATGACTGACATTGTCAACAAAAGAATTGCTCTAAATCAACGGTTAACTTTGCATAATAGGAAAAGAAAACTTACCGTGTGAAAATTCGACCAAGAGCTGTATACTAAACTCATTTTTTTAATTCAGGTACCTATATTTTTTAACTTCATTATTTGAAAAAAAATAAAAAAAATAAAAAATTTAATTATCAGTTTTTTTTCATTATTGCTTAGTACTTAGAATATTTTGCATTTTAATTCCTCCTGTTCCAGAAGTCTTTCAGTTCTAGTAGTACATTATCCTCTACTTCTGTAGGACTCAACCTCTCCATTTGCAGGTTACGCCTTTTTTCCTCTGCTAACTCCTCTTTCTGTAGGTCGTAGAGCCGGTCTACAGCCCGATAGATTTTTATTTATGTTTCGCGGTTCCTTTTTCATGGCATGGTACATTTCTTTTGGAATGCCCAACTCCTTTACAATAATCCGCAGATGCTGAGCTTTTTCTGACGGTGATTGATACTCATACGAGTATTCTGTATTTTATCTTTCGTCTGGCGGCAAGATCTCTGTTGTAGTTGCAGGAGTTCTGACAAATAACCCACCTCGAATGTTGTCGCCACATCTCCCACAGGTTTCTGCATAGCAATTTAGTTATAGATTGCCTCCTCCACTGCCGAAGACTTTAGCTTTGCAATAGGCCTAAGGTCGCTTTACTGGCTTACAGATTTTGAGCCGCCTAGTGTCGCACGTAGGTATTTTTTTTTTCGCACCATACGTGTAATGTGTTTTTCCAATTTTAATATTCATACATATTTATTTCAATAGCAATTTATCAGTCTCACCTTCTTCCATTCAGGCACACACTTCGATAATGGTCCTGCCAAGTTTAACTCAGCCTCAAAGCTGTGCCAATATCCTCCTTACTGCCTTCAAAACACCCGCGTGCGATGTTTGGGCGATATAGCAACTTATTCGAGGCTTTTGACCTAAATTTAAAAACCATATCATAAATGTACTGTAATAAATAGATAGAAACACTTATTCCATTTATCTTTAAAAATTAATTAATTACATACATTTTCGCAACCGAGTCCCTCGCAAATTATTGGCAGAATAATTCTTACCAAATGTCATCATAATCTCTCTTTTTTATGTTCATTCGAAATGTCCACTTTTTTCTCCGCTAAAAACCGATAATTCGAAGTTAATTTAGAATCAAAAACAGTACAAACTACTAGATACTTAGCCTTTAACGTAGCACAGCTGATTGCACTCGTGAAATGGGAAAAAAAGCCGTACAAGTCTGTGAGCTGTACTGATCTCAAGCGATTAA
>NW_023458560.1:39398585-39408175 GCF_013731165.1 Rhagoletis pomonella
CACCAGGTCCCGTCTTATTCGCAAAACCCTTGTAGACCAGTGTAATAAATAAATATGAAATTTTAGCTTGATTAAAACATTTTTAAAAACTTTACACACACATCACATCACATCAAAATTCTCTATGAAAATAAATATTTTTTTAATTTTTTTCTTGAAAAATCTTTCACATACATATTTTTTGATAAAAAAAAAATAGTTTTAAAAATATGCAATCTCAAAAAAATTAAAAAAAAATCACAATGGTAGCTCTGAGTATTGCGCAATATTTAGGTATAGTATTGTGGGGTGCACTCTACAATAATTTGAATTATGATTTTTTTTTACACCGAAGTTGAGTAAAATTAGTATTACACATTTTTTAACTTTTTTTTCGAATTTTTTTGAGTATGCCGTTTTGTAGCCCATTAAATTTTAGTATAATAAAGTGCAAATTGAAAGCTCTGCAAAATTGCGTTGATTTTTTATATTTTTTATGCTGCGGCTTTTTGCACTTTTTTCTTATGGAAGAAATCGCATAAAACCATTTTCAAAGAAAATAAAAAAAAAATAAAATTAACGCCAGTTTTGCAATCGCATATAAAAAATTTCTTATCTGAAGCCGCGAAGCTAGCCAGGCATTTGCTAGTATTTCAAATTGTTCAAATTCCGAAGAAAAAAAGAAAAGCCTCATGCTGGTTGGTTTGAAATTACTCATACACATTTATTCATATTTATTATCAAAAATATTTCCTTTATACTCAGCACCTTTAATTATTTGAATTCTATTATTATATTTTCCGAATTTAATAAAGCTTAGATAAATTGAAATTAAGCTGAAGATGACGTCACAGACTTGCCATAACCAAACTATGCCACAGCCACTCCTGCGTTCACGCCTACAACAAACACAATAGACCACAAGCTGTGCTTCCAGCCATTGGCGTCAGTCAGCAATTTTCCCAACTCACCGCAGTGGTTTTTGTGTGTAATGCGTATCTATGTACTTGTAGCGCACACCCACCAAAACGCAAAACAAACGCACATACACACACGCAAAGCCAGGACCAAATCATAAATTAGCGTCAATCGGAGTATATTTGCCAAAATATTTTCAAGACCATTGACCAAAAATATTTAATTTTTTTTTTTAACTCTCTAAGGATGGTGTGATGATAGCCAGCATAATAGGTGTGCGCTCATTTTTTTGGCATTGTATGATTTTTGATTTATTGGCTATAGAAAGTAGAGATTGAATAGAACATCAGGGCGGTGGATTCGAATAATGAAAATAAATTATGGTTTAGCTGACTGGATGTACGATAGGTACATATGTATGTATTTGTGTAGTTAGATGTACGTAGAGAAGCATAGGGATTGCAGATTAATTAAGTGGAAAATTATGAATAGGATTAAGGAAGCATTGTTAATATAATAGCTGAGGTAATGGTAGCGAAATGAATGAGCAACGCATTAGGCAATGAATAAAAAACATTATTAAAAAAAAATATATTCATGATACCGTATTGACGCACAAGTTGCTATTGACTGATATTTATTTGCTGACTATCCAAATAATTTTTCTTCATACAAATAAATACATATTAAAAATTGTCCACTTAAATGCAAACAATTGCCAGTTCTGTAAAAGATGACGATTGAATTCCCCACTGAGGGCTCTCCAGACCCAACCTAATCAACAAAACCATACAGTTTGACATTCCGATGGCCTGCATTCAATTCTCAATACTTGTAATGCGCCAATTATTAGTACTTATCCTCCCTTTATTTCTTATAAGCCAATTAGTTATCAAAATCATTAGTAGGTAATATTGGTGAACCCAAGCCCACTTTTTTGTAGTCGGTCGCTGTTCTTTTCCACTTCAAATGAAAAGCCTGAAAAACAAACTGCAGGGCAGCAAGCAGAGCTGGGTAAATGCAATTACAATTACATTCCTCAGTAATTGTAATTAGGATTCAATTCCTTTAGTTCACTGCAAAGGAATCGATTACTTTTTCAATTCCTTGAAGTAATTTCAAATGGAATTGTTTTTTCTTTAATTCCATTACAAGGAATTTCATATTGTAATTGGAATAAATTACGTGCTAGTAATGTAATTTCTTCTATTAACCGACTTCCAAAAAAGGAGGAGGTTATCAGTTCGCCGGAATATTTTTTTATTTTTTTTTTTTTATGTATGTTACCGCATAACTTTGGACCACGTCAACCGATTTCGATAATTCTTTTTGCATCGGAAAGGTAGTGTCTCAAAGGTGGTCCCATACTAATCTGGTTAAGATCTGATCATCGGATCATGAGATATATATATATATATATATTTTTTATATGGGAGTTGAAGTCGGTTTTTTTTTTCTAAAAATTACTAGTTTCAATTCCTTTGAAAGGAATTGAAAATGTAATTGATTTTTTTTCCAATTCCATTCCTCAAAGTAATTTAAAAAGTAATCGAAAAATTTATAAAAAAAAAAAATGTACTGTTGAATTGCAATAGCTTTGTTAAATTTCCTGCTAGTATTTCATACAAAAAATTATTGCACTTTCACTTAACCCTTGCAAACTTGTTTATTTATCTATCGATTTTCATCGGTAGTAGTGTTTTAACCCGCAAAACAAGCAGAGTTTGGCTAGGCTATACTAATATATATTTTGAAAGGCGTTTTTTTCTGTTCGCAAAGCTCGAGAAAGGCCGTACCGATTTTTTTGAAATTTCGGAATCTACTGCAGACTTTCCAAGGATGGTTATAGCTAAAAAAAGTTTCGATATAGAAAGGGGGCGTGGCACCTCCCATACAAAGCGAATTTTTCAAACTGCATATATTTGTGGTAGAGGACTAGAACTGGGTATGGTGATATCTATATACATATATAAGACCAATTCCATACTCATGGAGAAAAATTTGCATGGTTGGAGAATGGCGTGTGGCACCTCCCATATAAACCGAACTTTTCATATTGCATATTTCTGGAAGTGTTCATGGTAGTCTGTAAGCCTTTTTAAAACTCTTTAGTTTGACACCCACATGCCAACATTGCATTTACTTTATCAATTTAACTGAGTTACAATTTCCAAATAGGTGGCAGCCCCCTCAAAAATATTTCCAACAGTTATCTTTCTCAAACCTTTTTAATTTGATACCCATATTGTAATATTTTATTTATTTTGTCAATGTAATTTAGTTAAATTTTCAAACAGATGGCAACCCTCCTAAAACATATTTTCTGCAGTAAGTTTTCTTAAAACTCTTTAGTTTGACACCCACATGGCAATATTTCAATTTTTTTAACAATTTGACTGAGTTTAAATTTTCAAATAGGAGGCCACCCTCGTCAAAAATACTTCCAGCCGTTATCTTTCTTAAACCTCTTTAACTTAATACCCATATTGTAATAATTCATTGATTTTAAATTAATTAAATTTTAAAATAGGTGGCAACCCACCAAATTTTTGCGATATCATTGGTTCTGGTATTATACCGAATAATAAAAAAATATTATTCAAATAGGTTCAGCCGTTCTCGGGTTTTGATGACCGTGACATACGAACACAACATTTTTATATATATATAGATATACATAGAAGATGTCCAATGTGTGCTTTCGATTTTAATCTTTGACCACAACAAAAATTCCACATTGTACATTCGTGAATGAACTTTCAGTTTCTCGATTACTTTTACAATTCCTTTGAGTAATTGGAAAAACTAAAGTACTCTTGCAATTCCAGGTAATGGAATTGAAAAAAAATCAATTGCATTTTCAATTCCTTTCAAAGGAATTGGAAAAAAAATATTACATTACTAGCACGTAATTTATTCCAATTACAATATGAAATTCCTTGTAATGGAATTAAAGAAAAACCCAATTAACCCAAAAAGTAATCGATTCCTTTGCTGTGGACTGAAGGAATTGATTCCTAATTACAATTCCTTGTAATCTGTAATTGGGAGTAATTTAATTCCTAAAGGAATCATTACGACCCAGCTCTGGCAGCAAGTACTTGGAAGCCTAATAGGCCGTTTATACTGAACGTTAATGCACATTTAGCAAATTTAGCTTTAAATGCGTCTTTATTTCAGCATTAGGAACATAAATGCTAAAAGCATGATTCAAAAAATACTGCGATTTGAAAATGATTTAATGAGAAAAAGTGGCTACTCTGCTTTTCGTGTATCTGTATAAACAGAGCGGTTTAAAAAGGGTTTACAAGTTGAGTTTTGGCCATCGACGTCCGAGATTTCGTTTATTATTCGGATAAAGAAAAACACACTAGTCCAATATCGATGTGACGCTGTTACAATTGTTGAGTTTGTCTCCCCTCCGAATAGCAGATAACTATTAAAAGAATGGAAAAAGTCACAAAAAAAAACGTTCGAAGAAAATTAATTCCCTCTTACATTTTATATGAAAGGCCTTTTGTCGATATTTCAAGAACGCCGCGGCGTACTGATTTCGGTAATTTTGTTTTTTTTTTTTGAAGTGCAGCTTCTTTACTGGCGGTAGTGAACTTAATTTAGTGATGGATGGTTGGGAAAGAAAATGCCTAATGATGCTGAATTTAAAAATGAGATCTAGATTAAAATTAATACAAGGATGAAGTTAAAAGTGATTATGTAGATGACGAAAAGGATAACTGTAAACATTAAAATAAAGATATGCAAAGATAAAGACAAAGATGAAGATAAATTAAACTACCAAATACAAGGATAGTGATAAAAATAAGGTTAATGATAAAGATAAATAAAGAGATAGAGATATGGAGACCTTAACTCACCTCACCTCACTTCAACTCACCTCAATGCAACTCAATCCATCTCAAATTGTCTGAACTCATCCTTTAACACCTTAACTTATATACTTCAACTCACCTATTCAACCACACACACCTTATCTCACCTCAACCCTGTTAAAAAAATTATTTTGTTTAAAAGCTCCTTTTACCTTTTTTTAGTGGGTTTTTTTATCACATTTTCTTCTCCTTGGGAATTGATCGTGATAGATACGGACCACCTGAATGAAAGACCGCAACGTGACGTGAAAAACATACGATTTCGAAATGCATAGTAGATGTGTAACTGCAGCACTATGAACATTCTTCGAAAACCAATGTTGGGAACTACCAAATGTGCATTCAAAGTTCAACATAAACGCTGTATTAGACTGAGTGGAAGTACACATTCAAACATACATACATATATGTACATTACTTATTTACGTGTGTGCGTTTGTACATCCCTTAAGGAGTGCAAGGGAAAAACGTCTCGTAAAAACAACAACATTATAAAAATGTAAATGTACAGCAATCGAATAAAATACGGCCTAAAGGAGCTCTTGTTTGTTGTATGGAAATTTATTTGTTTCCTTTATTTTTGCAGAAAGGTCGAATGACCTAGCACAATGATGGTGAAATGTATGCATGTAGTAGGGTGCTCGATTATAGGCCTTTTTTCCAAAACTGATTTTCGAAAAATTGAAATTTGAAAAAAACCAGTTCCCGATTTTGAAATTAAGAGAAAACCAGAAAAATCGGTTTTATTTAACATAGTTTTTTTCATACAGTGAAAATGCTTATATTGGCATCAAGTCATGACCAAATATTACGATGAAACTATTAACAGTAAAGATAGCTTTTTTTAAGAAAAAAGCAAAGCAAAATTCTTTCAAAAATTTTTTTAGTTCAAAAGTACTTAAAACAAATAAAAATCAATGAAAAATTTACACTCTTATTTTAATATCCAAAAATAGAGTATTAATTGCATTTTTTCTGCTTTTATTCGGATAATCCGAATCGGATTTGAGTAGTTCTCTTGCCGCCGCGCGATAGCCGAGTGCTTAGATATGTCTAGTGTCACTCGGAAGGTCCATGATTCAATTTCTGCTCCCAGCAAAATAAAAAAAGTCAGTGGCAAACTTCCGAGTGTACTTCTGCCCTAACAAAGCTTCTGAAGATTCTTCAGTGGTTGAGTAAAAGTGTGTGTGTCACAACATCAAGGAGCAGAACACGAATTGGGAGAGCAGTTCGGCCAAACACGTATAAAACGTTTAAGCGCCAAACATTCATTTATTGGAATCAAATATGATATACTGTTTCCCATAAACTGGGAAAAGCTTTGAAAACTTCGCCTCAACACAGAGAGATCAAGATTTGTATGAAACGAAAAAATCGGATTTGTTCGATAAAAAAATCCGAGTTATTCGATATTCGAAAAGTCTAAATTAAAACAAACCGCTTATAGGAAACTTAAAAAAAGGGCGGAAACCGGATTAGAAAAACGAATCAATCACCCCAGCGCATGGGCGTAGCCAGGTAGGGGCAGGGGGGAGTTGGTTGTCATTTGAGGTGACCAATTGCCACCACATAGAGACTTTTGGTGCGGAACTGTGACAATTTGAGTGAACCTATCCTTTGACAGGTCCTTTTTTACCGGTTTTGTGATTGGTAAAAAAGGGAAGCTTTCGGTGCCAGTTACGAGCATCTACATAGCTCATCTGATAGAAAACTCCAAAAATTTGTATATATAGAATGTACACAAGTTTGATTAATTTTTTTTTTAATTAACTCCATTTCATAAATATCTCAAGACTGAACAGGGTGTCTTTGCAGGTGAAAAGAGATCGAAATTTGGTGTAGAAAGTTAATTTGAACTTTATTGTATAACGCCTCCTAGTCCAATTATTCACGTTTGATGTTGAGCAAACACAGCTTTGTCGCTCGCTCTCAATTTAAACGTTTGCATTAAAAAAAATATTTGAAATTTAAAACTTGAAATAAACTTTCGACTCCAAATCTCTTTTCACCCTTAAAAATAAAGTGCGTAGGTTTGGGATATCCTGTATACATACATTCGCTCCATTAAATCAGCGTACACCCCTGTTTTCTTAAATATTCACAGAATTTTGCAAGCTATATTTTTATACTTTTCATGAGCATGAAATGGTATTATAACTTTGGTCTGATGTTTGTAAGTACCAGAACAAAAAGAGATAGACCCATTAAAATGTATACTTATATGATCAGAACGTCGAGCTGAGTTCATTTATCCATGTCCGTCTGTCCGCCTGTCCGTCTGTCTGTCTGTCCGTCTGTTTGTATGCAATCTAGTCTCTCAGTTTTCGAGATATCCGGATCAAATTTGGTAGGTGGGTGTATTTTTATAATGTATTAATCATTTGTCGGAACCGGAAGAATCGGACCACTATAACATATAGCTCCCATACAACTGATTGTTCAGATATGGGATTTTTCGTTATAACTTCACCATTTATGCAGCTACGAACATGAAATTTCGCAGCACTTGCACCCATTATCAACAGAATGCTTACAGTGAAAATTACAAAGATCGGATCACTATAACCTATAGCTCCCATACAACTGATTGTTCAGATATAAAATTTTTCGTTATACTTCATCCATTTATGTAGCTAGGACCATGAAATTTCGCGCTGCTTTCACTCATTATCAGCAGAAGACTTACAGTGAAAATAAAGAAGATCGGGTCACTATAACCTGCAGCCCCCATACAACTGATTGTTCAGATATGAGCTCTTTTATCATATCTCCTCCATTTATGCAGCTAGGAACATGAAATTTCGCACCATTTTCACTCATTATTAACATAATACTTACAGTGAAAATAACAAGGATCGGGTGACTACAACATATATCTTCCATACATCTGATATGGGATTTTAATGTAAAACTCCTTTATTTGAACAGCTAAAACCGATAAATTTCGTAAGATATTTTACAAATAATAATACAAAGTCTACTGAGAAAATCGTCGAAATCTATGCTGTATAAGCTTTATCTCCTATAGCACTGATTGTTCAGATACCAGTTTTTGCGATATATCCCCTTTATGTAGGAAACTAAACCCAATAAATTGTGTTACCGGTTTACATACCGATCACATAGCAGTGAAAATCACTTAGATTGGTGCCATATAAAGTACATCCTCCATACCTCTGATTGTTTAGAGGCGATTTTTTATATAAGTATGTAACTCCTCTATCGATGTATGCAGATGTATTCAAAATCAGTAATCTGTCAAACTAAAATTTGCAGATGTTCATGAAAGCTATGAAGCCTTCGGCATAGCCGAAGACAGCGCTGCTCTTATCCATGTTGTAAATAAAACCATATAAATCAAGTTTCAAATAATATACAAAATTAAGGAAAATTTAACGAATTTTTATTAAAATTTTAAACACTTTACTCAGATTTTTTAAAAAATTTCTGGTACGCCGTTATATAGCCTATTTAGTGAATACAAAAAATACATTTTTGAGAAAAAACTTAACATCATTCTTATTAAATTGTATAAAAATTTAAGAATTCGAATAACTGTTTTAACTAGGATTAAAACTGTATGCAACTAATTATAAAATAAAGAATTTGGAACACGAAAATTCATTTTTAAATTTTCATAGCCATGAAATTTTAATATTTTGTAACCTTGCTAAACAAAATAATGAGTACACAGTGATTTTTTTATAATATTCAAATAATTTTTCATAGAAAACTTTTCCGACCTTTTTTTTTTAAAATAATTAAATTGGTCGAAATCCAAGTTTCATATTTAAAAAAAATCAACCAAATTTCGTAAAAATTTCGAGCTTTTTAATTATATTCCCTAGAAAGATTCTGAGTTGGCAGTTTTGCAGCCCATTGAATTCTAGTAGAATATAGTACAAATTTCAAAGGCTTTTCAGAATTTTTTTTTTATCTCAGACGTCGTTATTTTATCTCACTGGCAACATTTTCTTCTATCAACTGACACGCCAGCATCAATTGCCACCGTTTGCCTAAAGGGAAAAACGGTTTATTTAAACTCTAGGAGAATTTTCATAATTCGGTTTAAGATGTTAACTAGGAAAATTTACTATATCACCGAATATTAATATCTTCTGAAAGTTAAGCTTATGATTACTAAGTGTATTACAATATTTTTTTTAATTTTTATTAAAAATCATTGCCAGAATTTTAAAAATCAATTCATCAACCGATCGGAAAATTGGACTTTTAAATAGCCAATGAATGGTTTGGATATACATAAAATTTCTTTGGAATTTTTTTACCACCTAATTAGTTTTAAATAAGGGTGCCTAGAAGTATGCAACATAAAGCGGCTGAGAAGTTTTTCAAGTGGTATATTCATAACTTCGCACTTTTGTATGTACATACGAATGCACTTTTCAACTGTCAAAAAAATTGAGCTTGAAAAGCCTTCATTTTTAGAAATTTTTTTAGAATAGACAAGTTAGCGGCCCTAAGTAAAGTGGATACTAACCCCCCAATTCTGTGCACTTGACAAATTGTCAAGCTTGACTATTTGTCAATAAATTTTCGCCTAAGCTATGCTGCAAAAATTTAGTTTTAGGCGCTTTAAAAATGCACAAGAAATTCAGCGAATAAAGACAAATATTAGCAGCTTAGTTTTAGGCGCAAATTTATTGACAAATAGTCAAGGTTATTTATTTTTCAAGTGCACAGAATTGGGGGGTAAGTTTCTTTCTCTAGATGACCTAGAGACTCGCTGCACATTGGGGGTATGTATTCGGCGATAGCCAGATTAAGCTTAGAACATTTTAA
>NW_023458560.1:39408185-39409050 GCF_013731165.1 Rhagoletis pomonella
TTATCAGCCTGTTTAAATTTAAGATGACACAACTTTGTTCGGAAAATGTGCCATTTTAAATTTTAGCAGTCTGATAAATTTTAAAATTGATTGGTGAAATTGGGGATTAGACTAATTTCCACATTTTACCAAGTTTATCTTGCTTCCAGATTTGCCTATTCACCACACTTTGATCAACTCACCTCACTCCAATTTCTTGAACTACTTACATATTTCGGAATTTAGAGATTTTCGGGTTATCGGGACTAAATCAGGATTTTCAAAACTATTTGTGGATTCTTGGGAATTAGTCAAGATTTTCAAGACTATTTCGGGATTCTCGGGAGCATTTCAATATTTTCGAGACCATTTCGGAGTTTTCGTTATATTTATCGATCTTTTTATCGATCGTTACTTATTATCGGTAAAAATACCGATATTGTGATCGATATAATAATCGATATTTTCACTGATTTTTACTGAATTTTATTGATGTATTTATCGATATTGTTACTGATATAATAATCGATATTGTTATTGATATATTTATCAACATATTTATCCATACTGTAATCAAGATATTTATCTATGCTGTTATAGAAATTGAAACCAATATCGATATTGTTATCGATATAATAACCGATATTTATATCGATGTTGCTATGGATGTAATAAACAATGTTGGCATCGATATATTTATCGAATTATATGTAACGAAAGTTTCACTTCTGCAGTGTGGCCCAGGCACAACTTAATTATTATTTGAATTTTTTTTTGCTCTTTCGAAGGGGTAAGTTAAAGATGTGTTTTAGTAAACAGTTGTCAACGTTGACGAAAATTCGTTACTAAATACATCTTTCTTAATTACTTCAGTTATGTTACGGTA
>NW_023458560.1:39409150-39413574 GCF_013731165.1 Rhagoletis pomonella
ATCACCATAATTCCTTTACCTTGTTAAATAAACTTTCTTAAAAAATAATTTGAAAAAAGCCTTTCTTTAACCGGTTTCTTTTAACACCCACACTGTTATATTTTATTAAACTAAGTAATTGATCGATATTAAAATTTTAACAAGCAGCAAACTTTTTGAAAAATGTTTTCGAAATAAGGTTGAAAAAGGCACTTCCGGGAAAAAGTTTCACACAAAAGGTACCTATTTTTACTAACTAAATAAATTTTTTTAATTTGACATATAGGTTTTTACTATCTATAGATTCGGAGTATGAGAATAAAAATAAATACCTTTTGTGTGAAACTTTTTTCTCGGAAGTGTCTTTTTTAACCTCTAAATGAACTTATAACTAGAGATGGGCGAGGGATACCGGAACCCACGGTACTGATTACAAATTGGCTGGGTTTGGACTGTAAAAATTTTGCGGGAGGGACGGGACCAAAATTCCTTCTCGATACCCCCAATAAACCCGGAACCTCCGAAAATTCAGAAATTCTTCCTTAGAACGATGTGTGAAATATGCACTTTTTTGTGTTTCATTGAGTGGAAAACGAACAGCAAGGCAAAACAAAATAATCGGAAGATGCCTGATATTTCACAATTTCTTATTTTATTTTTAAAAATTTATTTGAAAGGCGGGTGAATTTTTCTTAGTGATAGATTTCGGGAACCACGGTACAATTTAGAAAAACGTCGGGATGGGTGAATGAATTAAAAATACGTGGACATTCTATCTTTTGGTCGTACGCATTACCGACTTCCGAGCTTTGCACCCGGAAACCATCTACACATCTACACCCACCCGCCCTTAAACCGCCACAGAACTTACCCCAGAAACCGTTAAGTCGATCCTTCCCTTTCACTATGTAATGCCAGTTCTCAAAAATCATAAGTTTTATTAATTTTATTTGTCATCAAACTCCTTGCCATTAAATTAAAAGCCTTTTAATATCACTCATACGCCTCATTGCACCTTGCCCGCGTACATACATTCAATTACATTACGCAATTTCGCTATTAAAAAAATCAATTCTTCCATCAACGAACGCATAATTTATCCAGTTATACTCGACCAATTTGAATTCACCAGCACAAATAAAGTTCATAGTCGCCAAATTGAAAGCGTGCCCCTGTTAAATTTTCCTTCACTATTTTGCTTGAGTACCGCCATTTCCGTGCATGCAATTTATATGTGCAACAAATAGGCGAGGTATACAAATAGGTATAACAAAATTGACTTAGTCTACGATGGAACAAAAACGTGACTGGAATTTCTAAACCACAAAATTATATTAAAACAAATTTAAAAAGCGTGTAGTAGTAATCGTCGTAGGAAGTAGTAAAAACAAGAAAACATCACCGACACAAGCGACTAGCAAATTTTTCGGATCATTGCACACAGCTGTTGTGGACAGGCGAGTGAGTGCGTGAGTAGGTGCAATGTCGCTTGGCCAACCAAGTGCCCGACACATTGGTGGGTGGGTGTGTGGTATAGGGTAGTTGGCAGCAGCACCGCATTGAGTTGAGCCCGAACGACGAGTTCAACAACTTCTTCAAAAAGCTTAAATAGTTGACCAACAAAAATTTTTTGAATATCTATCGTTTTTGTTTTTAGATTGCATATTTTGGAAGTTAATCGGCTGACTTGGGCTTCACATACACATATTTGGTCACTTTATCAGCTCAATGAACAGCCGCTCCATAAATTTGCCTAGTTACAGCGGCTAGCCAGAACTGTTCTAAGCAGCTGACGCCAATAGAATCTCTGCCAAAAAATTTATGTAATGCCAGCAGTAAATAGCAGAGGCTTAAGTAAATGACTAGACATACATAGTAGGGGTAGGTGGCAGATAGTGAAAGGATGCCATTTATGGCTTAAATTTGAAAATACTGGAAAGTAGTTGAAGTGCAAGTTTAAGTTTCATATTTACTTATTATCACATTTTCCCGTCGCACAACTTCTTAAAAAAGAAATATATTGCATGAAATATGCATTATAGCCCAGTAATTGAAAAGGCTTTGTTTGCAAACTTTTAAATTGATTTACAGGGCAATTCTGGCAACTGTCTTAAAAGCTCTTAACTGTCTTTCAAAAGACTAATGGAAAGATCTGCTAACGAGTAGGTCTTAGAGTTATGCTGTTCATAATTTAGAAATAAGTTTTTTAAAAATTGAATCAAATTAAAACTATATATATTTTTCTTTTTAAAATAATAAAAGCTAATAAATAAAAGAGAATTAAAAAAATATAAAAATATGTGAAATGAAAATAAAGCAAATATAAATATAATTTATCTTTAAAAATTCAAGTAAATTAAACAATATTTTTTTTTTTTTCGTTTTAAAAGAAAAAACTCTAAAAATGAAATTAGAAAAAGAAGAAAATTTAATAAACAAAAGAGAATAGTATTTAAAAATTAAATAAAATTTAAAGAAAAGTATTTTTATTTTTAAAACCAAATCTTATAACTAAAGGAACATTAAATTGAAAAGACAAAATATAAAATTAAAAAATATATATACGATCTTAAAAATTAAAAAAAAAATTAAACAAATATATTTATCATTTTAATCAGTAAAATATGAAAATTAAAATAAAATGAAGTTAACCCAAGAAAAATAAATTAAATTAAAACAAGAAGTACTAAATAAAATATAATTCTAAAAATAAAATTGAATTAAAAAAATGTTTCACATTTTTAAACAACAAGACCTAAAAATTGAAAGAATACCAACTACAAAAAAAATATTATTTAAAAAGAAAAAAATTAAATAGGTCCCCAAATATTTAATAAACGAATATATGTTTCCTTTTAAAACAATAAAGTACAAACATTTTAAGAAAATTAAAATAACAAATCAAATTAAATTAAAAAGAAGAAATAATTAATTAATTCTAAATTTTATTAATTAAAAAAAAATGATTTTTTTCCTTTTTTAAACAAAAAAATTTAAAAAGTAGAAGAAAATTAAGCCAAACAAAGAAAAAAATTAATTAAAATAGCTAAGATATGTTCCTAAAAATTAAATGAAATAAAAGAAATATGTTTTTCCTTTTAAAACAATAAAATATAAAGATTAAAAGAAAATTTAATTAAAAAAGAAAAAAAAATGTAAATGAAAAAATTAAAAACTTTAATTAAAAAAATGTCCGCTGCCCGAAACTCGAACCCGGATATTTCGAATCACTCGCCTGTGCTTTGCTCACTCGGCTATTGCGACTGTTGTAGCGAAGCGAGCTAAATGATATATGTACAGGTGCTTTCTTTCAAAATTGCTTTTCCCCACGAGTGGTGAATGAGAAAGCTTTTTTCTAAGACTTTTGTGCTAGAATAACAAAAGTCTTTCGAAATATTTTGTTATCTGTCTTTCAATTGTCTTACGAATGAATTTTTACTATCTTAGCCATAATTGCCCTGTTAGTGTGACGCAACCTATGTATATATGTGAGCCAGTCTACGTCTGACAAAATTTTGCGACTAATATCTAAAGAGAGTATTCCGAGATTACTCTCAATCGGGTACAATTTGGAATTAATAAGTCGCAACTACTTTCATACGGGTATATTGAAGATCAATTAGCCCCGACACATCTCTAACGGGTACTATTAACGATGTAATGATATGTACGCAGTTAGTCAATGTGTGCGCGGCGTTGGCACAGAGAGAGAGTATTCGCTTAACAAAATCGAGAACCCCGGTTCGAATCGCAGCTGACGCAAATTTTTATATTAATTTTTTAAAAGTGACTATACTCGTTCGGGTATAAAGGGGGACAAATAGTTAATTCCATATAAAGAGATCAAAAATGGTATTAGTCACATGTTTCTCTGCGATTTCTCCCGGAGTCATCCCGGATTAGTCGCATTTTTTGCACGGAACCAACACATTCTTAGAGAATATGTTCTCACATAGAAGCGACAGACGTGCATGTCTAAAAGGTTCATCTTACTGAAGTGATAGCGAATGGAACGGTGACTTGTGAAATACCCGCTGAGAGATCGGAGATCTACCCAGTTGTTTATGGCCTCGCTTGTGTGTGTATTTGCTAGTCCAGAAAAGGGTTCCGGGCCATGGAGGCTTCGTTTGGTAGATTGCCTATCTGTGGATGCCGTTTTGTATCTAGCCCTCTATTGCTGTATGCTTAGCTCCTAGAACGTTTAGGTTGCTGATGCAATCATATACATATGTACAAGCTTTAATGTTACTATATGGGTCTTTAGTGCTAGTAAGGCAAATATTGACTAAAAATGCAAAATATGCAAATATGAGGCGTTCCATACCAAAATAGACGCGGTTCACACTTCATGTGTTTGATTTGTTTCAAATTTTTAGGGTTGATGGATAAATGGATAATTAACACTGGTCTACAAATTTCAACTTTTTTTCTGCGAATAAGACGGG
>NW_023458560.1:39413674-39417347 GCF_013731165.1 Rhagoletis pomonella
ATCACCATAATTCCTTTACCTTGTTAAATAAACTTTCTTAAAAAATATTTTTGAAAAAAAGCCTTTCTTTAACCGGTTTCTTTTAACACCCACACTTTTATATTTTATTAAACTACTATTAATTGATCGATATTAAAATTTTAACAAGCAGCAAACTTTTTGAAAAATGTTTTTGAAATAAGGTTGAAAAAGGCACTTCCGGGAAAAAAGTTTCACACAAAAGGTATCTATTTTTACTAACGAAATAAATTTTTTTAATTTGAAAAAAGTTTCACACAAAAGGTACCTATTTTTACTAACGAAATAAATTTTTTTAATTTGACATCTAGGTTTTTACTATCTATAGATTCGGAGTATGAGAATAAAAATAAATACCTTTTGTGTGAAACTTTTTTCTCGGAAGTGCCTTTTTTAACCTCTAAATGAAGTGATAACTAGAGATGGGCGAGGGATACCGGAACCCATGGTACTGATTACAAGTTGGCTGGGTTTGGACTGTAAAAATTTTGCGGGAGGGACAGGACCAAAATTCCTTCTCGATACCCCCGATAAACCCGGAACCTCCGAAAATTCATAAATTCTTCCTTAGAACGATGTGTGAAATATGCACTTTTTTGTGTTTCATTGAGTGGAAAGGCGGGTGAATTTTTTTTAGTGATAGATTTCGGGAACCACGGTACAATTTAGAAAAACGTCGGGATGGGTGAATGAATTAAAAATACGTGGACATTCTATCTTTTGGTCATATGCATTTCCGACTTCCGGGCTTTGCACCCGCAAACCCTCTACACATCTACACCCACCCGCCCTTAAACCGCCCCAGAACTTACCCCAGAAACCGTTAAGTCGATCCTTCCCTTTAACTATGTAATGCCAGTTCTCAAAAATCATAAGTTTTATTAATTTTATTTGTCATGAAACTCCTGCGCAGCACTTGTCATTAAATTAAAAGCCTTTTAATATCACTCATACGCCCCATTGCACCTTGCCCGCGTACATACATTCAATTACATTACGCAATTTCGCTATTAAAAAAATCAATTCTTGCATCAACGAACGCATAATTTATCCAGTTATACTGGACCAATTTAAATTCACCAGCACAAATAAAGTTCATAGTCGCCAAATTGAAAGCGTGCCCCTGTTAAATTTTCCTTCACTATTTTGCTTGAGTACCGCCATTTCCGCGCATGCAATTTATATGTACAACAAATAGGCAAGGCATCCAAATAGGTATAACAAAATTGACTTAGTCTACGATGGAATAAAAACGTGCCTGGAATTTCTAAACCACAAAATTAGATTAAAACAAATTTAAAAAGCGTGTAGTAGTAATCGTCGTAGGAAGTAGTAAAAACAAGAAAACATCACCGACACAAGCGACTAGCAAATTTTTCGGATCATTGCACACAGCTGTTGTGGACAGGCGAGTAAGTGAGTGAGTAGGCGCAATGTCGCTTGGCCAACCAAGTGCCCGACACATTGGTGGGTGGGTTTGTGGTATAGGGTAGTTGGCAGCAGCACCGCATTGAGTTGAGCCTGAACGACGAGTTCAACAACTTCTTAACTGATTTATGAGTTACTCAAACTGGCGCCGTGGGGGATAAAAACTATATTGGCGCATGTTTTTAGGTGGCTGTAAAAATGCTTAAATAGTTGACCAACAAAAATTTTTTGAATATCTATCGTTTTTGTTTTTAGATTGCATATTTTGGAAGTTAATCGGCTGACTTGGGCGTCACATACACATAAATATTTGGTTACTT
Organism: Rhagoletis pomonella; assembly: GCF_013731165.1. Classification (NCBI taxonomy): domain Eukaryota; kingdom Metazoa; phylum Arthropoda; class Insecta; order Diptera; family Tephritidae; genus Rhagoletis; species Rhagoletis pomonella. The sequence continues at coordinate 39,415,441 of NW_023458560.1, forward strand.
TTATCAGCTCAATGCACAGCCGCTCCATAAATTTGCCTAGTTACAGCGGCTAGCCAGAACTGTTCTAAGCAGATGACGCCAATAGAATCTCTGCCAAATAATTTATGTAATGCCAGCAGTAAATAGCAGAGACTTACGTAAATGACTAGACATACATAGTAGTGGTAGGTGGCAGATAGTGAAAGGATGCCATTTATGGCTTAAATATTAAAATGCTGGAATGTAGTTGAAGTGCAAGTTTAAATTTCATATTTACTTATTATATCTTCCATGATATATGCATTATAGCCCAGTAATTGAAAAGGCTTTGTTTGCAAACTTTTAAATTGATTTACAGGGCAATTCTGGCAACTGTCTTAAAAGCTCTTAACTGTCTTTCGAAAGACTAATGGAAAGATCTGCTAACGAGTAGGTCTTAGAGTTATGCTGTTCATAATTTAGAAATAAGTTTTTTAAAAATTGAATCAAATTAAAACTACTAGTGTTCGCCCAGCGGTTGAAATTCAACCGATAAAATTAAGGATAGTTTATATAAGTTGAATGAGCTAAAATAACATTAGTTGGAATGGGTTAAGTGGAGGGGAGTTTAGCTTAGTACTTGGCATAACATAACATAACCATAACATAAGAATAAATAACATAACATATGAAGCATAACACACCACAATATAACATCGCACACTTTTCAGTTGTATTTCCTTTTTATCCCTTTTTTCACCTCTATCTAAATCTTATTTATTTTGGTTCATTTTATGCCAAATGATGTTGCCTTTGATGCCACATCAAGTGATATCATGTCATATGGGGTTGGAATTGGGTGTGGTGAGCTGCGGTGTGGTGGAATTGGGTGTAGGAGTTACGGTGTGGTGAATTTAGGTGTGGTGGATTCAGGTGTGGTGAGTTAATTTATGGTGAGAAAGTTGAGGTGTGGTGAATTAAGGTGTGGTGAATTTTTGTGTGGTGAGTTGAGGTGAGTTAAGGTGTGGTGAGAAAGTTGAGGTGTGGTGAATTAAGGGTGGTGGATTTAGGTGTGGTGGATTTAGGTGCGGGGGTTAAGGTGTGTTGAGTTGAGGTGTGGTGAATTTAGGTGTGGGGAGTTAAAGTGTGGTGAATTAATGTGTGGTGAGCTCAGGTGGAGTAAGTTTTTAAGTTAAGATGAGTTAAAGTTAAGGGGTTATGATCTTTATCCTTATCTTCATCTTCATCTTCATCTTCATTTTCATATCCATCTTCGTTTGTATTTAGGTTTCTTTACCTTTATTCTAATCTTTGCCTTTATCCCTTTCTTCTTCTACATATTCAACTTTACCTTCTTCCTTGCATGAATCTTAATCTACGTAAATCTGATTTCTAAACTGCTGCTTAGCAAATTTCTTTAATTCAGTATCAATATTAAAGCAATGTCATTGATGCCACATAAAGTGATATCATGTCATGTGGGGAAATTGGGTGTGGTGGTTTGCGATGTGGTGGAATTGGGTGTGGGAGTTACGGCGCTGTGAATTCAGGTGTGGTGGGCTTAAGAGGTGCGGTGAGTTTAGGTGTGGTGAATTTATCTGTGGTGAGTTGAGGTGTGGTGAATTTAGGTGTGAGGAGTTAAGATGTGGTAAGTTGAGGTGTGGTGAGTTAAGGTGTGGTGGGAAAGTTGAGGTGTGGTGAATTACGGTGTGGTGGATTTAGGTGTGGGGGGTTAACGTGTGGTGAGTTGAGGTGTGGTGAATTAAGGTGTGGTGAATTTAGGTGTGTGGAGTTAAGGTGTGGTGAGTTGAGGTGTGGTGAGTTAAGGTGTGGTGAGAGAGTTGAAGTGTGGTGAATTACGGTGTGGGGGTTAAGTTGTGGTGTGTTTCATCTTCATCTTCGTCTTCATCTTCATCTTCATCTTCATCTTCATCTTCATCTTCATCTTC
>NW_023458560.1:39417357-39433252 GCF_013731165.1 Rhagoletis pomonella
TCTTCATCTTCATCTTCATCTTCATCTTCATCTTCATCTTCATCTTCATCTTCATCTTCATCTTCATCTTCATCTTCATCTTCATCTTCATCTACATCTTCATCTTCATCTTCATCTTTATCTTTATCTTCATCTTCGTCGTCTTGGTCTTCATCTTTATCATTTCCTTTATCCTGATCTAAATATGTCCATTCTTTTCTTCATTTACATATTCACCCCCACCATTGTTATTTGGTTAGGTATTTAAATTTTCCTTCCTCTTTGTCTTTATATCTAGGTTTCTTTACTTTTATTTTAATTTCTGTATTTATCACTTTCTTCTTCTCCATACTCAACTTTACCTTCTTCCTTGTTTGAGTCTAATCTATTCATGTACATACATACATACATTTTATTCCTGAACTGCTGCTTAGCACGTTTCTTTAATTCGCTATCAATATTAAAGCATACATTTAGGGGGCATTTCCGCCCCAACCATGTACATGTGTGCATTGGTATTGGTGTGACTTTTGAATTGATTTTATCGCTCCATTTTAAACTAATTTGAAATTTTAAAAATTGCCTGCACATCAGCATCAAAATACCTTTCTAATGATATATAATTGTCTGTACCTTAGAATTATAGTTTAGCCGTAAAAGGGGTGTAAAGGAAACATGATTGCCTATTTATATAATGATATATATTTTTCTTTTTAACATAATAATAGCTAATAAATAAAAGAGAATTAAAAAAATATAAAAATATGTGAAATGAAAATAAAGCAAATATAAATATAATAATATAATAATATAATATAATAAAAAATAAATTTTTTTTCGTTTTAAAAGAAAAAACTCTAAAAATGAAATTAGAAAAAGAAGAAAATTTAATAAAAAAAAGAAGATAGTATTTAAAAATTCAATAAAATTTAAAGAAAAGTATTTTTATTTTTAAAACCAAATCTTATAACTAAAGGAACATTAAATTGAAAAGACAAAATATAAAATTAAAAAATATATATAAGATCCTTAAAATTAAAAAAAAATTTAACAAATATATTTATATTTTTAATCAGTAAAATATGAAAATTAAAAGAAAATGAAGTTAACCCAAGAAAAAGAAATTAAATTAAAAAAAGAAGTAATAAATAAAATATAATTCTAAAAATAAACTTAAATTAAACAAATGTTTCACATTTTTAAAAAACAAGACCTAAAAATTGAAAGAATATCAACTAAAAAAAAATTTTATTTAAAAAGAAAAAAATTAAATCGGTCCCCAAATATTTAATAAACGAATATATATTTCCTTTTAAAACAACAAAATACAAACATTTTAAGAAAATTATAATAACAAAAGAAATTGAATTAAAAAGAAGAAATAAATAATTAATTCTAAATTTTATTAATTAAAAAATAATAATTTTTTTTCTTTTTTAAACAAAAAATTTAAAAAGTAGAAGAAAATTAAGCCAACCAAAGAAAAAAAAATGAATTAAAATAACTAAGATGTGTTCCTGAAAATTAAATGAAATAAAAGAAATATGTTTTTCCTTTTAAAACAATAAAAAATAAAAATTAAAAGAAAATGTAAATGAAAAAAGAAAAAACTTTAACTAAAAAAATGTCCGCTGCCCGAAACTCGAACCCGGATATTTCGAATCACACGCCTGTGCTTTGCTCACACGGCTATTGCGACTGTTGCAGCGAAGCGAGCTAAATGATATATGTACAGGTGCTTTCTTTCAAAATTGCTTTTCACCACGAGTGGTGAATGAGAGAGCTTTTTTCTAAGACTTTTGTGCTGGAATAACACAAGTCTTTCGAACTATTTTGCCATCTGTCTTTCAATTGTCTTACGAATGAATTTTTACTATCTTAGCCAGAATTGCGCTGTTAGTTTAGTGCGACGCAACCTATGTATGTATGTGAGCCAGTCTACGTCTGACAAAATTTTGCGACTAATATCTAAAGAGAGTATTCCGAGATTACTCTCAATCGGGTACAATTGGGAATTAATTAGTCGCAACTACTATCATACGGGTATATTGAAGATCGATTAGCCCCAACACATCTCTAACGGATACTATTAACGATGTAATGATATGTACGCACTTAGTCAACGAAATTTTATGCGCGGCGTTGGCACAGAGAGAGAGTGTTCGCTTAACAAAATCGAGAACCCCGGTTCGAATCGCAGCTGACGCAAATTTTTATATTCATTTTTTAAAAGTGATTATACTCGTTCGGGTATAAAGGGGAACAAATAGTTCATTCCATATAAAGAGATTAAAAATGGTATTAGTCGCATGTTTCTCTGCGATTTCTCCCGGAGTCATCCCGGATTAGTCGCATTTTTTGCAGGGAAGCAACACATTCTTAGAGAATATGTTCTCACATAGAAGCGACAGACGTGCATGTCTAAAAGGTTCATCTTACTGAAGTGATAGCGAATGGAACGGTGACTTGTGAAATACCCGCTGAGAGATCGGAGATCTACCCAGTTGTTTATGGCCTCGCTTGTGTGTGTATTTGCTAGTCCAGAAAAGGGTTCCGGGCCATGGAGGTTTCGTTTGGTAGATGGCCTATCTGTGCAGGCCGTTTTGTATCTAGCCCTCTATTGCTGTATGCTTTGTTCCTAGAACGTTTAGGTTGCTGATGCAATCATATACATATGTCCCCGCTTTAATGTTACTATATGGGTCTTTAGTGCTAGTAAGGCAAATATTGACTAAAAATGCAAAATATATGTGGGGCGGTCCAAAATGGACGCGGTTCACACTTCATGTGTTTGATTTGTTTCAAATTTTTAGGGTTGATGGATAAACATAACTAATAAACAAATATTAAATTTTAGCTTGATTAAAACATTTTTAAAAACTTTACAGTACAAAAATTCCAAATATCTTAAGAATGGGGCGAGAAAACAATTTGAAAAAAAATCACACATACACACATCAAAATTCTCTATGAAAATAAATATTTTTAAATATTTTTTCTTGAAAAATTTTTCACATACAAATTTTTTGATAAAAAAATAGTTTTGAAAATATGCAATCTTAAAAAAATTTGAAAAAAATCACAATGGTAGCTCTGAGTATTGCGCAATATTTAGGTATAGTATTGTGGGGTGCACTCTACAATAATTTGAATTATGAATTTTTTTTTACACCGAAGTTGAGTAAAATGAGTATTACAAATTTTTTAAATGTTTTTTCGAATTTTTTTGACTATGCCGTTTTGTAGCCCATTAAATTCTAGTATAATAAAGTGCAAATTTTAAGCTCTGAAAAATTGCGTTGATTTTTTATATTTTTTATGCTGCGGGTTTTTGCACTTTTTTTCTTATGGAAGAAATCGCGTAAAACCATTTTCAAAGAAAATAAAAAAATTAACGCCAGTTTTGCAATCGCATATAAAAAATTTCTTATCTGAAGCCGCGAAGCTAGCCAGGCATTTGCTGGTATTTCAAATTATTCAAATTCCGAAGAAAGAAAGAAAAGCCTCATGCTGGTTAGTTTGAAATTACTCATACACATTTATACATATTTATTATCAAAAATATTTCCTGTATACTCAACAGATTTAATTATTTGAATTCTATTATTATATTTTCCGAATTTAATAAAGCTTAGAATAATTGAAATTAAGCTGAAGATAACGTCACAGGCTTGTCATAACCAAACTATGCCACAGCCACTCCTGCGTTCACGCCTACAACAAACACAATAGACCACAAGCTGTGCTTCCAGCCATTGGTGTCAGTCAGCAATTTTCCCAACTCACCGCAGTGGTTTTTGTGTGTAATGCGTATCTATGTACTTGTAGCGCACACACACCAAAACGCAAAACAAACGCACATACACACACACACACGCAAAGCCACGACCAAATCATAAATCAGCGTCAATCGGAGTATATTTGCCAAAATATTTTCAAGACCATTGACCAAAAATATTTAATTTTTTTTTTAACTCTCTAAGGATAGTCAGATAGATGATAGCCAGAATAATAGGTGAGCGCTCATTTTTTTTGGCATTGTATGATTTTTGATTTATTGGCTATAGAAAGTAGAGATTGAATAGATGTGAACATCAGGGCGATGGATTCGAATAATGAAAATAAATTATGGTTTAGCTCACTGGATGTACGATAGGTACATATGTATGTATTTGTGTAGTTAGATGTACGTAGAGAAGCATAGGGATTGCAGATTAATTAAGTGGAAAATTATGAATAGGATTAAGGAGGCATTGTTAATATAATAGCTGAGGTAATGGTAGCGAAATGAATGAGCAACGCATTAGGCAATGAATAAAAAAACATTACTTTTGGCGAAAATCTGTCGAAACACATATGAGTAAATAATAGACAAATTTTTTCGTTTCAATTGATAAACATTTGTCAAGTTTTAATATGCAAACTAAATATTTATAAGTGACAAGTAGATTGAGCTTGTAGTCATTATATGTATACCTATTCATGATACCGTATTGACGCACAAGTTGCTATTGACTAATATTTATTTGCTGACTATCCAAATAATTTTTCTTCATACAACTGAATACATATTAAAAATTCTCCACTTAAAAACAAACAATTGCCTGTTCTGTAAAAGATGACGATTGAATGCCCCACTGAGGGCTCTCCAGACCCAACCAAATCAACAAAACCATACAGTTTGACATTCCGACGGCCTGCACTCAATGCGCAATACTTGTAATGCGCCAATTATTAGTACTTATCCTCCTTTTATTTCTTATAAGCCAATTAGTTATGAAAATCATTAGTAGGTAATATTGGTGAACCCAAGCCCACTTTTTTGTAGTCGGTCGCTGTTCTTTTCCACTTCAAATGAAAAGCCTGAAAAACAAACTGCAGGACAGCAAGTACTTGGAAGCCTAATATGCCGTTTATGCTGAACGTTGAATGCACATTTAGCAAATTTAGCTTTAAATGTACATTTACCTATTTCCACTAAATGCTTCTTTATTTCAGCATTAGGAACCTAAATGCTAAAAGCATGCTTCAAAAAATACTACGATTCGAAAATGATTTAATGAGAAAAAGTGGCTACTCTGCTTTTCGCGTATCTGTATATACAGAGCGGTTTAAAAAGTGTTTACAAGTTGCGTTTTGGCCATCGACGTCCGAGATTTCGTTTATTATTCGGATAGAGAAAAACACTCAAGTCCAATATCGATGTGACGCTGTTACAATTGTTGAGTTTGTCTCCCCTCCGAATAGCAGATAACTATTAAAAGAATGGAAAAAGTCACAAAAAAGAACGTACGAAGAAAATTAATTCTCTCTTACATTTTATATGGAAGGGCCTTTTGTCGATATTTCAAGAACGGATTTACTGATTTCGGTGATTTTGTTTTTTTTTTTGAAGTGCAGCTTCTTTAGTGGCGGTAGTGAACTTAATTTAGTGATGGACGAAAATGCCTATTGACGCTGAATTTAAAAATGAGATTTAGATTAAAATTAATACAAGGATGAAGTTAAAAGTGATTATGTAGATGAGGAAAAGGATAACTGTAAACATTAAAATAAAGTTATGCAAAGATAAAGATGAAGGTAAATTTAATCACCAAATGCAAGGATAGTGATAAAAATAAGGTTAATGATAAAGATAAATAAAGAGATAGAGATATGGAGACCTCAACTCACCTCACCTCACTGCCACTCACCTCACTTCAACTCACCTCAATGTAACTCACTCCATCTCAACTTGTCTGAACTCATCCTTTAACCCCTTAACTTATATACTTCAACTCACCTATTCAACCACACACACCTTATCTCACCTCAACCCTGTTAAAAAAATTATTTTGTTTAAAAGCTCCTTTTACCTTTTTTTAGTAGGTTCTTTATCACATTTTCTTCTCCTTGGGACTTGCTCGTGATAGATACGGACCTGAATGAAAGACCGCAACGTGACTGTTTATCAAAAACATACGATTTCCAAATGCATAGTAGATGTGTAACTGCAGCACTATGAAGATTCTTCGAAAACCAATGTTCGGAACTACCAAATGTGCATTCAAAGTTCAACATAAACGCTGTATTAGACTGAGTGGAAGTACATCCATACATACATATACATATGTACATTACCTATTTACGTGTGTGCGTTTGTACATCGCTTAAGGAGCGCAAGGGAAAAACGTCTCGTAAAAACAACAACATTATAAAAATGTAAATGTACAGCAATCGAATAAAATACGGCCTAGAGGAGCTTTTGTTTGTTGTCTGGAAATTTATTTGTTTCCTTTATTTTTGCAGAAAGGTCGAATGACCTAGTACAATGATGGTGAAATGTATGCATGCAGTAGGGTGCTCGATTATACGCCTTTTTTCCAAAACCGGTTTTCGAAAAATTGCAATTTGAAAAAAAAAACCGGTTCCCGATTTTGAAATCAAAAGAAAACCAGAAAAATCGGTTTTATTTAACATAGTTTTTTTCATAAAGTGAAAATGCTTATATTGGCATCAAGTCATGACCAAATATTACGATGAAACTATTAACAGTAAAGATAGCTTTTTTTAAGAAAAAAGCAAAGCAAAATAAATTCAAAAATTTTTTTAGATCAAAAGTACTTAAAACAAATAAAAGTCAATGAAAAATTTACACTTGCTCGTATTTTGTTATCCTTTAATACTCTATTGCATTTTTTATGACTTTATTCGCATAATCCGAATCGGATTTGAGTAGTTCTCTTGCCGCCGCGCGATAGCCGAGCGCTTAGATATGTCTAGTGTCACTCGGAAGGTCCATGATTCAATTTCTGCTCCCAGCAAAATAAAAAAAGTCAATGGCAAACCTCCGAGTGTACTTCTGCCATAAAAAAGCTTCTGAGGCTTCTTCAAAGGTTGAGTAATAGTGTAGATCTCTTCATGTCTGTCACAACATCAAGAAGCAGAACACGAATTGGGAGCGCAGTTCGGCCAAACACGTATAAAACGTTTAAGCGCCAAGCATTCTTTTATTGGAATCAAATATTATATACTGTTTCCCATAAACTGGGAAAAGCTTTGAAAACTTCGCCTCAACACAGAGAGATCAAGATTTGTATGAAACGAAAAAATCGGATTTGTTCGATAAAAAAATTCAAGTTATTCGATATTCGAAAAGTCTAAATTAAAACAAACCTCTTATAGATATCTAAAAAAAAGGGCGGAAACCGGATTAGAATAACGGAGTCAATCACCCTAGCGTGTAGTTATGTATGCACATACACATACTTAGGTATAAATAACTAAAATAATTTGAGTAAAAGACATGAATGCCGAAAGGCTTTCACGAATATTAGCATATTTATTTTCAAGTATTTGCTATAGATTTAAATGTAAGACGTAGACATTTTTCAATTCAGTTGTAAAGGTGAACTTGCACTTATTTGAATAGGCCAATCTACCAAATATTTATTTTCAATTAACTCATGGAAACATCTGACATCTGCTTGGCGAATTGCTTATTTAACATATAAGAATGTTTTATGAGAAAAATATTTGGTTTCAATTTATTTAGAGTTAACGTTGCAAATGCAAAGTACATGTAAAAGTGTGTAGTCGACGGATGTTTATGCTACAAATATGGTCACACTTTTTTTAAATATTCAGAATAAGTGCCAAATACTTTTTGGTAAAACTTAATCGCAACTTTTTTTAACTCAGTCCAACTGCTATTTTTGTGCCTCAACCAACCCTGCAGGCAAAATTACCGGTACTTGACATATCACATACCGGTCACAAAGAGAATATACTGGTCTTAATTCCGGTTCTTATATAACGTATTGATGTTAAGACTTCGTCATCTAACATACGCTGAGCCTTCATTAAGAAAGCTGATAGTGTTTTTGGCTATCAGACGCATCCCCAGTTGCATCACTCACTTTTAAGCTTATGACACAACTTTGTTCGGAAAATGTGCCATTTAAAATTTTGGCAGTCTGATAAATTTTAAAATTGATTGGTGAAATTGGGGATTAGACTAATTTCCACATTGCACCAAGTTTATCTTGCTTCCAGATTTGCCTATTCACCACACTTTGATCAACTCACCACACCTCAACTCTCCTCACTCCAATTTCTTGAACTACTTACATATTTCGGAATTTAGAGATTTTCGGGTTATCGGGACTAAATCAGGATTTTCAAAACTATTTGTGGATTCTTGGGAATTAGTCAAGATTTTCAAGACTATTTCGCGATTCTCGGGAGCATTTCAAAATTTTCGAGACTATTTCGGAATTTTCGTTATATTTATCGATCTTTTTATCGATACTTATTATCGGTAAAAATACCGATATTGTTATCGATATAATAATCGATATTTTTACTGATATAATAATCGATAATTTTATTGATGTATTTATCGATATTGTTACTGATATAATAATCCATATTGTTATTAAAATATTTATCTATGCTGTTATAGAAATTGAAACGAATATCGATATTGTTATCGATATAATAACCGATATTTATATCGATGTTGCTATGGATGTAATAAACAATGTTGGTATCGATATATTTATCGAATTAGATATGTAACGAAACTCTCACTTCTGCAGTGTGGCCCAGGCACAACTTAATTATTATTTTAATTTTTTTTTCTCTTTCGAAGGGGTAAGTTAAAGATGTGTTTTAGTAAACGGTTGTCAAGGTTGACGAAAAATCGTTACTAAATACATCTTTCTTAATTACTTCAGTTATGTTACGGTATGCCAACATTTACAAAAAGGACGAAAAGACTTTGTATGCAGTATGACACCCACACTTACACATAATGTGCATTATTTTTCTATCACTGGAAATATTTTCCTTACTAACTATCTATAAAGTAACTCTGTTCTTACTTGCACAAAACTACCTGAATTAATTTATAGTTGAATCCTGAAATAAATTTTCTTAAAGCCACCAAAAGATTTATATTCGAAATAAATTTTAGAATAAACACTAAAATACAAAAAAAAAATCTCTTCCATTCTACGTCCACATCCCCTACAAGTGTCCACCTACAGGTAGCGTGCCTTAGTTTTACTAAATCCCACAAATTACGATAGAGCATAGCGCATGGAGGAAAACCACAAATATTGGAATTGTCCTGCGAAGGAGTGCCACAGTACTTGAAATAAGTCTTGTGTGTTCATAGGAAATGCGAACAAATAACCGTATTTATAGCTTAGCTGCAACACAATGGAAAAGGGCGACAATGTGGATAATAAATACTCGGACTGGTAAGAAAGTGTACCGCCATACCGGGATTGGTTTGCACAAATGGGTTAATTGAATATTTTTATTTGCGAAACGTGTAACGCAATGCTGGACATTGCGCTGCTGGAAATTCGAGTGGAAAATAAAATGTACTTAGACAAAGGAAAAAAATGTTTGTATGGCAAAAGGGTAGTCATTTAATATACATATGTATATTAGGGTGTTTCATTTTTAGCCGATATTTTTTTTGTCTGTCTGAAAATCTAATACTTCATTAGAAAATAAATAATTTTGCCGTTAAAAAAAAATGAAATGCAGCTTTTTCAAAAATTTGATTTCCCAGACAAATAACACGACAATTTTTTTTTGGTTTCAATTCGAATTTTCGGTATTAAAAAATTTTTGTGGAATTTGGCATGAAATGTGCTACAAAAAAGATCTCTGAGCAAATGCCGTCCAAATAACAGTTTTTCACTATATAGCTGGAAATATAAACGTTAATAATAACGCCGTTTAGTTATTTGTACAACGATTTTGCGAAGGGGTGGAGGGGGAGGAGGCGTAGCCCCTCAAACCCACTTATAAGAAAGAGAATGGACCGCACTTTTTGAAAAGAACCCTTGGGAGCTGTTTGAAAATAGGGAAGATTTTGATATTTGCAAAGGAATTAGGGGCTGAACACCTTTCTGCGTAGACGACCTTCGGCAGCGCTTAGGAATTTTGGGAAACTTTTCATAAAGTGCGGTCCATTCTCTTTCTTACAATGGGGGGTTTGAAGGGTTACAATCCGCTCCTATATGACTATAAGTGACCATCATCTAGAAATATCTAATTTAAATCTAAGTGAAATGTTCTACCACCTTTTCTTTCTTTGCTAGAGCTTTGCTAGAGAGTTGGGAATCTTTGCTACTCGTCAATGAAAATTTCCTAAAAATGTTTTTAGTCATATGAAAATGAAGGTGTAGGTAATAATCAGAGGGGAAAAAACCAGGCTCTACTTAGGTGAGAAATTGTACCATGCTTTCTATAGACCCAAGTAATTGAGCTTATTAGAAGCGTTCACATACTATCCTGCTAAGAACGAAATTTGATGTGTAAACATCCGTATTCCTTAACTAGTCTCAAATAGCCCACAACAAGACCAAAAATGTTTCTAAAATAGTCGTAAATTATACCTGAAATAAATAGTTCTGAAATAGGACCGCAATGGCTCTGAAATAGTCCCAAAACGGTCTCAAACTGATCCCGAACTAGGCACGAAATCGTATTGATATACTTCTGAACAAGCTTCGAAACGCGTGAAGAAGTTGTGAACTTGTGAACTCGAAGAAAAGTCTCGAAATGGTCTCTTTATAGTCCCAAAATGATGAATAGCCTTGAACCAACCCAAAAAGGTGCTGAGCAGGTCCTAACTAGTCCCACAATGTTCCTGAAGTAGTACTGAACTGGTTTCGATATGGTCTAGAACTATGTCTAAAATGGCCTAAAATACTAGTGTACTAGCCATGAAATAATCCCGAACAAGTGCCAAACTAGTCGTGATCTAGTCCCGCAATTTCAATGAAAATTCAACCGTTACGGAACGCGCTCTTAAATAGTCTTGTATGCATCTCGTGGCTTTCTAGTCGCACAGGTGTAATCGTATTGGCACTACAATTTACGACTTTTAATGGGCCAAGTACGTCTGAAGTCTCCGTTAATCAAATAAATCGGACTTAGTTTGATCTACAGCTATGAAATTTTCGAAGTACATACTCAAATGCTTATCCTAACGTTTTCTTGTCAAATATGTAATGAAATCAGAATTCCTTTTTGGCTGTGGCCCGCTCTCTAAACCAACGCAATTATCATCTTATTTTAGAACATTAGTAGCAGGTTGTAGTCCTATAGAATATTTAATATTCAAGTGCATATATATATACTAATTAGTTTTACTAATAGCTTCTATTTATTAATGTATGTATGTATGTATATTTTAAAAAATATTTTCAAATTTATTCATTCCAAACCACACATTACCTATATTTCTATAGAGTATTCCTTGTTCCTCTTCAAAGCATATTTGTTTAAAATTTCAATAAGCCTGTAATAAATCACCAACACTTTGGCATATTGCATGTGCTATGGTAATGTTTTTTTTTTGCTTGTATATATTCATTAATCTCACTCTGTAGTGCTTAGTAATTTATGTGTCAGCTTTTGTTGGCTCAAGTGAAAGGATCAATGCAAAACATGGCTAGAATAAATGTACGCACCTGCAGCAATCTTGTTAAGATTGTTGTATTAAGTCACTTACTTACACATACATAAGTAGTTATATACTGATGAAAAAATATCAACCCTGTAGGTAAACCGCAAACTAGTGAATACAATTTCTAGTTCAGTACTAGATCTTTATCGCCAAAAACCATCCAGTACCCAATTGGCGAAAGCTATTTTATTTCACTTTTTTCATTAGAAATCTATATCTAAGATGACGAATTTAGAACTGGTTCGGAACTATTGAAAAAGAGATGCAGCGGGGGGCTTGTTTACTTTACAAAGATATGTGTTTAGCGGCCTTTTCGTTCAAATGCACTTACATTCTGCACTTCGCATATGCTTTTTCATAGTTTGGTAATACAAAACAAAAATTTGTGTTAGCATTTTAACATATTGGGACCGTCTGGAATCTAACCAATAACAGCGAACACCTCTACAGACACAGCTATAGCCAAAGGTATGTAAACATACATTTCTTACAAACGTTCAAACAAATTTAATTTCAAATCGAAAACGTATTTTTCGAACACGCGGAAAACCCAAAAAGATCGAAAAAAAAATCATGATACTTTTTTCATCTGTCGATTTTACATCTGCTTCGGAACTATTGAATTTAGGACTAGTTTGGAACTATCGAAAAATGGTTGCGACGGGGGGGCAACTAACACTTCCTAGGATATCGTAATGATAAATTCGCTAGTTGCTAGCATGCAAAAGAGAATTAACGTGCACTAGTCATGTTTCTAAATTCTCTAGTACAAAAACCAGTTCGGCACTATTGCTTTTCCCGACGGGGAACGGTCACATACATATACACATATATTTACGCTTATTAGACCGCACCAGAAAATAAATTTCGCCGTATACCCCTCAGTCTTTAAGTATTTTTACAAGGCAAATTCGAAAAAAATTCTATAGGCTGACAGTAGGGGTTGCCTTTTTTACATTTTTCATCATACCTTCGGCATTTGCAGTCAGTTCTAAATCTCATTGACCTCAAGTACCTTGTTCTAGTACTTTCCCACCAAATATAAGTTCCTACCATCCTAACTCAGGTTCAAAGCTCTCCAAAAGTTATTAAAATTTTGCTAAGGAAGTATTTTGAATATTCCAGTAAAAAATTTGTTATTGCCGAATGTTGGTGTCACCAAAAATGTTAACAAGGCGACCCCTAGATTCGGAAAAAAAAATCGGAATTGCCTTGCAACAACACTTTAAAATCAGCGAACTTTTTTTCTGTTTGCTTGTAAGGTCGTACGATCTAATGTTCATACATGTTTACATACATATGTATGAATGTATATACTTACGGGACTATTTACATGCTTTTACAACATGACTAAAACATGATTTTGCTGGCACGTTTTCGTGTCCTTTGAAACGCTTGACGTTTAAGATGAATGTTTCAGTGCATTTGTGGAGTATCGTTAGTACAGGCAATTTGTTGCACAAGACTAATAGTTGTTTGATGATAGAGGCAATTATTTTGTGATAAAAAATTAAAAATTTAAATATTGAAAGTATGAAATCAAATGCTGAATATCAGAATGAATTCAAGATATCAGAATTCGGAGTGCCATTTGTAACTTCAACTTTCTTTTTTGTAATACAATTTAGTCTACTAACCTACTTATCTTACAGAGCGTAAGCCGGTGAGACTTGAAAGCCTTTATACCTACATACAAAAAAATACATACTGGGGTATTTATACGAATGTGTCAATAATAAATCTATGATAAAATGAATAAAATATTCAATATCTAATTGAACTCTTGCATAGGTATTTGTTAGAATATCTTTCATCTCTATGTATATTTACATGTACATTAGGGTGGTCCTTCATTGTAGGAAGCAAATTCTTACATCAGATTTTCTAAGAGTCAACCCCCCACGTCGGTGCTACTATAGTCGAAGATCTCACATATAAATTTTGGTCCCGATTGGAGACGGTTAAGGCGTGTCGCACAGGGGCAAAGTTTGGATTCCTCTATGGAGATTCAAAAAATTAAAACAAATTTTTTTTTCGCCTAATACCCAAAATCGATACTACTATAGTCGAAGAGTGATGTAAATTTTGACCCCGATTGGAGTCGGTTAAGGCGTGTCGCACAGGGGTCAAAGTTCAGAAGATGGCGTCTTAGCCGACTCCAAACGGGACCTTAATTCATATGTGATATCTTCGACTTTAGTGGTATCGATTTTGGGCTTAAATGAAAAAAAAAATGTATTTTTTTAGTCTCCATAGAGGCATCTGGCCTTTGACCTCTTTGCGAAACGCCTTACCAACTCCAATGGGGACAAAAAGTAATAAGTGATATCTTCAAATGTGGTAGTATCGATTTTGGGTATTAGATCAAAAAATAATTAATCTTAATTTTTTGAGTCGCTGTAGAGGAATCTGAACTTTGCCCACTGTGCGACAGACCTTAACCGCCTTCAATTTGGAGCAAAATGTATATGTGACCGTGGTGTTACCGATTGAGGGGGTGAGACTAAAAAAAAAGTTAATTTAATTTTTTAAGGACCACCCTAATGTGCATATATCAAGCTCAGTTTTATGTTAAACAAAAACACGGATTTATTTTGATGTAAATATTTTGTTAAATTTAATTTATTCATAATCAGTGAAAGCTCATTGTGAGTTGCCTCCAATGCATTGCGTCATTGTAAATCCATTACAAAATTAAAAGCAACAACAATAAGTAATTTACCATGAATTGCATTCGATGGCAGTGAAAGCTCGTCAGTGTTTGTTTATTTTCCGCTTTTATTGAATGTGTGCTAGGAGTAGACAGATGTCAAGTAAATTGACATTTCATTAGCGTTTAATGCAATTGACTAATTTCAATTATAAACAAATGTTGTTTGGAAAAATTAAATGGATTAGTTGGTAGTCATCTAGTGTATCTATGTATACATAAAAAAAGCAAAATTATGCCACATATTTACAGCAAAGAATTAAAAAGATGAATAACTTGCATTGAAGTAATTTAATTTTAAAATAACTTTGACATATTAATTAGCCATTTTAGAGTTTTTTCATTGAACTCAGCGGAAAAGTAAAGTGTGATTTATTTCAAATATTATTTAAGCACTGAATATCGATGGCTGAGTGGAAGATCGACCTATCTCGGCAGCCAGTTCGAAAACGACCTATCTCAGAAAATTTTCCAACAACGGCTTATTTCAGAATTAGTCTGTGACAAATAAGGTAGGTAATTCAGATTGAATTACCATGCGAATGACGAATGAATCGGTGCCCTTTCTAATATTTATCGGAAATATGTCGAAGTTTTCACCCGCTTGGTCCCATTTGCTGGCACTTTTTCTAGTTATAAATAGAATAATATTAATAAAATATTCTCTATAAAAATTAAAATTGTTGATGATAACTTAAATTTTCAGTACACAAATATAATAATAAATAGCGAAGAACAAGAACAAGAACTAGAGCTGCCAAACGAATTACTAATGTGTGTCGTGGAAATAGGGTAATTCACGAATTACTTAGCGAATTACGAGTCGTGGAAACATATTGCACAATTTCATTTTGAATCAATGTGGTCTGAAAGTGCACCTTAAATCAATTAAATATCGCAAATGTCAGATGACACATGGCATACCATATTATGGAAACAAGTTTCTGCCTCTTTCTCTGAGCTATCTGTAATTCCATCAATTTGTTGACCAAAGTTGCTTTACTGATTACATTTTTATCACTATAGCTACCTTTTCCATAAGTCCTTAATCTACCACCTTCACTATAACCCGCTAAAAAGGTCAACTCAAATCTACACATTGCAATGTCAATTTCAAATGCGATATATATGTATTTATATATGTATACGTATATACACACATAGCTACATACAACCTTATGCACTTATACTTGCTTGCGGCAAAAACACACAGGTATACGCAGTGAAATGCAATGAATACGAAATGCGTTCAGGTTTTCTGCGCGCACGTGGGCAGTTGTTGCACCTGTTGATTCTCAGAATTTGAAATTCTTGAGTACCTGCATGAATAAATGCATATATATATACAATGCTTATGTAATTGTGGCTTTGATGAGAAAATAACATTATTTGTGCATTAAATTTTCATACAAAAATACCGCAAGGAGAATGAAAGGCGAAAAATAGTTGCACGTCGGCATATGTATGTTTGTATGTATGGGTGAAAGTGTGAATGTGTGTTAATGCGAATATCTTATTTCAAGGAAATTGTAGCAAGAAGATCAAGGGAAGTGCAACTATTTTCAAATTGTTGTTAATTGTTAAGATTAATTTTTTCAAACCTTGTTATGCAACTAAAATATACTCACAAATTCTAGGTCAACTAAAGTTATGCTTTAAATTCAAGAAAAGTCGCGAATATAGTACAAAAGATCCCGAAGAATGTCGAAGTATCAAGAAAAAAGCTAAAACAA
>NW_023458560.1:39433352-39439790 GCF_013731165.1 Rhagoletis pomonella
TTACAACGAAAAACCCATTTCGGCTGTATTTCGGAGGGTTAAAAAAATAAAATAAAATTTTTCCAGAACCCTCTCAACATAATCTTTAAATTTAGGGGCGGACATTAGCAACTTTTTTTTTTTGTATGGGGACCGACCCAGTCTACTGAACACCTTTCTGCGTAGGCGACCTTCGGCCGTGCTTAGGAATTTAGGGAAACTTTTCATAAAGTGCGATCCATTCTCTTTCTTACAATGGAGGTTTGAAGGGCCACAATCCCCTCCTATATGACTATAAGTGACCATCGTCTAGAGTTAACTAATTTAAATCTAAGTGAAAGGTTCTACCACCTTTTCTTTCTTTGCTAGAGCTTTGCTAGAGAGATGGGAATCTTTGCTACTCATCAATGAAAATTTCCTAAAAATGTTTTTAGTCATTTGAAAATGAAGGTTTAGGTAATAATCAGAGGGGAAGGAACCAGGCTCTACTTAGGGGAGAAATTGTACCATGCTTTCTATAGACCCAAGTAATTGAGCTTATTAGAAGCGTTCACATACTATCCTGCTAAGAACGAAATTTGATGTGTAAACATCCGTATTCCTTAACTAGTCTCAAATAGCCCACAACAAGTCCCAAAATGTTTCTAAAATAGTTAGTTGTAAATTATACTTGAAATACATAGTTCTGAAATAGGACCGCAATGGTTCTGAAATAGTCCCGACCACGTCCCAAAACGGTCCCAAACTGATCCCGAACTAGGCACGAAATCGTATTGATATACTTCTGAACAAGCTTCGAAACGGTTGAAGAAGTTCTGAACTTGTGAACTCGAATAAGTTATGAAAAAGTCTCGAAATGGTCTCTTTATAGTCCCAAAATGATTCCGGGCAAATCCAAAAATGTTCCAAAATAGCCTTGAACCAATCCGAAAGGGTGCTGAGCAGGTCCTAACTAGTCCCAAAATGTTCCTGAAGTAGTACTGAGCTGGTTTCGATATGGTCGCGAATAGTCGTGTACTAGCCACGAAATAATCCCGAACAAGTGCCAAACTAGTCGCGACCTAGTCCCGCAATTTCAATGAAAATTCAACCGTTACGGCACGCGCTATTAAATAGTCTTGTATGCATCTCGTGGCTTTCTAGTCGCACAGCTGTCAAATATGTAATGGAATCAGAATTCCTTTTTGACTTTGACCCGCTCTTTAAACCAACGCAATTATCATCCTATTTTAGAACATTAGTAGCAGGTTTTAGTCCTATAGAATATTTAGTATTCAAGTGCATATACATATACTAATTAGTTTTACTAATAGCTTCTATTTATTAATGTATGTATGTATGTATATTTAAAAAAAATATTTTCAAATTTATTCATTCCAAACCACACATTGCATGTTCCTCTTGAAAGCATATTTGTGTAAAATTTCAATAAGCCTGTAATAAATCACCAACACTTTGGCATATTGCATGTGCTATGGTAATGTTTTTTTGCTTGTATATATTCATTAATCTCACTCTGTAGTGCTTAGCAATTTATGTGTCAGCTTTTCTTGGCTCAAGTGAAAGGATCAATGCAAAACATGGCTAGAATAAATGTACGCACCTGCAGCAATCTTGTTAAGATTGTTGTGTTAAGTCACTTACTTACACGAACATAAGTAAATATATACTGATGAAAAAATATCAACCCTGTAGGGAAACCGCAAACTAGTGAATACAATTTCTAGTTCAGTACTAGATCTTTATCGCCAAAAACCAACCAGTACACAATTGGCGAAAGCTATTTTATTTCACTTTTTTCATTAGCAATCTATATCTAAGATGACGAATTTAGAACTGGTTCGGAACTATTGAAAAAGAGATGCAGCGGGGGGCTTGATTACTTTACAAAGATATGTGTTTAGCGGCCTTTTCGTTCAAATACGCTTTCACTCTGCAATTCGCATATGCATAGTTTGGTAATACAAAACAAAAATTTGTGTTAGCATTTTAACATATTGGGACCGTCTGGAATCTAACCAATAACAGCGAACACTTCTACAAACTCAGCTACAGCCAAAGGTGTGCAAACATACATTTCTTACAAACGTTCAAACAAATTAAATTCAAATCGAAAACGTATTTTTCGAACACACGGAAAACCCAAAAAGATCGAAAGAAATCATGATACTTTTTTCGTCTGTCGATTTTACATCTGGTTCGGAACTATTGAATTTAGGACTAGTTTGGAACTATCGAAAAATGGTTGCAACGGGGGGAAATTGACACTTCCTAGGGCATCGCATTGACAAATTCGCCAGTTGCTAGCATGCAAAAGAGAATTAGCGTGCACTAGTCATGTTTCTAAATTCTCTAGTACAAAAACCAGTTGGGCACTATTGCTTTTCCCGACGGGGAACGGTCACATCCATATACACATATATTTACGCTTATTAGACCGCACCAGAAAAAAAAATTCGCCGTATACCCCTCAGGCTTTAAGTATTTTTACAAGGCAAATTCGAAAAAAAATTCTATAGGCTGACAGTAGGGGTTACTTTTTTTAGATTTTTCATCATACCTTCGGCATTTGCAGTCAGTTCTTAATCTCATTGACCTCAAGTACCTTGTTTTAGTACTTTCCCACCAAATATAAGTTCCTACCATCCTAACTCGGGTTCAAAGCTCTCCAAAAGTTATTAAAATTTTGCTAAGGAAGTATTTTGAAAATTCCGGTAAAAAATTTGTTATTGCCGAATGTTGGTGTCACCAAAAATGTTAAAAAGGCGACCCCTAGATTCGGCAAAAAAAAAATCGGAATTGCCTTGCAAAAACACTTTAAAATCAGGGTGTACGGCGAACTTTTTTTTTGTCTGCTTGTAAGGTCGTACGATCTAATGTTCATACATGTTTACATACATATGTACGATTGTATATACTTACGGGACTATTTACATGCTTTTATAACATGACTAAAACATGATTTTGTTGGCACGTTTTCGTGTCCTTTGAAAAGCTTGACGTTTAAGATGAATGTTTCAGTGTATTTGTTGAGTATCGTTAGTACAGGCAATTTGTTGCACAAGACTTATAGTTGCTTGATGATAGAGGCAATTATTTTGGGATAAAAAATTAAAAATTTAAATATTTAAAGTATGAAATCAAATGCTGAATATCAGAATGAATTCAAGATTTCAGAATTCTGAGTGCCATTTGTAATTTCAACTTTCTTTTTTGTAATACAATTTAGTCTACTAACCTACTTATCTTACAGAGCGTAAGCCGGTGAGACTTGAAAGCCTTTATACCTACAAAAAGTACATACTTAGGTATTTATACGATTGTGTCAATAATAAATCTATGATAAAATTGATAAAATATTCAATATCTAATTGAACTCTTGCATAGGTATTTGTTAGAATATCTTTCATCTCTATGTATTTTTACATCAGATTTTCTAAGAGTCAACCCCTACGTCGGTGATGCTATAGTCGAAGATCTCACATATAAATTTTGGTCCCGATTGGAGACGGTTAAGGCGTGTCGTACAGGGGCAAAGTTCGGATTCCTCAATGGAGATTAAAAAAAGTAAAACAAATTTTTTTTTTGGCCTAATACCCAAAATCGATACTACTATAGTCGAAGAGTGATGTAAATTTTGACCCCGATTGGAGTCGGTTAAGGCGTGTAGCACAGGGGTCAAAGTTCAGAAGATGACGTCTTAACCGACTCCAAACGGGACCTTAATTTATATGTGATATCTTCGACTTTAGTGGTATCGAGTTTGGACTTAAATGAAAAAAAAAATTATTTTTTTTAGTTTCCATAGAGGCATCTGGCCTTTGACCTCTTTGCGATACGCCTTACCAACTTCAATGGGGACAACAAGTAATATGTGATATCTTCGACTGTGGTAGCATCGATTTTGGGTATTAGATGAAAAAATAATTAATCTTAATTTTTTGAGTCTCTATAGAGGAATCTGAACTTTGCCCATTGTGCGAAAAACCTTAACCGTCTTCAATCGGGACCAAAATGAACATATATGTGATATTTGAGACCGTGGTATTACCGATTGAGGGGGTGAGACTAAAGAAAAGTTAATTTGATTTTTTAAGGACCACCCTAATGTATATATATCATACTCAGTTTTATGTTAAACAAAAACGTGGATTTATTTTGATGTAAATATTTTGTTAAATTTAATTTATTCATAATCAGTGAAAGCTCATTGTGAGTTTTAACATGCCTCCAATGCATTGCGTCATTGAAAATCCATTACAAAATTAAAAGCAACAACAATAAGTAATTTAGCATGAATTGCATTCGATGGCAGTGAAAGCTTGTCAGTGTTTGTTTATTGTATGCCTTTATTGAATGTGTGCTAGGAGTAGACAGATGTCAAGTAAATTGACATTTCATTAGCGTTTAATGCAATTGACTAATTTCAATTATAAACAAATGTTGTTTGGAAAAATTAAATGGATTAGTTGGTAGTCATCTAGTATCTATGTATACATAAAAAAAGCAAAATTATGCCACATATTTACAGCAAAGAGTTAACAAGATGAATAAGTTGTATTGAAGTAATTTAATTTTAAAATAACTTTGACATATTAATTAACCATTTTATAGTTTTTTCATTGATCTCAGCGGAAAAGTAAAGTGTGATTTATTTCAAATATTATTTAAGTACTGAATATCGATGGCTGAGTGGAAGATCGACCTATCTCGGCAGCCAGTTCGAAAACGACCTATCTCAGAAAGTTTTCCAACAACGGCTTATTTCAGAATTAGTCTGTGACAAATAAGGTAGGTAATTCAGATCGAATTACCATGCGAATGACGAATGAATCGGTGCCCTTTCTAATATTTATCGGAAATATGTCGAAGTTTTCACCCGCTTGGTCCCATTTGCTGGCACTTTTTCTAGTTATAAATATAATAATATTAATAAAATATTCTCTATATAAATTAAAATTGTTGATGATAACTTAAATTTGCAGTACACAAAAATAATAATAAATAGCGAAGAACAAGAACAAGAACTAGAGCTGCCAAACGAATTACTAATGTGTGTCGTGGAAATAGGGTAATTCACGAATTACTTAGCGAATTACTTAGAGAGCGAATTACGAGTCGTGGAAACATATTGCACAATTTCATTTTGAATCAATGTGGTCTGAAAGTGCACCTTAAATCAATTAAATATCGCAAATGTCAGATGACACATGGCATACCATATTATGGAAACAAGTTTCTGCCTCTTTCTCTGAGCTATCTGTAATTCCATCAATTTGTTCACCAAAGTTGCTTTACTGATTTCATTTTTATCACCATAGCTACCTTTTCCATACGTCCTTAATCTACCACCTTCACTATAACCCGCTAAAAAGGTCAGCTCAAATCTACAGTGCTCTCATTCGACATGCCACATTGCAATGTCAATTTCAAATGCGATATATATGTATTTATATATGTATACGTATATACACACATATCTACATACCCACTGGGAAAATAGGTAAGCACCTTCCGAGGTAAGCCATGTTTTCTTTCAGTTTTTAGTACCAAAATTGTCATCATGGCCAATGTCATCTACTAGTAAAGGGCAAAATGAACACCTCCGAAGACACATTACGTTGTCAGTTGCAAAATAACGTGCAGCCGAAGTTATTTCCAAGCACCGAACTACTCCGAGCGACTGCTCTGCATTTCACGTAACTTACTTTGTAAAGCGGCTCAGAAGTATGTCTGATACCAAATGTACATTCTAAATTCCTACTTACATAAGGCGGCCATGCCTTTGTAAAAGTAAGGGACGTTCGGCAGGGAAATGGTAATGACTGCCAGGTGAAGAGTAAGTTGCTAATAAGGTATTATTACGTGCTCCTAATTCCCACTGGGTACAACCTTATGAACTTATACTTGCTTGCGGCAAAAACACACAGGTATACGCAGTGAAATGCAATGAATACGAAATGCGTTCAGGTTTTCTGCGCGCACGTGGGCAGTGGTAGTGGCACCTGTTGATTCTCAGAATTTGAAATTCTTGAGTACCTGCATGAATAAATGCATATATATACAATGCTTATGTAATTGTGGCTTTGATGAGAAAATAACATTATTTGTGCATTAAATTTTCATACAAAAATACCGCAAGGAGAATGAAAGGCGAAAAATAGTTGCACATCGGCATATGTATGTTTCTAAGTATGGGTGAAAGTGTGAATGTGTGTTAATGCGAATACCTTATTTCAAGGAAATTGTAGCAAGAAGATCAAGGGAAGTGCAACTATTTTCTATTTGGGTGAGTAGGCTTAATTGTTAAGATTAATTTTTTCAAACCTTGTTATGCAACTAAAATATACTCACAAATTCTAGGTCAAGCAAAATTACGCTTTAAATTCAGAAAAAGTTGCGAATATACCAAAAAAGATCCCGAAGAATGTCGAAGTATCAAGAAAAAAGCTAAAACAA
>NW_023458560.1:39439890-39444008 GCF_013731165.1 Rhagoletis pomonella
AAAAGATCCCGAAGAATGTCGAAGTATCAAGAAAAAAGCTAAAACAAAAACTCTTAAACTCTTCAAATTATCGGGACAAAAGGAGTTTGGAGGTTGCATGCCCAATTCCCATCTTCGCGAGCTACTTACACAACTCATTTATATATACCAAATACTTGAAGGGCTATAATACCAACCAAGGCGGAAGAATATCTTACGTGTATCCGAAGAATTTCAGACCGATCCGTTTCCAAGCCTTCCTATTAAAGAATTTCGAAGCACTTAATAATTACTAGGTCTTTCGTAAGGCAAATGTCAATTCTGGCAACTATCCTCAATGCTCTCTACCGTCTTTCGAGGACTAAGCGTTAAGGTGTTCGAGTTTTAGTAATAAATAAGTTTTTTAAAAATAAAATTTAAATTAATTAAAATAATTAAATAACGGAACATTAAATAAAAAAAAGGAAAATATCATGAAGCTAAAGCAAAAATAACTAGAATAAAAGTCAAAACTTTATGAAATTAAAAAAAATATGTTTCTTTTTTAACCAATAAAAAATAAAAGCTAAATGAAAATTATTTGAAAACAAGTAATTTCTAGCAAAAAAAAACCGACTCCAATTCTCATATAAAAAATATATATATATATCATAATCCACTGATCGGATCTTAACCAGATTAGTATGCCACCATCTCTGAGATACTACATTAAATGAAATAAAAAATATATTTTTCTTTTTAAAACAAAAAAATCTAAAACCAAAAAGAATGTTGAACTCTAAAAAATACAACAATATTTAATTAAAAAAAAATTAAATGCGTTTCCAAAAATGGAATTAAAACTAATATCTAATAAAATCTAAATATTAAAAAAAAATTAATTAAAAAAACAAAAAGGTTAAATCGAAAAAGAAGAAAATATTGGATACTTATAAATTAAATGAAACAAAAAAAAAATATTTTTATTTTTAAAACTAAATCGTAAAATCAACCAAAAAATTAAATGAATAGGACAAGAAAATAAAATCAAATCCCAAAACTAAATGAAATAAAAAATATATTTTTCTCTTTAAAACAATGAAATTTAAAACCTAATATCTAAAGAAAATTCAATTTAAAAATAGAAACAGAAATAAAATACGTTTGTAAAAATTTTTTTATTAAAAAATTTATCTATTATTTTCCTTTTAGAATAATAAAGTGAAAAAAATCAATAAATTAAATTAAATAATTTTCTAAACATTAAAATAATTATATTTTTCATTTTAAGACAATGAAATCTAATAAATAAAAGAAAAAGCCTCTACCCGAGGGTTTTCGAACCCGGATCACTCGAAAGCCACAGCAAAGCTTTACTCAATTGGCCATTGCGATGCCAGGTAAATGATAGCTGTACAACTCCTTTCTCTCAAAATACCTTTTCACCACGAGTGGTGAATGATAGAGTTCTTTTCCAAAGGCTTTTGTAAGAGAATAACAAAAGTCTTTCGAACTATCTTGCCGCCTGTCTTTCATTTGTCTTACAAAAGATTTGTACATACAATTTTAACCAGAAGTGCTCTATTAGATTGGTTAAAAATTAAATGAGAGCAAAGTGAAATCAGTAGGGCATTCCAAAGCACATCTATCCTAACCTTTAATGTTATTCTTAGCGTCGTACGTGTAGACACTGCGGGTAAGGCTGCCGTAGTCCACTTCGTCAACAATCTTAGGGCCGGTTATTCAATATCTGGTTAACACAAATCGTTAGTAAAAGATCCGGTTAAATGCAACGACGACTAAACTATCGATCACATGTTATATGCATGATGTCGAAATCGTCGATAATGATGCTTAACTGGGAGGAGCCGATTTGGCGATTTTCGGAAGATTACATTTCTTACCCAAAGAAACAGATCAATGCGTAGCAATGACGGCTGCGATATACTACTTTTTCGGAGGTAAGCAGTCGACTTACAGCCTCTAAAACGAGCTTCTATAATCGTGTTTACGGATGGGTCAGACTTAGATGGCCGAGTTGGAGAAGGCGTCGTTCTTTCAGGAAACCTTCGTTTGTTCTTGGGCTCTATGATTGCGTTTGGTGCGATTTAAACTGGCCAAGGAATGCGTAATTTCTTTCTAGGCCTTCTCGCGTTATTTCCAAATCGGGCTGATTAGGATTCTTGTGCTGTTCAAGAGAAGGGCTTTTAATTGTCTCAGCAAAAGTTGGATGAAAACTTCGACATACAAATCTGCAAAGCCCTTCTGACTAAGTAATCTTGATCGGAGTCCTTATCGGGATAATTTTATCGAAACCAATACAGTACGACCTAACATCATTTCGAACCCATATTTCTGTAGCCGTTTGAATGCCGACGAGGTAAAAGCATCTCAGCTACCCCGTTTTTGCAAGGCTAAGATTTAAACACTTTGACTAGCACTTCACTAACACTAAATTTCTGGGGTGGAATAAGCCGGACCAGCGTTTGTCCTAACAGCTTCATGTGTAACAGATGCAGTTGCTGTTCCCGAAAAATCTTTATTATGTGGTAATACAATGTGCGGTGCTACCACCTTACCTATCCTTTATTTACAGTCGCTACATACATAACAGCTTTTTGAGATTATTCTCAAATAAAATTTTTTTTTTTAAATCCTTCCCACAAAATATATCTAAATTTTATCTACATAGCTAGTAAAACAAAATTACAATAACAGCATTGGAAGGTCTGCATGTAGAAATATATGTGCATACACACGCAAAGCCACTTTCCTATTTAGCTATGTCCCTGCAGGAAAACTACTTACTTAAAAATAATTTAATGCTGATCTTAATTTTGTTAGCATTCACTTTTAGTTGGTTATCGCCTCAGAAGAAAATTAACCACGGTGATGGCCACAAATTAGACAAACCTGAATACCGAACTGAATACGGTGATACCGAACTTGTAACTAAATACTTTTGGATATAAAATATCAATTAGAAAAAATGTACGTAACTCTTTTAAAGTAAATTTTGTATGACGATATTTAAATAGAGACTTGTTTAAGGAAAACAAACCCCCGATTACGTCTGCATAACTTTAGAACTCACCTAAAGCAAGTTTTATCATAGCTAATTCAAAGACAGGTAATTATCGAAATCCAGCAAAAAAGCTAACTACAAGTTGGTTATTTTTAATTTTTTGATAATTTTTTCCTACTGGGACGCATATGCATATGCAAGTGTGGGTTTAAGTATACTTGCTAATAATATTAAATCGCATTTGCACTGCATTTAGTTGGCCACCTATCGAGCGTCTGCTGTTAGCAGCGTAAATCACCACTTAATGCTGCAAAATGTACATACAGATGTATGTATGTATGGACATCGACGTGTACTTATTTAGTTTGTAGTACACAAGTTGGGCAATTGGCAAGAAAAACATGGGAAATTGTAACAACTGCAAACAAAAACCTAAATGTGCGGTATTTGCAGCACTTGTAATGCTATTGGAATTGTTTACGTTGTAGGTGGTTGGTTGTTTTGTGGTTCCAAATATTTTGCATAAATGCATGCAAATAAATATGTACATATGTATGTACGTGTATATAGCACTATAACTATGTGAACACACTTACTCTATACATTCCTATAACATATGCATACATACATACATATATGCATACATAAGTGACTGGGTGCAAGTGCATGCTATGCTAAAACTTATGTATGTATATATGAATGTAAATATGTATGTAAAACTAGTAAGCAAAATGTTTAGTCAAGTAACGTCAGGCATGGCAAATGAAAGCACTTAATATTTTCGATTTTTGGCAAAAGGGAATATTTACTTAATATAGTACTATACCTACTCAAATTTCCCAAGAGTATTTCTAAATACATATATGTACACTGAGGGAAACAAATTTAGGAATTAAACAAAAAAACGCGCTAAATTTAAAAAAAAAAAAATACGCATAAATTTGAGTACGTACGTTATAAAATATTAAAATATGGAAATATTCAATTCAATTGGTCAAAAATGGAGGCATACTTATCCCATAAAATGCATTATCTTCAGTTTTGTGTAAAAAACAAGATTTCAACCCGAAGTCGCATTTAAATGAAAACTTGAAAAATATATACTAAAAAACTAAAAATAACCACTCGCTCATAT
>NW_023458560.1:39444018-39445313 GCF_013731165.1 Rhagoletis pomonella
AAAAATTGAAATTTATTACTCTAGATTCGTTTGTTTTGGTAAGAAGAAAATTTTCACCGTTTAATTTTAATATTTTGAAGTAGCTAAAATTATCAAAATTAAAAAAATCGTAAAATCTCAAAAATTACAAAATAGCTCGACAGATATTATACTTGCTGGCATTTTTTTTTTTTTTTTGGTGGCACACTCTTGAAACTACACAGATATGTTGTACCTGATGCCAGCATTCATAGCATCTAATATGAACAATCTATTTGAAAACTTCCCAAAAATATTACAAAAAATAAATTAAAAAAAATTAAATTAAAAAAAATAGTAATTTCGGACTTTTTCGCCTAAATAAACGATTTAAGGCTAAAATTGTTCAAATATTTTCTTGCTTTATTTTTTATCGTACTTGTTTCGGGAACTCCATTGATTGAAAAAATGCAAGAAGAATGCTTTAGAGTTTTTTTCTGCCGAGAGAAGGGAGTGACACTAAAAAAAATTGTGAAATTTTCTCGTATAGTTTGTTGTATATGTATCTACATAGCAAAAGACAGAAGCAGTTGCATCAAATAATTTTTCAGCTCATGAAGGTGGAAAAATTCCCCATTTTACTATAACAGTTCTTAGTTTCACCTGCCTTACTCCCCAAAAATTTACAAACGGATTCGCATTGGCTACTGTGAAAGTCACTCTAATAAACTTACGTTTTCCTCTTTTCAACTGCAACTAGTTGGTGTGATTCAACTGGGTTTTCCAAATCGGCTCCAACTGTTTTTTTTTTTTATTTTTTAAGCGCGTAAACCGGATTTGTGCAACCGGGTAAACCAGGGTTTCAACTAGTATATTTAATGAGGAATGAGGTATATAATTTTTTGTAAAAGATTTGCGGCAATTTGAATAGGGTTAATCAGCTTTTCAGATATACCTTTCATACGGAAAACAAAACTTTAAAAATTTAATTTGAGAATATCTATATCTAGCTAGCTATAAGTATTAAAAAAACAAACTGTACAATCTTGGATGCATATATGTATTTTCGCCATCGATATTCTTATTGTCATGCCCTCCGATTTCCCCCGTTCATTGCCCTCTTAGTTGACCCAAACATAAAATTGGTTTTAACTTGTCACTTGACCATAAGACACGTTTCCACTGCATTGCAGCTTATACACAGCAGCGGACATGGTCTGGCGTCTACATACATACATACCTGTTTTTTTTATTTTTTTTTATTTTATGCACTTAGTAGAGTATGTTTAGCTTTACTATTCAGTACCCTAGTTTGTATTTGTGTGATTATGCCCCCC
>NW_023458560.1:39445413-39460569 GCF_013731165.1 Rhagoletis pomonella
GTATTTGTGTGATTATGCCCCCCAAGCAAGTAGCTATGTTTTGCTCTATTCTAAATTAGTAGTTAAACGAAAAGTTGTAAAATTGTAGAAAAAAATAATAATAATCAAATTAACAAGCATAACAGGAAATAAAGCAGCAATAATAACAGTACGAGTAGCAGCAACTGGTACAATGCGACACGTAGTTCAGCCCAACTTTGGCAGTTACTTTAATTAGAGACGTGTTTTGAGTTGTTGATTACGATTATTTCAGGTTTTATTTTTCTACTAAATAGAAAGTTTGTAAAAAGAAGTATATAACAAGTAAGAAAGTCTAAGTTCGGGCGGGGCCGAACATTAAATACCCGGCGCAAGTATTAAATATATGTTTCTTCACCTTTCCGAAACCTACCGCTAGATGGTAAGCCGGGGTGTATCAATTTTGAGTAAATTGGCGTCCTTCAATTTCGAAATATTGAAGTTTCAAGAATTTCTGAAATTTACCGTTATATGAAAAGCGGCCGTAATTTTAGTCCGATTTCAATAATTTTCAACGCTTTGCTTTCATGTGGCAAGCACAATAACCACACCGAGTTTGGTACAAATTGGTAGAACGGTTACCGATATACATATATGTGATCATAAGTGGGCGGTGCCCCGCCCATTTTCCAAAATTGTACCATAAAAGTATTTCTTGGTAAAGAATTTTTGCAAGCATCAATTTTGAATAAATTAACTTCAATATTTACTGATTTATCGAAGATTTTGTATTTCTCTAAATTACCGTTATATGAAATGTGGGATTGGTTATTGTCCGAATTAAAAGATTTTCGGCCATTTGGTATCGTGTACCAAGGCCAACAACTGTGCCAAGTTTGGAAGAAATTGGTGCAGCGGTTCCTAAGATATACACATGTAACCATAAGTGGGCGTGGCTACGCCCATTTTCCAAAAATTTATAATATTCTTATTTTTCGTATAAAACTTATTATAAATATCAATTTTTAGTGAATAATCTCCAGTAGTTACTAAAATATCGCAGTTTTCGTATTTCTGAAAATTACCGTTATATGGGAAGTAGGCGTGGTTATTGAGCGATTTCAAAAATTTTCCGCCATTTCGTATGTTGTACGAAGACCAACAACTGTGCCTAGTTTGGAAGAAATCGGTGCAGCGGTTACCAAGAAAATTTATAATATTCTTATTTTTCGTCTAAAAATTATTGTAAATATCAATTTTGAGTGAATTATCTTCAGTAGTTACTAAAATATCGCAGTTTTCGTATTTCTGGAAATTACCGTTATATGGGAAGTGGGCGTGGTTAAAGTCCGATTTCGCCCATTCAATACCAACCTACCTTGGATTAAGAGAAACCTTCATACCAAATTTCGTTGAGATATCTCAATTTTTGCTCGAGTTATCGTGTACACGGACGGACGGACAGACGGACAGACGGACGGACAGACAGACATGGCTTAATCAATTTCTTTTTTCATCCTGATCATTTATGTATACATTTGTCTATATCTATCTCGATTCGTTTTGGCTGTTACAAACAACCGTTATGTGAACAAAATTAATATACCCTTGTGCACAAGTGCGCTCGGGTATAAAAAAGTAATCAAAGGAGAAATTGAGAAAGCATTAGTTTGTATACATGTATGGTATAGTGACAAAAAGGGGAAGAACGAGTATTGTGTACTGCATACTATTTACAGGTGGTACATTTGTTCTTGCGGCACAAACAAAATATGACTGTTATTTTGTATGCCTTGGGTTGTATATAATATTGTTGCAACTATATCAGAGCTTAATGTGGTCCTATACATTTTTAAACTAGAACGTATAACTGAAGCATTAGAAACGAGCTACATCAGTAACTAATGCAGATATCATTTTTTTTAATTGGAAAACTTATATGAACCTGAAGAATCTTTTCATTCAAAATCTTTTTTCCTATAATTTTCTGGATCTAATGAAGAATCAATATGAAAATCCTACCTCTCTGAAGTTGCAGGACAACTTTTTCCCAAAGTAAAAATTCCTATCCGATAATTTGCCGTTAATTATCCGTAAATTATCCGTGAAAAGAATAATTTTGCCGCAGACATATAGGCTGAATTTTTCATTCTGAACGTTTGGAATAAACTTTTTTGTTTACTTATTCTTTAGAACGTTCCTGATGATATGCTAACGTATATTTCAAAAGCATTCTGTTTATTCCGGCTGTGAAATGGGATTATCCGGAATGTATAAAGAAACGCAGCCATTTTAAAAATGCGAAAAACACCACACAAGCGACTTGGCTAAGCAAGCGAAATATCTCTTTGATTAAAGCTATTTATGTTGTGTATGGGGGTGTTTGAAGGTTTGACAAGCCGTTTGAGGGAAGTATGAACAAAACTCAATTTTTATTTTATTTTCTGGCCGCCATGTTAACGTTTGATCAAACCGCATACGTTGTGTATGATAAAATAGCCTCATTCGCAACGGAATTTTCACCAAATTTGGACGCAAGAGATACAAATCGAAGAAAACCAAACCCTTATACATTACGAACAGGAAGAAAACTAAAATTCTTTGCTTGAACGAGTCATGTTTGCATGGTTTCTGGCGAAATGGGAAAATAAGGTTTGAAGAATGTTTGACAAGCAAGTTGACAAGTAGTGTATTTCGCTCTTTATAAAATTTCGGAAAGATTTTTGTTCAAAAATTTGCAGAGCGATTTAACAACTCTGTTGTGTAAAACATGGTTGCATTTGTTATCTGCAAATATATCGAGAGAAAATTCCTCAAAATAAAAATCCTCAAAAAATACTCAACGGCACCCGAAACTCCTCACGTTTTGAGGAATTACTCACAAAGTGGTCACACTGATGTGTATATGGATTTTTGTATCTGTATGTGTGTTAGACTTTCGTAAATTCAAAAATTGGTAAAAGAAAAATACCTATTTATGCAGACAAAAATAATGTCTTGTGATATTTATTCAAAACTAGGTTAGGTTAGGTTGATGTGGCAGTCGGTTCAATTTACCAACTTCCTTAGACCTTTTGAAGGTCCATTGTGGTACCACTGCAGAACACGGGAACCTCGGTGACTATTCTTCAGAGAACCAATTTGAGGCTCTTATAAAGCGTAGAATCGGTTTTATTCCTACGCGTGATAGTTCCGTAAGAGAGCTAAAGAAGGGCCTGCCTAAAAAGCTTGCTCTCCTCTTGGCCAAAGCTGGGCAGCTGCAGAAGAAGTGCTCTACGGTTTCTTCCTCTTCCTCATCTCTGCAACTTCTGCAATATTCGTGGAAGAAAATTCCTAGTCTTGAAGAGTGCCTGCCAAATAGCCAGTGACCGGTTACACAAGCCGTGACCTTCGCAATGTCCTCTCTTGAGAGGCACAGCAACTCTTTCGTCTTTTTCTTTTCTATTTGCGGCCAAAGCAGCCTGGTTGTTCTACATGTGCCCTCCTCTAGCCGTGACCTGTTGGCCTCTTGGATCATGCTATTTCGAAGTTCTAATTTGCAGGTTGCCATGGGTATCCCAATAGTGCCCCTGTTTTCACATAGGGGTAGATTCGTACCTTTCCTGGCTAGCTCATCAGCTCTGCAGTTTCCTTCAATATCTCTGTGTCCCGGAACCCATATGAGGCTGACCTTGAACACGGTGCTAATATCGTTTAGAGCTGCGAGGCATTCCTGCGCAACCTTCGACCTCAGCATTACCATGTTCATTGATTTAATGGCCGCCTGGCTATCCGAGAAAATATTAATCGTAGTCTTCGTTACGGCATGTGTACTAAGGTACACAGCCACCTCTTTTATAGCTAAAACTTCTGCCTGATAGACACTGCAGTGGTCCGGAATTCGGACGGATAGTTCCAGTCCTAGTTCCTTAGAGAAAACTCCGTAGCCAACCCTATTGTCTAGCTTGGATCCATCTGTGTAAAAATTCAAATCCCCCCGTCTCCATGGTCTTGGCGTTTGCCATTCTCCTCTTGACGGGATGCTCGTCTTAAAGAGCCTATTGAAGATTGGTTTGGGAGCGGAGTAGTCGACTTCTTGGTTGTAACTACCCAGAGTGTGAAGTATGGAAGCGTGACCAAACCGCCGATCCTTCCATAGCACCATACTTCTTAGTTTGAGCGCTGAATCGGCGGCCGCGTATTTTCCCACCAGGTTTATTGCGGGTAAATTGGTAATCACCTCCAGCGCCTTATTTGGGGTGGTCCTTAAGGCACCCGAAATGCATAGAAACGCTGTTCTTTGGACCTTACTCAATAGTTTTAGGTAACTTGCCTTTTGAGTTGCTGGCCACCATACAAGTATTCCATATAAGAGTATTGGCCTGACCACCGAGGTGTATAGCCAGTGTGTAATACGAGGTGTTAGCCCCCCACTTGATTCCGACCGCTTTTTTGCATGTGTATAATGCAACGTTGGCCTTCCTTACTCTTTCCTCTATATTAGGTTTCCACGTTAGTTTCCTGTCTAATATGAGTCCTAGATACTTAACATTCTCCTTCAAGGATATCTCCATACCCAAAAAGATTAGCGGGGAGACAATGGGAGGCCTGTGTTTCCTTGTGAAGAGAATTGCTTCGGTTTTCTCGGGGTTTACTCCGAGTCCCCTACTCTCTGTCCAGTTCCTAAGCGTGGCCATGTTAGAGCGCAGAATCTCCATTAGGGTATTTGGGTATTTGCCTTTGACGGCAATTGCCAGATCGTCAGCATATGCTGTGACATGGCAACCCCCCCTCTCTAGTGCCACCAGCAGAGAGTTCACCGCCAGATTCCAGAGAAGAGGGGAGAGAACCCCTCCCTGAGGAGTGCCTCTACAGACCTTTCTGCTTATTGTGGTGTTGCCGAGCTTAGCGGTTACCGTCCTGCTGACAAGTATAGACTCGATCATCACCGCCACATTCTGGTCAACTCCAAGCTCTTCTAAGGCACCCGTTATGGCGCTTGCGTTAATATTGTTGAAGGCGCCTTCTATGTCTACAAAGGCAACCAGAGCGTACTCTTTGTCGAATAAACTTTTTTCCACCAACCCAACGAGCGAGTGCAAGGCGGTTTCCGTGGATTTGCCTTTCGTATAGGCATGCTGCGCTGGGGTGAGCCTACTTGTTGGTATCACGCCCCGTACATAATCATCCACTATCCTCTCTAAAATTTTGAAAAGGAAAGACGTAAGACTGATGGGTCTGAAGTCCTTAGGGTTGGTATGAGAGGACCTGCCCGCCTTGGGTATAAAGGAGACTTTTGTCTCTCTCCAGCCTAGCGGGATGTAGCCCATGTTAAGACAGCTTCTTATAATAACCACAATGAACGGAGAGATAGTGCCCCGTGATTGCTGTAGCTCTACCGGGTGTATTCCATCAAGTCCCGGTGACTTGTAAGGACCAAAAGTCTTAATAGCCCATTAAATTTTTTCGTTTGTAATCAGTCGGTTTCCCAGATCAGATAGCCCCCCTTCATTCTGGGGGTCATTAGGTTCCACCGGCTTGTTTCCAGGGAAGTGTGTGTCCAGGAGGAGACCTAAAGATTCCTCGCTCGTCGTAGTCCATGAGTTCCCTTGACCCTTGAGATAGCCAAGGTTGCATGGCGACTTTGCGAGAATTCTTCTTAATCTGGCCGCTTCCGTGGTTTCCTCAATTCCCTTGCAGTAACTTTGCCAGGATTTACGTTTCGCATTTCTAACTGCTTTTTTGTATATTTTCAGATCAGCCTTGTAGGCTTCCCAGTCCTCTGCTGCTCTCGTGGCTTTGGCCTTGTTGAACATTGACCTATTAGATTCACGTAACAAGGATAATTGTTTCGACCACCAAGGTGGTTTGCTTTTTCCCCTGTATCGAACAACCGGGCACCCGGCTGACAAAGAACTATTCATGGCTTTAGTAACCTGATTAACCAACCCCTCCAGCTCCACCTGCGTGGCGGGGTCTCGGGGAGGTATCTTTGGCAGTAAAGTCCTTAATTTATTATTGTAAACCCCCCAGTCGGTATTTCTAACATTTCTGAACTCCCTTACTTGGGGGGTCTTAAGATCTATTTCGAATTCAATATAACGATGGTAAGAATACGATTTTTCCTTCAGTACTCTCCATCTCTTGATTTTATGGGCAAACATGTCTGAAGCCAGAGTTATGTCCAAAACTTCCTCTCTACTCTTTGTTATGAAGGTCGGCTCTGAGCCTAAATTCAAGACACTAAGTTTGTTCCCTAGAATGAAGTCTAGTAACGACTCACCTCTAGCATTCGTGTCCGTACTCCCCCACATCAAGTTGTGGGCATTAGCGTCGCAGGAGGCAACCAGTGGTTTGTTCTTGAAGGCTGCTTCCTCGGCCAAGGTCCGAAACCCGTCTGGTGGCACGTCCTTGTCATGGGCCATGTAGGCAGAGGCTACCCAAAAGCTGGTTTTGTCCAGCTCAATGCTTGCCACTACCAGATCGCCGTCACTAAGCTGTGGGAGCAGGACGATGTTTAAGTTGTTCCTTGCTAATATGTCGAGTCTTACCTGCATTTTGTGCGGCAATAAGCTTAAAGCCCTTCATCACAAGTCCGCAGATTTTATTGCCGTGTATCCACGGTTCCTGGATGAGGGCAACGTCGAGTCCACCGGCAGCCAGGCGGACCTCAAGGTTCGCAGACGCGAGTTTAGAGTGGTGGAGGTTGATCTGGATCAGCTTCATCAGAATCTGTCCATTTTACCTCCACCATCGTGACATCCACGTCCGCCTCTTCGATCTCCTCACCCTCGGTGTCATCGGCGAGGAGGTCTTCTTCATAGAATAATGGCCCCAATCCGGATAGCCTCTCCGAGTCAGATGAGCATTGGCTGCTGGGCAACCCTTCTTCACCACCGCTGCGCAGGCCGGACTTGTCGCTCTCCTCACTAAGATCCAAGCTCGGCTCGTCGCTGCGGTAGATTCGAATGGTTGCGTCATTAAACCCGAATCTCACCATCCAATCCTTATGCGCCAGTGGGGCTAGCGATTCGTCGTTGAGGATCAGCAACACCTGCCTTCTATTCTCTACTGGCTCCTCTATCTTCCCTACCCTCCAATTATGACTTGGCAGGTCCTTATTACAGGATCTGAAGATCCGCTCAATTCTTTCAGGCTCGGCGGGTCTGGCCGGAATCCAAACTCGAGCCCTCGGTCTGCTAGGAATATCTTCCATGTTGACGGCCTCGAGCTTGGCTCCCGGCCAAACTTCACCTACCTTACTAACGGCCAACCTATAGAGCTGGGCTGACCTATGATCCTCGCAGGCGATGAGTTTAGCTCTACCCTGATACCATCCGGAATCATGGCAGAGAGGAGGAGGTCCAGGATTTTCGTCTAGGACTTGGAGGTAGATTTCGGCGATCGCTTCCTCCACCAACCTCCACTTCTCTTTGGGGATAGTCCCTTCCTCCTCCCCTCTGTCGATGATTGCCAGTACCTCACCGCCTCCCTTCACTACGTCCCTGAAAGTGGGGTATTTATGGCCACCTGTTTTTGGTCTTTTGGTGACCCCACCCCCTGCCGGTTCAGCAGACCGCTGCCTTTTTGGAGCAGAGCCTGCCGGTCTTCCCAAGCTGGCTACTACTCCCCTCGCCCACTCCAGTGACCTAACCTGCTCCTCCGTGAGCTGCTCTGTCGGCAGGTCCCCGATCTTGTTCACGACCCTCATGGCCGCCTTTTTGTCATAATAGGCCTGCTTCGAGGGGCGGACATGTTTAGCCAACCCCCCCAGGCCTGTGTTTGCAACTTTCCTCGAGCTGCTCGGAATGTCGGCAGCATCCTGCCGGGTTATTTTCGAAGCAGGTGCCGAACCCCGCCCTTGGGTTAAGGTGTGTGTGGTTTGGGGTCTGACTTCCCTAGGCGGAGCTGACGCTGCAGTTCCAGCCATGAATCGGTTGGAGACCGGTTTGCCCAAGCCTCCACTCCCCCCTCTGCCTCCTATGGTACTCGTACCAGGACCAGCCCTACCGCTTAAGCCCCCTCTAACTCCTGTCACTGGCGGTCCGATAAATGCCCTGCTCGAGGCTGTAGCATTAATTGGAGCCACCCCTGTCGGTTTTTTTGGAGTGCCGTCCTCCTTGTTGTGTTGTTTTTTGTTGTAAATTGCGCTCATAATTTTGGTCCCACGAGTGTCGGACAATGGAGGTCCGCCCGCACAGAGGTCCGTGTGCGCAGGTAAGGCTTGATAGAACCGGAGGCCGCCAGGTATCCGGAGCACTCCGTTTGAGACTGGGCTATTTGTTAATCTGGGTCCCCAGCCAGGCTGAACATCAGCACGGGTCGTCTAACACCTTGTTCCAACCCAGAGCTTTTTTAGAGAGGTTTGCTCCTCCATTACCTCCATAGGCCACGATCAAAAACCATTTCCATATAACTTAGCTATTGAGGAGCTTAAGCACATAGCACTGATTTCTGATCTTAGATGGACACCATTCTGACATCGTACAGAACCTAAATTGTAGTGGCCATTACCAGTCGGCACCCTCGTGGAGGGTTCAGCCGGAGGATTTTCGCCGACCTTATTCAAAACTAAATTGAGATCAATAATAGGGTGATGGACTCGGTTTTTCCAAAAAGGTTTCCACCGCTTTTTTTTGATATTTAAAATATCGAACTAACCGAATTTTTTTATCGAACAAACCGATTATTTTTTATTTCATTCACATCTTGACTTCCCAATAAAAGTTTCGAGCTTTTCGAAGTTTGCAAGGCTTTTTCTAGTTTAAGGGAAACCCCTAAATACATAGTTTTAAAATTATGTCATAGTTTATTTGGGGATGAACCCTATATCATATGTGATTCCAATAAATGAATGTTTGGCGATAAAACGACACAAATGGAGAAATCTATACTTTTAATCCACCTCCCAAGAAGCATTTTTCGACGGGGTCTGCCGAGGGGCGACCACTATTTGAAAAACTTGTTTTGATGTTGCTGGGACCAGAAATTGAACCATAGATCTTCCTTGACAGTAGCAGTTAGATACGGCGACAAAAGCACGATTCAAAGTCAGAAAAATTTTAACAAAGTATATAAGTTAAAATAACACCAAACCTGAGATTTCACTGATTTTTATTTGTTTTACTTTTGACCTAAAAAAACTTTGTACTTATTTTTTTATTTTCTAAATAAAAGCTATCTCTACTGGTAATAGTTTTGTTATAACTAGTATCGCCCCGTTGCACAGTGCCGCCTAAGTGGGCAAAAATCGAAAAATTCGTTATCTGCAATGAGAACTTGCTTGGTATTTTTGTATAGACAATTTATTCACTAAACAGAATTA
Organism: Rhagoletis pomonella; assembly: GCF_013731165.1. NCBI lineage: Eukaryota > Metazoa > Arthropoda > Insecta > Diptera > Tephritidae > Rhagoletis > Rhagoletis pomonella. Next base: position 39,454,676 of record NW_023458560.1, read on the forward strand.
AACAGACATTTACCTAAAAAATTAATTATATGCCGCCAGGAAGCCACTAAAGTCGACAAATTTTATACTAAGAATTTTAATAAGAGCATAGCCATGCGTAAGCTCTTCACAGAAAAAAATGTCAAAAATATATTCTTTGAAATAAAATGTTGGTTTGCCGTTTCTTGTTTCCATATAGATAGTAGAGAATTACAGGAATTAGAATTTTGGAATAAAATTAAACACAGGGTGTCAGTGCGGTGTTCCAAAGAAAACTATTTTTTTAAACAAAATTTCAAAAAATGCAAAATTTTAATGGAATGAATAAAAAATATGTGTAAAAATAGGTTATTTTTTATTATTTTATTAAATAGTACTGGCTTTTAGCTTTCAAAAGAAGAAATAAAAGCCTGCACATTTTTTGCAATTTCTGAAGTAATGCGTTTTTCGCTAATGCATAAAATAAGTTTTTCTTTTTTTGTCAGTGCCTTGAGATCTGCACGATTCGTTCTATTTTCAAAAATGAAGTGTCAGATTAAAAAGCTTGACCTGTGCACATTAGAAGGTTTATTTTTTTAAAGAGTTGCCACCTGTTAAAATATTAGATTGTTAAAAAATTAGATAAAATTTTTTTTATAAGTTAAATTAATTGTTAAAAGATGGGTATCAATCGAAATGTGTATTAGCTACATGCAGAGAGTTGTCACCTGTTTAAAAAATCAAATTCCACTTGAATTAAAGGAATTGAAATAGATAGGTATCACCATAAGGGAGCCATACGAAATAGGTTTAAGAAGGTTTTAGCTTAACAATAAAACGAATAGGGTTGCCACCTGTTTGTAAAGTCGAATTTAGTTAAACTAAAATAATAATTACATCAAAACATACGACTACGCCATCGTATTTGTTGTTTTATTACAAATACATACATTTTCAATCAGTGATTTGTTCTAATTACATTCCTTTTATATTACTGTACTCTTAAATTCACTCAGGAATGTTTTTACTCTCCACTTATTTCTTTCTAACTATGTCAAATGTTTTCATTTGTCTGATACTTATATTGATATACATATTTCAGTTACCTTATTCCCTTACTTAAAGTGAATTTAATTTTTTAAGCATGTGGCAACCCTTCTACGTGTCGTTTAAAAGTAAATCATTTTCAAAACCATTCCAATTGGTCCCATATTGTAATATCTAGTTCATTTAAATTATGAAATAATTTTAATAAAATTAGGAACAGGTGGCAACCTGTATCAAAGAAATAAAACTTTATTGCACGTCTACAGGCCAAGCCCTGTCATTTGGCACCTCACTTTTAAAAATAGAACGAACTAGCTATGTAAATGCCAGAAGAACCCAAATTTTTAACTTCAAACTGCATTTACAGTGAAAATATGAAAGTTATCCAAAAACAAATTGCATTTTTGAATTTAGCGTCCTCAATTTTACTAAGAAGCGAAATTTCATTTAAATCCGTCGATAATTCTATTTTTGCCCACATTTTATATGGAAGGGAAGCACTGTGCGTTGTCGTAATTCGACCACCTCACTTTTTTTACAAAATTATTCATTTTGCTTGGGAAGTTTTTATGTCCAGCAGCACCTGTTGATCGTATAGGTCACTTATAATGTTTGGTGGTGTAATATACATTCTGTTAAATAATTTTAAAATTCATAGCAGCAGTAGGGAGGAATAGATTTGTATGGGATTTCGTTAGCGTATTAATATATAGATTTTGAATTTGAAGCAAATCGGACCATAAATGAAGTTTTTCGGAATAACTCCACTCCTACTCCATCTACTGAAAACACAAACAAAATGCGCACCTCCCCGTTGAAATACCCTTTGAACAAAAGAAGAATCATTCAAATTGGTTGAGAAACATAGGAGCAGTAGGGAGGAATAGATTTGTATGGGATTTCGTTAGCGTATTAATATATAGATTTTTGGTCAAAACTTCATACCAACTGTACGAAAACTATGTATGTTAATTAAAACCGGTGTTGGAGCACAGTAGTGTTTATCTCTTTCTATGAAATTTAATTTGTTAATGAATTGTACTTCAATTGAATTTTTATCCACACTAAATATGTATGTATTTATGTATGTATATAAGTATTTATGCATGCTTATGCTTAAAGTTATTTTATTTGTATCAATTGAATATATTGTATCTAATTTCAGATGTACATCTTCGGTACTTCCTTAATGATAAATTGAATTACTAAATTAATGTAGCCCTGCTTGTCCTTCCAGTGCATGTATACATACGCACATACATACATATTATATGCATACTCAAACTTAACTTGTAAGACTAATTTATGTATAATTTGAATTCAATATACTTGTGACACCCACGCAGCAACATCGTTTACTTTCGTTCGCTTTGTTTTGCTTTAGTGTGCCGTCCTGCAACTTGGACTTGTAAATTTTCTATTTCTTGCGTTTCAGCTGTTTAACTTAAATTTTTAAGTCCAAACTATAATTTTCTTGTATTTACCCATAGGTACAATTTTTGGGTGCAAACTATAATTTGCTTATATTTACCCATAGGTACAAATGTAGCTATGCCGATCGCTATCATACTATTTTTTTTGCAAAAACATCCAGATGCCATTCCGTCCCCTTTACTTGACTCAAACTTCAGAAATGGCTTAAAAATACATCAATAATAGGTATCAGGAAAGGCGAAGCTGTTGATTAGCCTCTTGCAATTGGGGCGGGTTTGAAAAAGCGGCATAGATACATTTGTACCTATCCGACCACATAAGTGTTAGAGGAAAGAGCAGGAATGATATCCAAGTACAGAGGTGCATTTTAGTATTTTTTACTCTAACCTGTACATTAAGTTATAGGTTTTCAAATTTATACCTATCCTAATTATAATTAATATGTAATGAAATTATACTTGTTGTGCTAGTATTTTTTTTTTTAATAATTACATACATAAGTACAAATTTGTACAAATAAAGTACAAACAGTTTTTATTTGAAGCACCTATGATTAGGGTAAAATTAGGGATTCTCCGAATCCGTTAACCCCACTTTGGACACGCATTTTGAATTTCAAAATTCTGACATCGCCACCTCTAAAACCGCCTTATATAAAAGTTTTTGGTGAGTAGGAGAAAATTATAAAATTTGGGCGCCATATTGGATCGGCCATTTTGAAATTTAAAAATATGACATTAGATTTGAAGCCGGCGACCTCGAAAACCCCACCTTCATATGGGTTTGTGGTGAAAAGTAAAGAAAATTATAAAATTTGGTCTCCATATTGCATCCGTCATTAAAAATACCAAGTTGACGTGAAACAAATGTTGAGGTGAAACAAATAAATTCACGAAATTAGGAGTAAAAAAAGTCAAACTAGATTTTTAGTTTTTAGTTTTCTCTCTCTGACGTCATAATTTTTTTAAAAGGACTCTGAATCAATAATGATACAATTTTTTGGCGCATAAGGACGAATAGGTTTTGAAGATGTCCTTTAAAAAATTTTTCCTTGAATATTCTTGAGAAACTTTTAATATCCATCATTAGACAAATACATGTTAAGGACTTACGTATATACATATGTACATTGTCGCTTCTTTCATACAAATACATACATATGGCCTGGCCGCTATATAACTAAGTATAAAGTAAATTTTTGTAATTTGCTTTGAAAATTGCAATTTTTGCAAATTGCTTTGAACCTTAGAGAGAATGAAAATATTCTGCCGCTTCTTTTCTTTTATTTTTGGTATTAAATTTCCATTTTCGCCTGCTTGAACGAAGCAAATTTTTATTGAATTGCTCTAAGTTAACAAAATGAATTAAAACGTGACTTGAATTGCTTAAGACACCTCAAAACGTGTAGAAAAATGCCTAGTCATTTTTTTCCTAACAAAATTTGTACTGTGCAAGAATTTTAAGTAACAGATGGCTTAACGAGGTTTCAATTGATGTTGCATATATATGCTGTTGTTTCTATTATTATGAAATAAACTGTGAGTAAGATGTTGGAAGAAGTTGGCTCTATTACAGATACAAATTGATTTGATAGCTGCTACCATGATAAAAACATTACAAGGTAAATTCATTCTCTCATTTCGTCGGCCATCATTTTTTTCTGACGTTTGCCAACATTTTAAAATCATATAAAATTGAAAATAAAAAAAAATTAATTGTTCACAATTGTTGTTGTTTGAGATTGAAAATGAGAATGTGTGTGTGAGTTTGAGTTTTGATTTTAAAATTATATTGTTGGCAAACGTCAGACTGCCTCTCAATGGTTTTACCTTGTTATGTTTTTATCATGGCTGCTACAGGTAACTGACTTTTAAAAGCGTTTTGTTTTTTTTTCTACAGCGATAATTACTTAGGTACTATTTACTTATGTTCACGCAAGAAAGGGAAATTGAAAAATGAGAAATAGCAGCCTGTTTACCATCATTTAAATGACAAAAAAGTGACGCTGTTGACTACTTATTTACTTAAGGTTGATTCTATTTAAATTCGTGCGGGGTCAAAAATTCGAAATCAAGTTTAAACGACTTTTCATGTTTTTTAGGACAAATAAAGAGACACGTATTTTTTTGTTTCGCAAAAAAACAAAATTTCGCTGAGTATGAGCATCTGAAAATTTTAGAGCAACGTGTGGTTTTAGAGAAAAATGGCTGACAATTTTTTTCAGGTCCTTCTAGTTTTTTCTAAAATCAATAATTCTCAATACGGTTTTTTGGTTGTAGAAGTGTTTTTGATGTTCTATATTTGCATTCTCGAAAATTTGAAAAATTTTGAAAATTAACAAAATGGCGGCCGATTTTAGAAAAATCAAAAGACGCAATTTTCTCAAAAGCATCACTTTTAATTTTCTTGAAAATTTGTTTGTGGTTACTAGATAAAATGGAGTACTTTCTCCAATGGGTTTGATGCCCGCTAAAACGCTTCGAAAGTCGTAAGAATTTTTTTCTGAAATTAAGAAGACTCAGTATATCCACAAAAAATTTTCAAAAAAAGAAAAAATTATGGTTTTGCGAAGACCGAATTTTTAGATTTTCTGCAATTTTGTTAATTTCCAAAGTTTTTAAAATTTTCATTTTTGTTATGAAGGAGCATGAAAATATTACTGAAATCAAAAAACGCAATGTATATATGAATTATAAGTGGCGCTATGTTACCCAAAATACTGAGTCTTCTAATTTTCAGAAAAAAAAATTCTTACGACTTTCGAGGCGTTTTAGCGGGCATTAAATCATATTGGAAAAAGTTCCCTATTTTATCTAGTACCTATCCACAAAAAAATTTTCAAGAAAATGAAAATTGATGTTTTTGAGAAAATTGTGTCTTTTGATTTTTTCAAAACCGGTCGCCGTTTTGTTAATTAAATTTTTTTTTTTTAAATTCAAGTACCAAAATATATAGTTTCAAAAATACTTCTACAATCAAAAAACCGAATTAAAAACTATTGATATTTTAAAAGACTATAAAGATTTAAAAAAAAAATTCTGCCATTTTTCTCTAAAACCACACTTTTCCCTCAAACTTTCTGATGCTTGTAACTCAGCGATTTTTTTTTTTTTAAATATGAAAAATTTGTATAAACTTGATTTTGAATTTCCAACCCATTCACTCTGCATAGAATCAGCTTTAAATGAAGCAATTTTTTAAATATGTATCGCATAATTTTCAAATTCAGCCCTAGAACAATTATGTATGACCAAGTTTTCAAATCATCCCACATTTGTCGCTAAAATATTCTTAATTTATTTTGCCATTAATGTTAATCCATATGTGTGCAGCCCCAGCCCTAGCCGTGACCTCTTGGAACAATAATAAATCGCCTTACTCCGCTGTGAATCACACAAAATAATAGCACAAAAAAGGCAAAAAATCACAAAGCTGGATTAAAGAGGATAGCCGCT
>NW_023458560.1:39460669-39474250 GCF_013731165.1 Rhagoletis pomonella
GCTAGGACCATGAAATTTCGCGCTGTTTTCACTCATTATCAACAGAAGACTTACAGCGAAAATAACAAAGATCGAAAATAACTATAACCTGCAGCGCCCATACAACTGATTGTTCAGATATGAGGTCTTTTATCATAACTCCTCCATTTATGCAGCTAGGAACATGAAATTTCGCACCATTTTCACTCATTTTTAACAGAATACTTACAGTGAAAATAACAAGGATCGGATGACTACAACATATATCTTCCATACATCTGATTGTTCAGATATGGGATTTTACTGTAAAACTCCTTTATTTGAACAGCTAAAACCGATAAATTTCGTAAGATATTTTATAAATAATAATACAAAGTCTACTGAGAAAATCGTCAAAATCTATGCTGTATAAGCTTTATCTCCTATAGCACTGATTGTTAAGATACCAGTTTTTGCCATATATCTCCTTTATGTACGAAACTAAACCCAATAAATTGTGTTACCGGTTTACATACCGATCACATAGCGGTGAAAATCACTTAGATTGGTGTCATATAAAGTATATCTTCCATACCTCTGATTGTTTAGATGCGATTTTTTATATAAGTATGTAACTCCTCTATCGATGTATGCAGATGTATTCAAAAGCAGTAATCTGTCAAAGTAAAATTTGCAGATGTTCATGAAAGGTATGAAGCCTTCGGCATAGCCGAAGACAGCGCTGCTCTTACTTGTTTCACTAAACTTTTACACTTTTTTTGAAAAAAAAAATTTTTCGTTGGCCTAATTTGGCAGAACTTTTTTTCCTTTCGTAAACTCTAGAGCTATTGGAACTACTCAGAACAGTTAAATTTTTTATTTTTTCAAACATAAAACTTTTTTTATTTTTTTTTATTTGTTTTTATGTTTTTTGAATTAATTTTTCAGAAAATGTTTACCTTTTCAGGAAATATATAACTACTGAAAATCGACTGAGAACTGTTTTAATTTTTACTTTCTTTTCAAACATTAACCTTATCTATTCGACTTTTTTGAAAAAAAAAAAATGATTTCCTCCGTGTATTTTTAAAGCTATTTTGTCTTTTTGCGTCATTTCGTATACTAACTTCACAGACATAATAAATGCTGCGTTACTGGTCCAGCGGAATGCTGAAAAAACTTTTTATTTATTCATAAATATTAAATGTTGTGCCTAATTACACTTATGAGAAGGTTTCTTCCAATCTTTAAAGCACTTCTGATAAGCGATGCAGATTTTATTTCCTCAACGGTAGCAAATCTGCGTCCTTTCATGGCTGGTGTTAGATTTGGGCAAAAAATCAGGCACAAGGAACGATGAGTGGGCAAAAGCCACAGCAGAATGCACCAAATACTTCTAACCTTTTTTTTACCCCTCACAAACAAACGGAGAATGATATATACTTCAAACTGTGTAAATCTCGACACCTGAGTGGCCAGTTTGAAAACGCCCTATCTCAGAATTTCATTGAAGAAGTCCCTGTCTGAGAATTCCGTTCAAGAACGACCTATCTCAGCACATTTTCAATACATTTTTAATTGAGATAGGGCGTTTTTGTACTGTACTATCTCAATAAAATTGTGAAATAGGGCGTTCTTCAACTAAATTCTGAAGTAGGGCGTTCTTGAAAAGTTTCCTGCAATAAAGCGTTTTTGAACTGGCCACATGGCCACTCAGGTCTCGATATGATCGCGACGAGTGTTCCAATACACAAAAAAAAGTGTGAGATTTGAATGTACGCAGCCTGCGAATTTGAAAAGTCTCCTTACTTTTTGAACACACCTCAAATCTGCGTGTAACTGAATAGAAACGGTTTGAAATAAAATCGGTAGTTCGATCGTTAAGAAAACGATGGAAACATAAGTGACCAAAAACATAAAAACACCCTAAGGACTCTGTCTCGTCGAAGTTGCATACATGTCACAACTGTCCAAGCACTTTGGAATTGGTATAGATGTAAATCAGTATGCTCGTCCAGCACGGGAGAATGTGATTTTGTGACACAATTTTTTGCGTCTGAAAGAAAAGTTTCGAATAAAAAAAAAACTAGCTATACAAATATTTTTTTATTTTTTTTTGTCACAACTTCGACAAATATTCCATCGATACGTAAGATGAAGACTTTCTGCTAATGGATAATTATCCTTACTATCCTTACTAATATTATAAATCCGAAAGTGAGTTTGTTTGTTTGCTACGCTTTCACGCCTTAACTACTCAACCGATCATCGTGAAATTTTGTATACTGCTGTCATTTAGCCCAACTTAAAATATAGGATAAATTTAATCTCGATTAGACAAGGGGGCGTGGCACATCCCATACAAACGGAATTTTTCATACTGCATTTCTCAGGAAATATTTTTGATAGGTTACTGGAACTTGGTATGGAGATATATAAAATCATTATCTACTCATAGATGAGGGCTGCCATCTTTTAAAAAACTTAAACTTAACTTCAATTAAGGGAGTTATTTATTTGAAAATTATATTAAGCAATGGATGTCAAGAGGCTTAAAGAAGCTGTAGCTCGAATATATTTTGAAAAGGGTTGCCACCCGTTTGAAAAGACAAATATAAATTGGTTATACGCAACCTATCTGAAGAATTAAAATATGGTTGCCTAACGAAATATTGTTAAGAAACCTTTATTTTGAAAGTTTTGAATAAAATTTAAGTCTTTCACAGGGGTTACCACCTTTTTAAAAATTAAATTCAATTATTTTAAATTAAGTATTACAGTAAAAGGCGCTCAATGGTCCTGGCGGTTGATTTATCGGTGGTGCTTTGAGATGTACCCCTGCACAACTCAACCCTGGTGTCTCCGAATGAAGCTTCAACGCATAATAATACTGGCAAATCACATCCATTGGGCCAATCGTAACACATAAGAGTTCGATATACTCAATGGCGGAACAGGTCGATTTAATCTGATATTGACGGTACCTTTTCTAACTTGGCGATTATTCGTAATGATTCCAGCGCCATCTGGCAGCCCTTTTTGGCAATAGTATTGCCTTTACCGTTACCAATAAATATTTTGAATATTAGCCAAAGTCGATCATGAATAAGATTTTTAGTAATAACTTCACTCCAGCGCCAACTGGCGGGTGAAATTTTGAATCTACACTATCCAGAGAGCCACTCAAATGTACACAGAAAACTTCGTTAAAACCGGTCCAAGCATTTAGAAGGATTTCACCCACAAACACACAGACAGAAGAATTATATATATACGTTTTTACGGCGCCATGCCCTTTTTCCAAATAGCCCATTTTTCTCCATGAGTATAGGATTGATTTCATATATTGCCGTACTAAGTTCCAGTATTCTACCATGAACACTTCCAGAGATATGCAGTATGAAAAATCGGTTTGTATGGGAAGTGCCACGCCCCCTTCGCATATCGAAATTTTTTTAGCCTATAACTATCCTTGGGACGTCTCAAGCAGGTGTCCGAAATTTCAAAAAAATCGGTTCGGCTGTTCTCGAGCTTTGCGAACACATAAAAAACGGCTTTCAAAATATATATTGTTGTAGAAGATTGGTATGAATCAAAATGGTTTTGAATGTTAATCACAATATGAGTGTCAGACGAAAGAGGTTCAAAGAGGTTGCCAACTGTTTAAAAGTTGAAATTCAAACTATTCAATAATTTAAATGAATTATTACAATATGGGTGTCAATCGAAATGGTCTTGAAAGGGCTTAATTTCAAACCTACATGTAAGAGGTTTCCATCTGTTTAAAATCTCAAATTGAGTTCAGGGGATAAGTTAATTGAAAAAGTATGACAAGTGAGAAGTTTAAGAAAGTTTTAGTTTGAAAATATTTTGAATATGGCTCAACAAATTTTAAACCTCCTCTTTTTTAATTGAGTTCTCTTGAAATAAATTTTACTCAATGCAGCACGTAGAAATTTCATACACTCAGCGAGGCGGGTGAGGGCGATCCAGTCTATTATAATTTGATTATAAGAATACTTCGAGAGCAAGATTAGTTGAATTTCTTCAAAAATATTTTGGAAATTTTAACTTAAGCTTTTTAAGCTGGATTTGTCTATATAGAAGTTTAAATGTCTTTGCTTGTTACATTACTGAGTTTAATTCTAATAACTAACAATCCCCGTTTTGCGTTTAACTTCACGTTTTAAATATTCTTCTTGTGCATAATTGTTTTGATGCCAAATTTAATTATACGCACTGTTTGTCAGTGAATTTCCAAATGTTTGTTCTTAGCTACTTGGGTTCAATGGCGCTAAGGAGCTGCTGCTCGCCTTATTATCAAATTCCATTAAGATTGCTTGTACTCTTACAGTCATGCAATTGATTGATGATCTCAATATGCAGAGAGTATTCTATTTCTGTGTCAATTAGTTTAATTGAAAATTATAATTTACCATTTTCCTAACTAGTTATTTATATTCAAAGGATTCAGTGTTTGTTTCATTTGCAATAGGAGTTGTGGGAACTTTAATTCGAATTTGGATTTTTGATTCAAGTCCATGGCCCTAATATCTCTTTAAGAGTAAATAAAAAAGTATTATTTCTGAGCTCTGTAAGTGCCTAAAGTTTTAAGCTTGTTTGGCTTTATCGTCAGTAAAAAATCAGATTCAATATTTAGATAGTAAACCTAAATATTATGATTGCTGCTCCTAGAAATAGAACCAATTAATTTTGTTTATAAAGCATTGACGATAGCAAAATTTTAACTAGCTTAAGTCTGAAATACTCTCAAGAAAGTATTTATGAAAACTAGTATCGCCCCGTTGTCGAAATTCAACCACTTTCCTTTTTTCACACACTTTTCACATTTTTCCTGGGAAGTTTGTTAGGTCCATCAGCACCTGTTGATCGTCTAGGTCACTTATATTGTTTGGTGGTGTATTACATACATTATGTTAAATAATTTTAAAATTCATAGATGGTGAAACCAAAGCAGGCATTCATAGGCTTATACAGAAATTGGAATAACTCGGCTCTGGAGCCAACCTATCGGGTCCATTTTTTGCAGGTATATTTCTCTTGATGTTAGTAACACGCTTTACGAATTTGAAGCAAATCGGACCATAAAAAAAATTCCATAATAACTCGACTCCTGCGGCACCTACCGGAAAAACAAATAAAATGCGCACCTCCTTTTTGAAACACCCTTCGAACAAAAGAACAAGCATTCAAATCGGTTGAGAAACATAGGCGTAGTAGGGAGGAATAGATTTGTATGGGATTTTGATAGCGTATTAATATATAGATAACATTGCGTGAGTTCCGTCAGCACCGTCAGCAAGTGTTCGACTTAGAAAGTTTTCGAAGCTTTCCATTTCTTCTCTATCTCGGAAGTTATGACAGAAGTTATTTGTTGGATATCCGATTCCCACTGTGTATGTTCCCTTTTGGCAGCGACCAATGCTGACTATAACAAGCACCCTGAGTTAAAAGCGTTCGAGGATAATGAGAGCGATGGACCTATCCGAGTCGGCTCTGGGCGATATTTGATGTGCTAACCCACTTTTTGGTTCTCTATTCCACTTTCTGTTTGCCAGTTCGCCAAAGTAGAGTTTAAGCCATGGTACACCATCTTCATGGGAGGTATTTGTGGCAGAAAGCGATGTTCGGGAACAGGCCAACTTATTAGTCTCAATATTACCTGGTATATATTTGTGCCATCGAACCCAAATGATTCCAAATCACTTTTGTAATGTATTTGGATTCCAGATCATTTGGAATATTTCTACGTTCGAGCAGTCCAGTTAATAGTGTTTTGACTGTCCGACTCAAATAATGACCTTCTGTAGGTTAAGAGTTAAGACAATCCCTGCATAAGTTACTGCGAATATACACCACTTCTCCCTTCCTGAGAGAGGTTTATTAGACTTCTAAGACCGTATCCTGCTTCCATCCGTTCCTCTAGGGCAGGGATGGGCAGATTTTTGGCTCTTAAAGCGGTCAAAGAGCCAGCAAGGGCTGCGCAAGAGGTAAATCAGTTCTCAGGGTAAAGGGGATGTAAAAAATACGTTAAAAGCATTCCCCCTTCATGCTGGCTCTTGATGTTACTCACTACCAAGCACCTTAATGTGCCAAGCCGGCTTCAAAGTGCAAAAGGCTCCTGGAAGCCACTTGCCCATCTCTGCTCTGGGGAGTATGTGTGGTAAGCATATTTTCCAAACTCGTGTCGGTTTTGGCGACTTAAAAGCGCAAAAAATGGCGTTGCTCTGTATTTGTTGGGTTCTAAGCACAACGCCTTTGGAGAAAATCTGCGTTCTAGTTATCATTTTGCCAATAGTGGCTGAAAAAATAGTTCCAACAACTCGACCACTGCAGCGTCAATCAAGGTGCGGTGGCTGCAATACAGGAGAAGGTTGAGTACTTAGGAATAAGATAAGGCACATGTAACAACATGTTCATCTACTTAGACAATCAAGCGGCACTCAAAAACCTTAGCAGACTACTGTATGTGAGCAAAACTCATGAGGTCTTTTTTAGTGTCACTTCCTCTTCTCGGCGGAAAGAAAAACTCTAAAGCATTCTTCTTGCATTTATTTCAATCAATGGAATTCCACAGACAAGTGCAATAAAAAATAAACCAAGAATTTGAACAATCTTAGCCTTAAACATTTATTTAGACGAAGAAGTACCAAAATTACTAATTTTTTCAATGCCACTCAAAAAAATCATGATTGTTTTTTTAAATAACTTTAGGCAGTTTTCAAATATTCATATTGGAGACAATGAAAGCTGGAATCAAATACACAAAATTTGTGAAGTTTCAAGAGTGTGCCACCCATATATGTAATAGTTCTATATTGCTAGTACAATATGATCGCAATGAGTTTTCCATTCGTATTCAAAGAAAGACAGCCTATGAAAATTTTTGTAATTGTAGAAGTATGCGTGTATATCCACTAGAACTTGAAGGGAGATCTCCCAATGTGAGGAATAAAAGACTACTCCTTTTGGCCCGATTTCGGAGCAATAGGGGGGATTAGTTGGTTCTGACCTCCTTTATAACTCGCTTAGGAGTCAAATCGAAGATCTCCTAAGTGAGCAACAAAAGAATACTCCCATAGCCATGATTTTGGAGCAATAAACGATTTTTGCCGATTTTGTACTTCTTTATTACTCGTTTAGGAGCCAAACGGGAGATCTCCCAAGTGAGCAATAAAAGAATACTCCCTGAGGCATGATTACGGAGCGATAACTGAAATTTGTCGGTTTTGTACTCCGTTATTACTCGCTTAGGAGCAAAAAGCGATGTCTCCTAAGAGAGTAATCCGGGAGTATTCCTTTTGATTGATAGGGGAGCTATAGGCACCTCGTTCAAAAGAAATTGCGTATTATTACAAAGGAGGTACACCGTACCCACCACAGCAAATACTCCTTAGTAGGGGATGTCTGAGGCCTGTGGATGCACACTGGGTCTAAGGCAAGGTCTTGGACTTCACCAGAGCCCACTCCTCTATAGAAACCAAAAAGAAACTTCCAAAGATATACTGCTATGAAACGCACTTGAATATGTCAATTTTGGCGTTAACCGTTTTGACCGTCTACAGACGGTCATTAGAAAACACTGTAAATATCTATATAATTTTTGTTTAATTCACAATAAAGTACTGAATTATGAAAATAAATAATGTTTTCTGCTGCAAAAAAAATTTTCAAGTCTTTAGAAAAAAAATTATTGAATAAATACCGGAACTACAAAATGTCTATTTATCACAGTAATTTATTTCACCTTTAACACTGACTCACAACTTTAACTGACCCGTGTACTCAAAATATAAAACACAAAGAGCATATTAGTTTGAATTCACAAAGTACATAACCACTAAAACCCGTTGTTATGTTTCTTAATATTGCTATCTAATTTTGGGAACATTTATTAGGAAAAAAGCAATGACCGTCTACAGACGGTCATAACGGTAAGAGGACTAAGCAGTTTGGTCTCCAATTGGAAGGAGTGCCTCAGCACGCGAACATACCAATCAACGAGAAGGTGGACGGACATGCAAAGGAGGATATCGTCACCTAAGGGTGAAAAGGTGCCAAGTCCATTTTTTTTTATTGTTCAGGAGAGGCGAAAAATTTATATAGTTTCGTATTACCTGCCACTCAGCTTCAAAAACTTAATTTTGGAAAAAAATGGACTTGGCACCTTTTTACCTTTAGGTAGCGATATATCTATTAAACCAGCAAGTGATAGATGATTACGCGTCATCATTTGCAGCAAGACAAAGTTCAAGTGGCTAGAATGAAAGGAGAAATAGACCAAGGGTCTTCCCAAGCAGGGTAGAAGGGACTTATCAGAAGTTTCAGAAATAAAGAAGAGCCAGAAACCGTGCGGCACCGAATGTTCCGAACTCTGCAGAAGAGAACGAAAATGCATGGACTAAAAAATTTCTCGGGGGCTTAACCGCAATAGCAAAAGGAGGAAAACCGCAACTTTAAGGTTTCGAAGACAACTCACGATGTTTTGAGTAGAAGGGTTTTCACGATCCGCGTGATATCACAACGGACCTGGGTATGCTGGTGTAGTCACTGGCAGTTACTTAAGCCTAACCTAACGGAGAGTGGAGTGTCTTAAGTAAGAAATTCTGTTTATTTTTTCTTAAAAGTTTGGATTTTCCTCAAATTTGTAGTGGTCGTCTTGATTTTATTACACAAATGAAGAGATCTACAATTTTACATCACCTCCCAGAGGCAAATGGGAGAAGCTTTTTCAAAGCAGAAGTATACTAGGAGTAGGGTTGTTCGACTTCACTAGAAAGTCGACTTTCGACTTTTCGATCGACTCTGTACAGTCGTCTTTAAAAGTCGACCGATCCACGAAGAAAAGTCGACTTTGTTCGACTTTTTTCGACTTTTTTAATAAAAAGAAAATGTATGAAGTATACTCTGCATTTAACTCATATATTAGCTATAAATATAAGAGTCAGAATACGCCAAAAATATCATGATTTATTAGTGGTCTTTAGAATAATCTGTAATTTACAGATCTATTCTGCGCTGGTAATAAAAAGTTTGTAACCGGTAAATAAAGTTTCTGTCAATTTTTAAACCCTTTTCGCATTCTGTGTACTCTTGTAACCGGTAAATTTTGTTACCATCTCATAAGCTCATAACAAAGTATTGCCCCGTGAAATATGCAATACCAGAATTTGCACAATTCTTCATAGCTGAATTGCTGAATATTTTAACTGCATTACCAACGTTCCTAGAATCGCGGTGACAACACTGGTAACATTTTTTGGTAATAAAAATTTCCGGTTACAATATCTTCGGTAACGTGCAGAATAGACCTGTTAGTGAAATTCAATGCTAGGTAAAAACAACAGACACTAAAGGATTTTTAAATATTTTGAAAATTGTTCCAGTTATACAGCATGAAAATGTTGGTTGTGAAGGTTTTCAAAAATTATATTTTAGAAAAATAAGTTAAAAATTTTTAAATTTTCACAAAAAAAAATCTAAAAATTTTTTGAATCGATATTTGGTAATTACGGACAACTTTTTGAAAAATGTGGCCTTCCGATTGAGCAGAATTGGCGGGTATTGGTATAAATATACAAAAGTGCCACTTTATAATGAATAAATATGGGAGTAGCCCAGACAGCTAGTGGATTGGGACTATCCGCATTGGGACTGATGTCGCATATTAACTGGAATCCTACCAGGAACGTTTTTAGCGGTGTTTAAAATGTTGTACCTTACGGATTGGTCAAATTCGAACCAAAAACTGTATGTAGAAACTTACATAAACTCATGCTGAAAAACTTTCTTGCATGAAATTTTTAAAATAAATACCTATTTTTATCTTACCTCATTATTAACTGAAGATTGTGGAGACAAACGATTAACAAATTTGAGGAATTGGTTTTCGTATAGTAATTTTACGCGCTGCTCTTAAATGATTTGACAATGTTGTTGTACTGTCATTAAAATTCATTTTTCTACCACACTTTTCAAATTTCACTTCAGTTTTATTGGCAATTTTTTTTTAAATACGACCAAACAGCACTCCGCGCCCTTGTTAGAAGATCAGTTTTTATATGCAAATAAATTAAAAAAAGTCGAGAGTCGAAAGTGAAAAGTCGACTTCAGTCGACTTCCATAAACTGAAAGTCGATCACTAAAATTCGACTTTCAGGAGTAAAAAGTCGAAGTCGACCCTCCCTAACTAGGAGGTTTGCCATGGCCTGCTGAGGGGCCATCGCTGTTACCAAAAAACTTTTTCTAATTAAGCGTGTGGTGGTACCTACCTTAATATTCAGCCAAAAGTTTTCTTTAGATTTTTCCCGAGATCTTTTAAGATTTTGTCAGAATATTTTAGTGTTTACTCCTGTTTTGACTTTTGGGGTATTTATTATACGTTCTTCGGTGCCCTTCATGTTTTATTTTTCATGACTTTGTCGGGAAGTTTTGTGGATTAAATATAGATTTTTTCGGAATTTTATTTGGCGGGGCTTTTCGGCTTGTTCGTAATTATTTGGGATATTTTCAGCTTTCTTCAAGGTTTTCCGACACTTCTTTGCCGTGTGGGTGCACACTCGGTGGAGTCTTTTTCTAAAGAATATTTTCCAAGAAATATTTAAGCATATTTTCCGACTGAATTTCAATGTTTATTATTAAATATTGTAAAATTTTTTTGTTGTTTGAAATTATTAAATATTTACTTAGCTATTATAAAACTATGATTAGTCAGTATAAGACGAAATTTCTTTCTTAAGAGGTACTTATAACAAAAATTATATAAAAATGTTGAATATGAAAATCAGGTATTGTTTCTAAAGCTTTAAGCAGATTCCTTTGCTTTAATAAATAGGCTGTATTTTCAAAAAATTATAAATCAAATCTCAAAACTAGAATCTATTCAATGTTTCCATACACGAAGTTCAAGTTTCAAGTTTAAATAGCTAAGAAAAAAAAAATTTACTTGGAAATACTTTTTCAAGAGTTAGGCAATTTTCCGCTTTGCTTGACGAATGATTAGCAGTCTTGATAAATTTTGATAGGGTATATCAAAGAGTAAGGTAAAAAGTGTTGAAAATAACACTAAAGTAACCACAACTCCAATGTATTCGAATAGCTGTAAGAGAAAATTAAAAACAAATCAAAAATAAAATGGTAACAGCAATTGATTGGAATCCGTCATACTCACCACATTCAAAGGATTGGCGTACAAATTCGATTGGCTAAAACCTGGCAACGCAAATATGAAAATTGGATTCAACATAAATATTGCATAAGAAACTTGGTTGAATTTCTCAAACACAGTCGACTCGATGTAGCGAAAAAACCAACGCATTTGGCCATACGCATTGGACATACTCAAAATACTACACGCCAAGCTGAAGATAATCCGTTCCAATAGCAAAATTGAAGTGGCTGCCAGTGGCGAAAGATTCGTATAGGCTGGCTTCAATATACAGCCGAGCACTACTAGCGGCAGCAAATAGCCAAACAATTGCTGCATAATTTTACTCAAAGCAAATGGTAGTCGCCGCTGCTCTACGAACCACCAGCCGGCAATGCTGCCGCAAATGTAGGCCAGAATGCGCGACCAAGGATTGGTGTAGATTTCTGTCAAATAGGTAAACGTGGATTCGAGTGTGTGATCGAAGTTCAATTTGAGGCCGACGACGTCGGTGTTCAAAATACTGGCGAAGACGAGCGTGCCAAGGCAGAGTTTTGCGCGACGCAGGTGTCTGGAGAAGAAATTAGAATACGAGTAGTTTCAATTTGTTATTACATTCAAACTTTACAAAAAAAAAAAAAAAAAAAGTTACTTGACATATGTGAAGAGCAAAACTGTGGCCAATATTGAAAATTGCATGTCGCATGCCAGCGACCGGGTCCACAGCGCACAAGCATCATTGTGATCGTAGAAATTTTGTATGAAGAATACATTTCGCCACCAATATTTTGCGCAATTCACTTGAATTTTGTGTTCGATGTGAAATAAAGTGATGTTGTCGAACAATGCCGCACCAAAGTCTGACATGGCGATGACTAGGAAATACATGGGAGCCAGTCTGGGAAGCACATAAAAATGGTTAGGTCTTAGGGTAAAAATGTTGATACTTGTAGCAATAAATTTTTAAAAATATATAATAAATCTAATTTGTTGTCAAGAGATTTATGTAAGTATTATCTTGTAAGCATTAGCGGAGATTTTTTTTTTTTCTGAAATATACCGTTATATGCGCCGACGGTTTGATGACAGGAGATACCTGATCTATAGTGGATTTGTCAGGAATAAAGCCACACTGATAAGGCCCGATAAGTTCGTTGACGGTAGGCTTCAGTCTTTCACATAATACGCTTGATAAAACCTTATAACCTACGCTTAGATGGCTGATCCTGCGGTAGCTGGCGCGTATGGTGAGGTCGCCTTTATTTTGGATTGGGCAGACCACACTTAAATTCTAGTCGTCGGGCATGCGTTCATCTGACCATATTCTGAACTAGCAAATGCCTGGCTTGCTTCGCGACGCCTTATAAGAACTTTTACGTTGACCAATACAAAAATGGGGTTGCTATACAAAAACGGTTTGTAATGTAAAATTTATTAGTTTAGGTTGAAAGGACTAAGGCGCAGAACCTTGCTTACTCATAGGCCAAGAATAATAGCGCTGAGATAGCATTTGGGTTAAGTACTAATATTCTTCGATGTTATGAGCTCTTATTTCCACCTGTGAGATATCTGTACGTATTGCAAGGTTTGCCAAGAGTGCGTAATCTTCTATAATCCTCCTGTTCCCAGAATGAAAGTTTACCCGTTCAAACGGGGTCATTGATATTCCTACCGTATTCTTCTTAATCATTGATATTCCTAGCGTATTCTTTTTATCATAAAGTTAATACCCGTTACTCCTGGTCATAAGATAAAGACGGGGTCTCTAAATATCTCGTCTCCGGCGCCATCTGTCGGCACCATTTTTTGCGATGCAGAGCAGAATTTCAAATTCATGTGACGTATGATTTCGAAGTTATGGTTGATTAAAGATGTCACGCCTATGGGAGGTGCATCGCCCTTTGTCAGGTTTCATTTTTTTTATACCCTAGGTTACGTCCGAGGTCATTCTCTATATACCAGTTAAAGCCCCATGAAAATCCATTCAGTAGTTCCGGAAGTTAGTGTAACAGAAAATACACTACTGTACCGATGACATCATCCAATGTATGATACAGAATCAGTAGTTTACATAAAAGATTCCTATTGAACATTATCAGCAACCAAAACATTCCTATTGAAGATTATCAGCAACCAAAACATTCCTATTGAAGATTATCAGCAACCAAAACATTCCTATTGAAGATTATCAGCAACCAATAAACAAAAGAAACCAGAGCCTATAAATAGAGGATTAAGCATAGAAATAAGTTAGTCTTCTATTATACTGAAGCATATGAACTTCAGGTTAGAATTGATTTAAGTACATCTTGGTACCAATAAAATTATACTTATTTATGTACATCGAGAGTATGAATTTAACTCGGAGATTAGTGAGTTCAAACAGACAAACAATCTACAGTTTTATTATAGTATAGATTTTTTTTTTTTTTTTTTTTTTTTTTTTTTTTTTTTTT
>NW_023458560.1:39474350-39485822 GCF_013731165.1 Rhagoletis pomonella
CGGTGCTGTACTCCCCAATTGCCGGGCAGCCGAACCCGCTTTATAAAAATGAAGCACAACTTGTCGCTTGAATGGTACGCGTAATAATGCCGCTAATTTATTTTTCACTTTCGTCTTAAACCTAGCTGCTGTTGTACATAGAACAGTGTTGCATTTTTAATATCGTAAATTATTGTATTAGATTAGCTTTAAGGTGTGTTCATACAAGGTGATTTATAGGGTTGCAAATTGTATGCTTTTATCGCATTACAACATACTACATACGTATTAGGGGCATTCGCGATCCGGTATATACTGTCTAGCACGGTGCATAGATAGCAAACAACAACAAAATTATCCAGTCATGCTATTTATGCTATCTATGCACCATGATAGACAACATGCACTGGATCGTGAATACCCCTATTGTGTGTTATCTTTTTCTTCCATTAAAAAAAATGTTTTAGCCACTTGAGACTTGCACTTTCTTAAGCTAGTATTTAATGGGTTATAATACCCTCCTATTACGAAACCAGTATTTACTGTTCAAAATAATCCAGAACCTTCGCTTTTTACCTGACTTCGCTATTTTCTATGTTGTATGCTTTTAGCCCCCACTGCTTTTCGTCTAGAGAATCTTGGCCACAAAAAATATTGCGTAGCGATTGTCAGAATTCCACTGCTATTCCTGTTAATGAATGTAATATAATAAAAAGTAGTTAAAAAATTGTATAGGGTCCAAAAAAACAAATGCAGAAGTAAAATTTAAAATGTTAAAAAAAATGTATAGCCTATTAAAGTGGTTGAAAAATCGCGTTGGTTTAAAGAATTTATTTTTCAGTCATATCGAACACCCTTTACGTACATAAATATATAGTATATGTGTATGTGGAAGAAAATGCAAAGCACTGTCAGCGAAAAAAAATATTAAAAATCTACGTGAATTCTTAGCCAGTTGTAACTTTCAGGCTGTACTATAATTTAATGGCCCAAAAACTGCATACATAAAAATTTAATTTTGTTGAAAATTTCGTAATCAAATTTCCAAATTTTCTTGTGCAATTTTTTACGTTTTGGGAGAACCCTGTCCTTGTTTTCAACTATTTTTTATTATATTACTTTCATTAACAAGAAGAGGAAAATCGAGGTTTTCTTAAAAATGTCTACCTTTGCTGCACTTTGCAAAATGTAATATAAAAAATATAAAAATTAAAAATCGGGCTCAACACATCTCTGCTAAATCCCATTAGGTTTCGACTAAAAAACTTTTATCAAATAAGGTTCTGGACTATTTGAGCAGTAAATTCCAGTTTGGCACCACTGTGTGGTAGAAGTGAGAAGAAAGTTTGGAAAACCACGACAATCTCCAGGTCCGGATTAAAGCACATTCAGGGGGGCCAACATTAGGGTGGTCCAAAACAATAAAGTCGGAATGGTTATGCTCTCACCTCCTAGGATTGTTCTGTAGCGAAAAAAGTATACCCCTATTATTTTATTTTGAAATTTAAGAATATTTAGAGGTCGCTCAAAGCGCAAGCAACTTTTCGTAGAAATGATATAGAATTCTTGAAAATAAATATTTTTTGAAGGGGAAAACTCTTGTTCTCCTCAGGAGACTTTCTATAATAGTACCCAATTATTTATTTAACCATTTTTTAATACTAACGATTTTTTATTGGTCCCCCCATTGCATTTTTCGGGGTTTTTGTGGCCTTATGGCGGTACTATAAATTATAGTTGCGATGAAAAATGGTTAAATAAACAATTGGGTATTATTATTGGGAATCTCCTGCAGATAAACAGAGTTTTCCGATACAAAAATATAGATTTTTAAAAATTCTATCCCATTTCTTTTCCCCACATAAAATACATGTAAAACTTTGCGCGCTTTAAGCGACCTCTAAATATTTTTTGATTTCAAAATAAAAAATAGGGGTAAATTTTTTCGGTATGGAACAATCCTAGGGGGTGAGAGCATAAAAATTCCGACTTTACTTTTTCACATGAATTTTTGGACCACCCTAGCCAACATGCAATCACTAGGAACCTAGTTGTTTGTTCAAAAAAGTCTTGTCATCAAATTTTTTGGTAGAACCTTAAAACCCGTTTTTTTACAGACACGATTATCACACTCATTAGTTTCTCTGGCGTTGCAAAAACCTTATGAAATTCTTTACAAAAAGCTTCTCATCTACACATACATATCTTAACACATTTTTGTTGTTTTTTACAGGCTTTTATTTAATATGCTTATCGCGCAGAAATTTCCAATCGGTTGTAAACTAAGGCTTTCTGCTCATTGGTCGTCCAATCATAGTTGAGTCATAGTTATCGTCATGAAGCAACGATTACATGACGATTACACTTCTGCACACTTGGTCGTGATATTTCAATTCATTTGGCGTCTAAAAATTCACTTGGAGCAGGTATTTTCTGTTTTTTTTGGTTGATATTTTCGCGAAATATTTACAAAAACCTGCAATTTTTTAAATATAGACTGTGCTGCAACATTTCTAGACGTAATTTTCCAGTAATATCTCTACTTTTCTTTTCCTGGAATGTGTTTTGTGTATGCACACAGAGACTTAATACAATTTCGTCATATTTTATAGTTAAAACGCTCATATTTATTAAATTTTAATGCAATTATCCACTTTTTAATGATTTCCACAGATTTTATGCAAAAAAATACTAATTTTTATACAATTTTAATGCAAATATTAACTTTTTCACTAATTTTCCCCCATAAAATGTAAACAAACAATGCGTGCACAACGATTAGCAAACGACAGTGCCGTACTTATCCGTTTCTGCATCTTCTACCATTTGCCGATAACTAGCCGATAACGACAAGTGTGCAGATCTCCTTTGAAATGCATGTGCTCGGCTCAAAATTTCAGGGCGAGACGATAACGCAACTATGATTGGACGACAAGTGTGCAGATAGCCTAACTTGCCGACAAAAACTCGTAGCAATGATGGGGCGAAAAGTACTTGCATAAATTATTGCACGGGTGCGAAAAAGCAAATACTACTCTTTCTCTGTTGGTTTAACTCTTCATTTGCCACATAACAATAAATTGTCCGCCACTGTAACATACATTCCGGCTCTGCTGAAAAATGTTGAAAAAGGAAGTAATCAAAACTTGCTAAATTTGCTTTTCCCTATTTACATTCTCGCCACCGTATAGTCTGTTCCTTTGAACTTCGGACTAAAACCTGTGGAACTGTCAAACTACAATTTTACTCTCTCAAATGAGAGTAAAAGGAGAACAGATGCAGAAGTGCACGGGAACGCAAAAGGTATTATTTTCTGTAGAACCGTCAGTCGGTTTGTTTACATGTTATTTGTACAACACAGATTTGGCTGAAATCACTAACTAATTATTAAAATCTATACATATTCAAATATTTCGTTGTTTACCTCCAATTTTTTTTTACAAATATAAGGTTCTTTGCTTACACCGCTTTCTGTTTTTGTTTGCACATGCAAATCAGCTGATCATTTGACAATTTTCATGAACTTACAGGAAAAAAAAACTCCGGACTAAATCCTGTAACTTCTGGCTAGGAACAGTTGCTCAGTTACTCTCTCAAAAGTGTTCCCACTTACAGGGTTTATGTCAATAGGAACGACTTCCTGTAAGTTTTGACTAAATTCTGTAAACCGGACTGATATTGGAAAATATTAATAATAACTGTATTTATCTTTCATTGCACCTCAGGTTCGCTACGAATTGTATCATTACTTACACTAAGCTAAGTTTATTTTACGTGCATATCTACTTACAAAACTTCAAAATAAAATTTATTTTCCGCTCTTTTGTATCTCCACTCAAATCCACATTGACGAGGGATAAACAATTTTCAGCAAGGATACATTTTATTCAATTTTCAATTTCGGTAAAACAAAAAAAAAAACAGCAACACATTTAAATAACTAAAAGTTTGCATTGTTTGCATTTGTTATTCGAATTTGTTTTCGTATTTGTTTTTCATTTGTTCGGTAATAGCAACAATTTGCCGGGGTCGCTGCAATGCCATGGGTAGATTAATCCACTCAGGTTGAAGGAACTGACGGTCGTCATAGTAGTCGCCATTTTCCCCCACTCAATCGTTGACGCTCAACACCAGCGTGAAAACTTTTCCATTATTTCGTTTTGCGTTGTTTTGCGTTTTTTTACGATGGCCAACACAACATTGAATGAAGTTCATCGAACAACTCCACTTCGTTATTGTGCTTTTGATTGCTTTTATTTGACTCATTTTTTTGCTCTGTGTTTTTGTTTTTTTATTGCATTTTCATAGCAAATTGATCAGCATGGCGCAGGTCGTTAGCTTTGAGAAGTCTGAAAAGCTGATTGTTTCTTTTTTTTTTTAATTTTTTGTTTTTTTATTTGCTGAGTTTATTTAGTGTAATTGTGTTTCATTAAAAGTATTAATTAACCCTAGAATACTAGATGAGGTTCGTGCAACGAATTCGGTTATTTCGTAATATCTCGCTTTTAAGGATTAAAATAAGCTTTTATGAAAACTCAGATAAGCGCTGTATATACACAAGTCATTTTAGTAGCCCTGGGCAGCCTCCGCCCGGCGGGCATATTAGTGTATACATACACGGTCTGCTTGAGAAGGTAGCGAAAGCTTCCCTGCAGTAAAATTTAGAGACAGTCTCTTAAAGCGCTAGTTCCGCCCTGCACATTTCAGAACCTTCTCTGAACTAGTGCAAAACGGCTGCAGAGAGGGACAGTTAAAACTATCGGTGTGTTAGTTGCGCTCTGTTGAGAAGTAAATGCACAAATTCTCACTTCTCGTACAATACGAAAATAGCTCAGCGGGAAGACCTCCGACTCTAATATCGTTGATCACGAGTTCAAATCGCGGAGGAGGCAGTTGTGATTTTCAGATTTAAGAAGTTTAAATTGTTGAGTACCGCTTAAAAATTGAAGAGAAAGTGATCAAGTAATATAAACAAAATACAAAAAATTTATAAAAATTTAATAAAATGCAATCTGTAAAAGAAAAACCGAAAAAATATCAAAAAATCGAATAATTAGAATTTTTTTTAATAAAAAACTTATTGTCGCAGATCTGTCTAAAATGGAACTAGTTTAGAATAGAAAAATAATCTAATAATCGAGTTTTAAAATTTTTTCTCAAAGAAAAACTTACTGGCCCAGAACTGTCCAAAATGGAACCAGTTTGGGACTAGTTCGAAAGTTCTGCAGAGGGGAGCAATTTCCACTTCGTAGGACATCGCCATGTAAAAAGAGACAGTTAAAAGCATTGCGTTGGGATAGATCGAGAACCAGTACCGCCTCTTAAAGAGCTAGTTCTGCGCTAGTCCTGAACTAGCGCGATTTACTAAAGGGTTCATTCAACTGCACGACTTGTTCGCACGCACACAGTGACATCAATTGCACGCACACTGAGGCCAGGGCCGGATCTACGGGAGGAAATAGGGGAAATTCCGCCCCGTTCCCCCTCACCCCCAAATCCGAGTCGGTCGAGAAATCGAGGTTAAGAATTTAAATCACACTCTTGGTATTGTGATTCTGCTTCCGGAACAATTTCGCGCTAATTGCAATTTTTTTCTGATATGAAGTTGGCCATTTCTAATAGATTTTGTCGATGAACTAATTTCTGAAAAATATGCACAGCATTTTAAAATACATCCCTTGTCCTTTCACAAACCGCACAGTGTGCTTTTTAAACACTGCATGCGAATTAATCGCAGAGCTGTCGACAGAAGCAGCATTTTGATACGAAACAAAACGGTCTTGAAAGCTAAAGTAAATCCCTTTCAAGAAAAAATATTGCCATTGAGCCACAATTACGCCGTGACCTTAAAGAAATTGGTCAAAAGTAGTGTTCTTCAAAAAAACATGCAAAATCCACGGGATATATTACAAAACAAAAAATGTATATATTTCTTATATTGTATATAATTCTTATTCTATATTTCTTATTATACTAGTTCTACTACTGTTCAAAATTCGAAAAAATGTCAACCTCTTAATTTGAAAAATGCATTATATATTGCATTTTTATGATTTGCATGCAGCTGTGCATCCTTCACTCAATTTTTGTATCCCTCAATCAATAAGGACATTTAAAGACCATTAATTTGAGCCAAGGTAAAAGCCTTTAGGCCGATCTAAGAGCCAAGTTATAACAATTTTAAACCAAACTTCGAAACTTCTGTGCTAGTTTTTACTCCGAAATTAGAAAAAAATATGCGTAAAATGTCTTAAGAAATTTCAGAATCGAAACAATTTAGTTCTCAGACTTCTACTTTGGCTTAAATTAAAGGTCTTGAATAGCACTAGAATAGTGTGAAGGATGCAAAGCTGCAAGCAAATCATAAAAAATGCAATATATAATGCATTTTTCAAATTGAGGGGTTGACACTTTTTTTCCGCATTTTAAACAGTGGAATCGTGTTTCTCGTCTCAAAATCTATAATATTAGTATAATAAAAAGTACAAAAAATTATTATTTTTTAATATATCCGTTGGATTTTGCATGTCTTTTTTCGAAGAACAATATTTTTGACCAAACATATATAATAAACAATAAACAATATATAATAAAATGTCTATCATGCTTGGGCGTACAAAATTTTTGATTGTCATTCCCCCCCCCCCAAAAATCGAGTTCACGATCCGGCCCTGGCTGAGGCCGCCCACCTCTGCTTTAGAAAAATACTTATGCAAGTCTTTAATTTTTTTATGTGTTAACACCTTAGCTCTCGGTATGGGTAATATTTGTGTTAACTCAGCAGAAAATCTTTAATTGGTTCTTGTGTGTACAAATTAACATTTCGGGACTAGTTCGGGGCTCTTTCAGTACCATTTAGAACTAGTTCTTAGTTTAGGACCATTTCGGGACCGTTTCCTTATCTGTTCAGAACTATTTCAGAATAGTTTCGGGAGTTGTTCGGTATCATTTCGTGGCTAGTTCAGGACTAATAGAAGTCCATTTGCAACTAGTTCTGGACCATTTATAGATAAGTTCAGGAATATTTTAGGATTATTCTAAAAAGAAGCCAAATTGGCCCTTAAATAAATTAGATATGTATATGAATTTAATTTTTTTGGTTTTGTATTCTTTTGTACTTTTTGATTGATTTTTTTTTAATTTTAATTTCTGTATTTTTTTGTATATTTATTCTTTTGTATTTTTTATTTTTTTTTTTAATTTTGTATATTTTTTTAATTGTAATTCTTGTATATTTTTTTTGTATTTTGATCCTTTTGTGTTTTGCAATTTATCTGTACTTTTCAATTTTATTTTATTTTTTCAAATTTTGTATTGTTATTCTTTTGTATTAGAAAATTTTAAACATAATAACACCTTAAAAACTCTTAATGTGCTTAGATGAGAGCTCAACCAACCGCTGCATCAAGAAAGTCGGATTTCCAACAATATTAATTTTATAAGTTGTGAGCCACTGTACGATGAAAAATCTTAATAAGGCAATATCTCAAAAAAAGTATCAGCTGCGATTTTAGTTTTTACGATTTTTCAACATTCAAATATTTAAAAACAACCTCCCGTTTGCCAGATGGAGCACCCTTTTCATAAAACCTAAAACTGTTTGAAGCTCACTTTGAGAGTGGATCTAAAGGCTTATGCACATAGATGTACATTAGGGTGCCCATCGAAAATATTTATTCAAAATTGATATACACATGCAATCGCTCTTTAGCAAAAAAGTGTGCTTTTTTCAAGAAATTTTATAAAAATGGGGGTGGCACCGCCCACTTATATGATATATGCGTATTTCAAAAACTGCATGCTTAATCACGACCAAATTTGGTATACACATTGGACTTGGGCTCCTTAAGCGCCATATTGAAATTTTTTGAAATCGAACAAAGCTATGGGCTCCATGGACGTAACGGTAATTAAAAAAAATCAAAGCTAGCTAAATATATTTTTTAGGGGGAGTAGGTTTTATCCGATTTCAAAAATATTCAAGACGGTGCTTAAGGAGGCAAAGCACAATATGTACACCAAATTTGGTCGAGATCGGTCAAGTAGTTTTTAAGATACGTATATATCATATAAGTAGGCGGTGCCACCCCCATTTTCATAAAATTTCTTGAAAAAACACTTTTTTGCTAAAGAGCGATTGTATATATCAGTTTGGAATTAATATCGATGAACTCCTTAGCAACACTGCTCAAAATATCTGAAATTCCGGTACATACACACATATAAATTCAAGGCAGTATTTAAGAAAAGTTGTCTAACTTGGACAATTTTTATGCGATTGCAATAAATGTAGTATCAGTTTATTTGAAAATAGAGGGTGCGTTCAGAAATGCATCAAGTCAAAGCATCAGTGTCTTTTATTTCAAAACTATAATTGATGGAAGTATCTTATTTGCGCAACTAAGTTCCAATTCGGCTTTTAACCGTGGTAGCGTATATTTGACATTTCCATCAATTATAGTTTTGAAATAAAAGAGACTGATGCTTTGGCTTGATGCATTTATGAACGCACCCAGATATAATTTTAGATAGTATATTTTTTGAAATCGTGGAAATTAGTGATGGGAAAAACTTAAAGAATTAAGAAAAAACTCTCAACAATCCATGTCTATACATCATTTTAAAGGCCTATGAACTCTATTCTCCCAACATGTTCGATCTTTAAAACTTAATGAAAACTAATCATTTGATAACTCATAAATCTACAAAACCGTACTTTCTGACATAAAACGACACGTCGCGACCTCTAAATGATTTTTAATAAACAAACAACCGATATGCTGATGCGAGAATTCAATTCATTAGGAAAGAAGGATGACTCGACATAAATTATGAACTCAATTTATGACGAGTCATGTTTACGATTATAGGCATAATGCATATTACACGCTGAAAAAAAACAACAAAAACAAAACATAACGCAAATGCATTCACCTACTTACAGTATACTAAATAGCCTATGCATGTGTGTGTAAGTGAAATTTTAGAAATTCGAACATAAAATAAAAAAAAATTTTTACAAAAACATCGAGAGTGTGATAAGAAGACGTACGAGTGACACAACAAAAATCGGTATCTGCTGCATCAACTGATAAGGGGTTTCATGGTCTCATGATTGCATAGGCAGCAATCACAGTAGAGCGACGAGCAAAGCGCCGATAAGTAACGTTTATGTATCAACGATAGCACAAAAAGTGTCGATAAAATCGTGCCTAGAGCAGTAATTAAGAAAACTTGTTTAACACTCTAAAATTGTCGTCATTTTTATTTAAGAAAACCACTTTACAATTCAATTATTTCTTGGGCAATTTTAGGTTCAAAGTGTATGGGATTTATGCGAAGAATGTTTAAATAGCATCAGTAAGCATTATTAGCTATTTAAAAAAAATTGCTCTTCCATTTTCACTAATTCTAGAGGTGGCACACAGCGGGGAATCCCCATACATGTTTGGGAAAAATCGGAAGGTGTTGCCGTAGGGCTTAAATTTTCCATATCTAATTTTTAAGGGCTTATATAAATCGAGAAAAAAACTAAAAATAGACGTGATTGATTTATTTTAAAACCTACCTCCCATAAAAACCTTGTTTTTACTAGTGAAATTTTAGTATAATAAAATGCATTTGAAGTGCTTCAAGTGCTTAGCTGCTTAGCTTGGGTTTTATTTTGATTATTGATTTTTAATCATTTTAATGACATTAGACTGGTACGTTGGCTGATTAGAAATGAGATCTGGTGGGTAAAAACTAGAACTGAGTGCTTGAGGCCAATGAACTGTAAAATAAAAAAGTTTCTCCTCGAGGCAAAAACAACGGTATATTATACTTTAAGATCCGGTTGCAAATGCCGAAGATATGGCGAAAAATTTTGAAAGGCGACCACTACGTTCGGGCAAAAAAATATATTTGGGAGGTTCCATTGCAGAAGTTGACATTGTGTTTCGGGTTTGTTACATAATGTTAGTACTTCATTGTCAATGTTTACCACAATTGTATTTTCGTTTCCGTGACAGCTACGGGTGGTACAGTTGCCAGAGATAGGTTTACAGGGCTGATAAGCTTTATTTGTTTGTTGAGGTGGACACAGGGGAGAAGGGCGGAAGCGCGGACTCGCCCATTACCTATATACCCTTGTGGTCAGCTGATTAAGTTAAGTGACATTTTGACCAGTTTTGGTTTTTTCTTTTGTTTATTTAATGTTCATAGTTTTTTTTTATAAAAGTCTAGCACATTACATAACCAGAACCACATAAATCAACATTTCAAACTTCGTACAAAAATTATCAATTTCAACAAATTTTTACAGTTACACCCAAAAATTTTAAACTCTTTGTTCATAATTTTTAGAAAAATTCTAGGTATGCAGTTTTATAGCGTATTAAATAGGGTAGAGTGAAAATTTCAAGACGCTAGGAGATCGCGTTGAGTTTTAATAATTTTTTTTTTTGGCTGACGGCGCTAAGCATTTTCTTCTATATAAAAGGCACCATCCTAAGATAAAACGTGAGTGAATTCAACTCCTACTTGGCTCCTTATATTTTTTGATAACTATTCTTTAGTATGGACCACACTAAAAGCTCCTTTTCATGTAAAAATTCGTACGTGTCCCACCCGTGACAAATGTTTTCCTACCCGTGACAGAGGAATTTCGGATTTTTTTATAATAAAACCATCATTTTTTTGTAGTTTTTGCTTTGTTTCCATTCGTGGTTCTTTGTTCTGTTCACACAGGAAAGTGAAATAAATTCGCAGAGTTTTCGTAAAATATATCTGCTCCCAAAAGCAGGTTCTTTTTTTTGTCCCACCCGTGACAGAAGAAATATATATATATATATATAATATACTATTGCTAGGCTTAAGGACTTAAAGTTCAATCATTAGCAACTTCGCCGAAGATTAAACGCGCCTCATGGAAATGCGATTAAAAACTATGAAAGCATTGAGTGATGCTTTGTTTATGCGAGATAGTGAGACAAAGTGGTAGTGCGAGTGTCGTAAATAATGTGCATATTGAAAAGAAATATAAATTCGAAACAAATGAGAGCCAAGAAAATTCCATAAATTATTTTTGATTATGAATAGGTGCAAAAAATGAAATGTGAAAAATTTTGTGTAGTGCGTGTGAACAAATTCCAAACATAATGCAGGAGATTAAAATAAAAATATTATTTGTGTGCCAATTAATCGCACTCGCCGGCGCAAATGACGTTTTCCAGAGCAAATACATCACAGCCAGTGTCGATGACCCAGCACAATTTACATGAAACTTTTCAACGCACATCCATCTTATATGGCTTATCAGTTGTGAGCAATGAGCAATTCATTGAACATCGCTGTCACGCCCACTTGCAGCTATTCCAGCATGGGCTGATCAACAAAGAAGCATGGGCATTGAAAAGTAAGTATTTAGGAATAAAATTTTAACCGGCCGTTACTGTTAACCAGAGACGGCGAAAACGGCCTTAATTGAAAGATCTGCTGGAGGCCTTAGCGTTA
>NW_023458560.1:39485922-39488093 GCF_013731165.1 Rhagoletis pomonella
GATCTGAAAGCGTTAACCAAAAATGAAAACAGGATACATCTGCCAAAACCGTATTATTTCGCATAGTGCAAAAAAGTGGCATATTTTGATTTTATTTTTCAATAGGTATAGGCCCATAATTTTGATTGATGGAATAAAAATACATGATTTTACATGATTTTTAGATTTACTCCTGAAAACTTTAGTAATATTTTATTTTCAACAAAATAAATTTGCATTTAAAATATAGCGGGTCTATACTACCGAATTAAAATTTTTTTTATAAACTAATTTTTGAAGTTATTTTAAGCAATTTTAAACAGAAAAATTTAAAATTTTACTTAATATCTCATAAGTTGTATTTTACGCAATTTTTTCCGTGTAAAGCTAAAACTGATGGGGCTCTGACTAAAATATTTGGTTTAAAATGCGTCAAATTCAAGGGCCTTTTTTCTGTGTATTATTGATTTTATACGAAATTTGGGACCGGAGCCTTGAAAATGGATAAATTACCTTTCCAACAATATCAATAATGTCTATATTTGGGACAACAAAATTTTTGATTTTTGCCCGCTCGCACTGCGCTGTGCACTAAAGTGGTCTAATTTTTGTAAGGGGAAAAAATAGTTTATCCTAGAAAACAAAGCACCCCCTTAGTATTTTTCCTTTTGATATTTGTAACATCTAGTATACCAATTTTCAGTTTTCTACTGCAACCAATACAGGGTGCTCAATGTCCTTGAAATGCGGTGCTGGATTGCTATGAAACTGGCAAAAATATAGGTGATTTTTATCCGACTGTTTCCATGATAACTGAAGCTTGTGATATTTTTTTAGATAATTTAAGTTTGAAATATTCTTAGGTTACTTAACTAATTTTTTGATTAATACATGTACACAATACTTCTAAAATATGAGCATCATGAGCATCCTCTAAATTTATACATAGAAATGTAAGGTTTGGCATCAGAACCTCTTTTGGCAAGAGGAAAAATTTTGGAAGGTGCCCCAAACCCTATCTCGGAAAAAATTTGTTTGGACCAATCTACTGTTCATCGTAGATGAATAATAGAAACTTTTAACTTGTACGTGTATTTTTATTGTAGTTTGAGAAGTGATTTCTGAGAGCGGACCTGAGAGTCGTGTGGCGCACTTAATCGACATCCAGTATTTCTTAAGTTGGTAATCGCAAATGTTTTGTTACCCAAAAGCGAATGCATACTTTCGCCTCAACTAGATAGTAGCCCGAGTCAATTTTTGATAGAAGGACCGCACTTGCTTTTAACACTGTTGTGTTTTACATACTATGTATTTCTCATAACACGATCGATCTGGCTTCCGGTTCTTCGGTCCGAGGACAAAGTACGAAATCAGTTAGCCTTAGTTATTAGTCGTTTTTGGGTTAGGGTTACAAGTTTTACCCTTTTCCTACTTTAGAGTTGAAATCGGTAGGCGCCCTTTTCTTCCAGCTATTGCTGGCAATCTGGTAGTTTGACAGCCAAATTTTCATTTTAAAGAAAGTGTGCTGGAGGTAACATCGATGCAAGTTTGATATTCAATCAACTTAGGAAGCTGTTCCCTATTGTTTTATTTATAAATACGTTTTAGGATTTTATTTAGCAAGTTTTTTTAGGACTTAAATATATTTAAACACTGAAATAGAGAGAATGTTGTCATATTGCAAGTGCTTATATTAAGACAATAAAGCGCCCACAAACAAAAACTTGCATTCATATTGCGCGCAACTATCTGTCAAAATGACAATTGGTAGGCAATCGGTGTTTGCCTGTGGAGTCGTGAGGTAAGAATGGAAGCGAGACGTATTATTCGAAAAACGAGCAAAGAGAAGCCGAAGTACGTAAGGTAAAGAGCATAAGCTGCTACATAGCCTGGAGCTGGAAGCTGGAGTAAATTTCAGTAAGAGAACCCTGAACTGTTGACTGATATTCCGGGTATACTTAATTTATAGAGGAACGGTTTCGTCAAACTCCTGAATGGTACTTGCAGTAAAAACTATGGGAATCCAAGCTCTGCTACAAAAACAGACGAAATTCAAACAGTTGTAGCGTGGCTCTAAAATTAAAAATTACGCGGTCAATGAACTTAGTGGACAAGGTATTACGTACATATATGAAGTTTCAGGCAAGGCTCCTCTTCTTCGTGAGATTTATTCAATCTGATATTGCAAAAAA
>NW_023458560.1:39488103-39510327 GCF_013731165.1 Rhagoletis pomonella
TTTTTTAAATTTACTCCCAATCAATAAGCCCAAGCTAAAGCAGTCTTTAAAACGCAGCTGGACCTATTTCACTCCTAAATAACAAAAATTCCCTTACAGGTAAAATGTCCGGTGCAAAAGAATCGCATCCTTTCAAAGGCGAAAAAATTGGGTCACATGCGAAATGAGCTACTAAAAGCAAACATATTTACATACGTAAGCACATAAGCGCCAGCATATGCGTGTATCATTATATTTTTAAGCAAACAATGAGCTGAAAAATTCAAAACAGCTATAAATGTGTGTCTCTTCAAGCGCGAGAAGAGGTCACAAGAGATAGTGAAAATGGAAAATGAAAAGAGGACGCCGCAGAAAATTATGCAAGCAAAGCTTTCGTAATGAAAAAGGTAAGAAGAAAAATATGAAATAAAAAGTAAGTATTTCCAAACAAAAGGTATTTGAGCAAAGGTGTTGTTGACACTTCCAGGACATTGGCTTGGCGCGTGACATCTGTGTACATATGTATGTAGGTTAGGAGTAAACAAATGTGCGCTTGAGAAAAATAAATCTTACAGCAGCAGCGCATAAATGGACCCTTTCAAAGATACTTGCTAGCAGCCTTTTGTGCCAAAGCCATTCATTTGCACCTGACCGACGTTAGCGCACAACCTTTGTGCATATTTGATGTCCTGCTGCTAGTAAGAAGCTTTTTCTTTATGCTCCTTAAAAAAATAAAAAACAACAATTCAAGTAACAATTAGCGCCTCTACTCTTTTGTTTGATAAAATTTTACTTTCATTTTCATGTTAACCTATATTTTTTTTTTTCTTCTCTGCCTGCCCTTCTCGACTGTCCTCCTTTGTTTTATATATTTGCTAGCTTTGCTGCTGTCGTTCGTCATTGTTGTTCGAGGCATAATTTGTAAGTTTTCAAGGCACATCTCTGCACTAATGAGCCGCCAACGTCGCTCCCGACTGGGTTGTCGTGTATTTAATTGCACTTTGGTTAAGTTTCACTTTTCTTTCCATGAACATATATTATTAGGGTTGTCCTTAAATTTCAAAATTGTTTTATTAACCGATTTCCAAAAAAGGAGGAGGTTATCAGTTCGTCGGAATATTTTTTTTTTTTTATGTATGTTACCGCATAACTTTGGACCACGTCAACCGATTTCCGATTTGCATCGGAAAGGTAGTGTCTCAGAGGTGGTCCCATACTAATCTGGTTGAGATCCGATCAGTGGATCATGAGATATATATATATATTTTTTTTTTATATGGGAGTTGAAGTCGGTTTTTTTTTTGCTAAAAATTACTTGTTTTGTAAAGACAGCTCTTTATTTGGAACTACGTACAAAATGAAGACATTCACGAAAACTTCAAAATCTTCAACAACATTTTAGAAAGGCTACCGGATTTGAAAAAATTTAATTTTTTTAAATGCAAAAATTTTACAAAATTTTTACTTTAATTATTTTAAAGGACCCCGCAGAATTCCTATGGGAAATGGCTTTCTGCTAATTTCTTTTAAATTTAGCAATTTAATAGTCCTTAAACGCAGAATAAAACTCTCCAGAGGCTCAAAGCTCCCAGGTTCTTAGTTTACGAGCGACAGCCTGTAAAAGTGGACCTTTTTTACCCATACGCTGTATAGCGTAAACACGGGAGTAATGCTTTTATCAGTGATTTAAGTACCATTGAAACTTATTCATACAAATTCCCAAACTCGCTGAGTTATAGCGGCCAAAGTACAAATTTTTTATACTCATGAAATTTGATATGTTAACATCTGTGTACGACTTCGGAAAGCATTAGGCGATCCACTCACATTTAATTTAATTTCATTTTATTCATGACGAGTGCACGACTTTTTCATAACAACTTCGGAAATAATTGCGAATATTTCAGGTTCACTTCTTGACTAGTTTCGAATTATCCCGAAATCATCCAGAACTAGCCGCTTACCATGATCTCGAATAAGTCTGAAATGGTGTCGAAATGGTCGCTTAATAGTCCCACATTGATTCCAAACTAGTCCTGAAATAGTCCCTAAATAGTCCTGAATTCGACCGGAAACGGGCTTGAACTAATCTTGAAATGGTCCTGACTAGTCTCGAAATGCTCCAAAATAAGTCCTTAAATTAGACTTTAAGTAGTCGTGCACAAGTCCTGAAAGGAGACCAAGCCAGACCCGACATGGTCCTCGAAGAGTCTTGGACAGGTTCCGAAACAGTCCCGAAATGATTCCAAACTAGCCCGGAAATGGTCCTCAAATAGTCTTGAACAGGTTCCGAACTAGTGCTAAACTAAATAGCCTTGAACTAGTCTTGTACACACAAGAAGCAATTTCAGATTTTCTGCTGGGTTAAATCAAAGTTTTCCCATATGTACCGAGAGCTTAGATGTCATTACTTTGTACGTGGAACAAAATAGAGGTGTGCCCCATTATGTTGATACTTTAAGGAGCACCCTAATATATATTCTTTTATATATACTTGTATGCATAGATATGGAGGGTATATGAGTATGCGTGCCTATTTATGCTTGCCTCTACTTGTTTATTTCTTCGAATTCTCTGTATTTACAAGGCTCTGTAGCACTTTGTTTTCCTTTTTGCGATTGTTACTTCGGGGCGTGGCTGGTTAGAGTGGCTGCCCACAAAACTTATTTGAACGTGAACGTAATTATGCGTGGCATTACATGAAATTCGTCTTTAAATACTTCTCATTGTGCAAAACTTTTGCCATTCTACGCTACTTTACTTTTAGAGGTCGCTAAGTCGGTTTTCGCTATGCAAAAGTGAATTCATTTAATTAATGACGGCAATCGATTTTTGTAATGGGAATTGGAAAAGTTTACTAGTGACTTCTTAAAGACGTTGTAAGTCTTAATAATGATCACTTTCCTTTCAATATATTTTATGCTTACAAGTATGTATGTGTGAAAGCTACCCCACAAACAAACTAACAAATAGATGTTATGGTGTTATCCTTATGCAGCTTACAGCGCTATTACACGATATGTATTTGCATATGTAAATGCTAATTTTTTGTATCTACTCGTATGTACCATATATGTATTAGAACGCTCCAGAAAAGTAGCATTTACGTGTGCAAATACATACCGTGTAAGAGCGCTATTACCATTGGTTGACTACGTATTAGAGTTCGACCGATTCCCAATTTTTGGCCTATATCGATGCCGATGTCGATTAATCGGCGGAGGGCAAAGAATCGGCCGATGCCGATGTCTATTCTTTAAAAAAACTACCTGAATAAAAATTCATTCAAGAACAAATGTTTTTGATAAACTTTTATAAAACAAAAGCAAAACATAAACAAATAATTAAATAATATTGCAAAACAAATAATCATTAAAGAATCTATTTACTTATTTATGTACATACATACCAGGGACCGAATTGATGAAAACTGTCATTGAAAAATTAACTACGAAGGAAATGTTCTACAACTAAGTGATACATACATCTCGAGGGTGGAGTTTGGTTAGGTTGCGCCTAGATGGCGCTGAATGTTAAAGAGCCGACTAAACTTGATCGGGGGAGGAGGTAGAGCTACCGCGCCATCTAGTGGTTGTGAGATGTGCTTTGTTCGAACAAATCAGTCTGGCTGAGTGGAGTAAATTTCAAAAACTTTAAAAATTTTAAAACTTTAAAAATTCTACTTTGCGGTATGTATGAGCGGGTTGGCAGTCATCATGGCATGGCGCACCGCCCGGCTTACCCCCTGGGCAACCAGCCCCCGAATTGAATTAAATTTGTGGCATGCAAAGGTAGTATGTATTTGAATTTCATGAACAGAAATCCAAACCGCGCACACAATGCCAGTTAGTCACCCAGGCAACCAACGGCTAACGGTCACTTGAATTTATGTATGTACACTAGGGTGGTAAAAAAAGCAAAGTTGGAATTTAAATGCCTTCACACCCTAGGATTGTTCTATACCGCAAAAATCATAATACTGCTTTTTTTAAATCAAAAGCTTTTTAAAGGTCGCTGAATGCGTTCAATTTTTCCTTGTATTTTACATGGGAAAAAAACAATTTTTCATAGAAATGGCATAGAATTCTTAAAAGTCAATATTTTCCAATCGTAAAAATTTGTTTCTCTTCAGAAGACTTTAGATAATAATACCTAATGGTTTTTTTGTACCTTTTTCTAATATCAAATATGTTTTTAAAGGTTCCCTTAAACCCA
Source organism: Rhagoletis pomonella (assembly GCF_013731165.1). Lineage (NCBI taxonomy): Eukaryota > Metazoa > Arthropoda > Insecta > Diptera > Tephritidae > Rhagoletis > Rhagoletis pomonella. The sequence continues at coordinate 39,492,298 of NW_023458560.1, forward strand.
AAAAAATGCAATGGGGAGCTATAAAAAAACCCTAGTATTAAAAAATGGTAAAATAGAAAATTGGGTATCTATTGTTACTGGAAAATTCCTGAAGACAAATAGAGGTTTCCGATCTAAAAATATTGAATCAACAATTCCATACCCCTTACACGAAAAATGGTTACTTTCCATATAAAATACAAATATTGAAAATTTTCAGCGCTTTGAGCGACCTCTAAATATTTTTTGATTTCGAAATAAAAAAACAGGCGAATAGCTTTTTCGATATAGAACAGTCCTAAGGTGCGAAAGCATTTAGATTCCGACTTTACTTTTTCCACATGAATATTTGTCCCACCTTAATGTACACACGTCAACATGCTGCACATAGTATGTACGAGTACGACGGACGTACATATGTACGTACCATGCCACATGCCGCGTGCTGAATTATGACATTTATGACGGCTGTTTGGCCGGCAATGAGTGGCGTTGAGTGACGTGACGAAACCGTAAAGCGACATGCAAAATATTAATTCAGTGCATGCAGCAAACAAAAGCATGTAGAGCACACGTGAGCCGCCACCACGCGTGCCGATGGGAGTGTCTTTGCATGCAAGCGAGAGCTTTGACAAGCTTTTCGTTGTGCCAACACAACTGCCACCTAGTTACAAGTGCCCCAAATGCAACGATACTTGCAACAAAAAAAAAAAAAAAAATTCGCAATATAAAATTGCAAGCAGGTGAGTGGGGCTAAATGTGCGAATTTTGAGTGGCGTGGCTGTTTGAAAGCCGAGCTCTAATGCTAAAATGAGTTCAATGCGAAAACGAACGCAAACGCAGATACATATGTGGGATATGGCATGTGGCAAGTGGCACGTGCTGTTGTGGTGCAATCGAGAATATGGCGCGTGCATACAATTCATGTGAGAAATGCATGCAAACATTCGCTTAAGTGCGTGTGTGTGTAGATATGTGTGTGCGTGCTACTGCATTTATTTGCCAGCCAATATGCGACCCAAAAGTGTTCGCCCCGCAATTTGACAAATGTATCAATCGTGTCGTTACAATTGCCACTGCCACCATCACTGCCGCTGTCACCGCTGCTTACAACCAATTTACTAAATTGTCGCTGCATGCCGGTTGCCATTTTTTCTATCCGCATAGTCTGCACTGCTGATGTTTTCGCATACGAAATACGACTTTGGGGTGGTGGCGTGGATTCGTAGTGGACTGCTCCCTTTTTGCCTTTCCAGCTCATGCCAAGCTTTTCATTAGCGGTGCACCATTTGATGACTTTGATAGTTGGCGTTGATTGCTGATCGCTTTTTTTATTGTTGTTGTAAAGTCCACTTTTCCGGTTGCAGTAGTCGTTATTCGCTGCTGCGGTTACAGCTGTTACCTCCCCTCCGACTGGCTTTGATTTGTGATTTGCTGCTTAGCAGCAAGCTTTGTTGCCCGGGTATATGTGGCTTACTTGTTGTTGTAATGCAATTTGTTGATTGCCATCATTTTGTCGAAATCATTTGTGCATTTGTTTGCGCTTTTAGCGGAAATGATTTTATGCGTGATGTTGGTGCATATGCAAGTGAGCGATGAAAAAGTAATTTAGTAAATTACTCAGAGCGGGAAAGAGGCATTAGCAATTACTGCTCCACCATACAAATGTTGGAAAAGAATTTAATAGAAAACAGTTTGGATAGGGGATGGCTCTTAACGGGATTTGTTATCGCTCATCAATGTGGGAGCGCTTTGAATAGCGCCCCATTCTGATCCTCAGTATTGACAGTTTTTCTTTGCTTTATTTATTATTCATTAATTCTTTGTAAAAATATAGCATATTCTATAACAAAAACCATGTTACTCCAATTCTCAAACTTTATAATAATTCAATCAATTTTCATAAACATTTCAAACTAATTTTTATACCCGAGCGCACTTGTGCACAAGGGTATTATAACTTTGTTCACATAACGGTTGTTTGTAACAGCCAAAACGAATCGAGATAGATATAGACAAATGTATACATAAATGATCAGGATGAAAAAAGAAATCGATTAAGCCATGTCTGTTTGTCCGTCCGTCTGTCCGTCTGTCCGTCCGTCCGTGTACACGATAACTCGAGCAAAAATTGAGATATCTCAACGAAATTTGGTATGTAGGTTTCCCTTAATCCAAGGTAGGTTGGTATTGAAAATGGGCGAAATCGGACTTTAACCACGCCCACTTCCCATATAACGGTAATTTCCAGAAATACGAAAACAGCGATATTTTAGTAACTACTGAAGATAATTCACTCCAAATTGATATTTACAATAATTTTCAGACGAAAAATAAGAATATTATAAATTTTTGGAAAATGAGCGTAGCCACGCCCACTTATGGTTACATGTGTATATCTTGGTAACCGCTGCACCAATTTCTTCCAAACTTGGCACAGTTGTTGGCCTTGATACAGCATACTAAATGGCCAAAAATTTAAAATATCGGAGAATAACCACGCCCACATCCCATATAACGGTAATTTTCGGAAATACGAAAACTGCGATATTTTAGTAACTACCGACGATTATTCACTCAAAATTTATATTTTTTAACAATTTTTAGACGAAAAATAAGAATATTATAAATTTTTGGAAAATGGGCGTAGCCAGGCCCACTTATGGTTACATGTGTATATCTTGGTAACCGCTGCACCGATTCCTTCCAAACTTGGCACAGTTGTTGGCCTTGGTACAGAATACTTAATTAAAAAAATCGGACAATAACCACGCCCACATCCCATATAACGGTAATTTAGAGAAATACAAAATCTTCGATAAATCAGTAAATATTATTCAAAATTGATGCTTGCAACAATTCTTTACCAAAAAATACGTTTATGGTTAAATTTTGGAAAATGGGCGTGGCACCGCCCACTTATGACCACATATATGTATCTCGGTAACCGTTCTACGAATTTGTACCAAACTCGGTGTGGTTTTTGTGCTTGCCACATAGAAGTAAAACGTTGAAAATTATTAAAATCGGACTAAAATTACGGCCGCTTTTCATATAGCGGTAAATTTCATAAATGCTTGAAACTGCAATATTTCGAAATTTAAGGACGCTAACTTACTCAAAATTGATACACCCCGGCTTACCATGTAGCGGTAGCTTGCGGAAAGGTGAAAAACATAATAGTACTTGCGCCGGGTATTTAATGTTCTGCACCACCCGAACTTAGACTTTCTTACTTGTTATTTTTAATTTTAGTACAATAAGCAGGAAGACTCAAATTTATAATTTTGAGAATTGTTTTTTGCCGAGGGTGTTGTGCCTTTTATTCCATACAAAAAATAGACGAACAACTTGGTCAGGATTTTTTTGCCAACCCATTCGGGGAAGAACTGTTTACTAACACGTTAAATTTCATACAAAATAGATAGTCCATTAAACAGATGGGGGAAGGACGTGCCCCATTCAGATAATAAACTTTATGTAACAATGCAAGGAAACGATCTGGAAATATTTCTTAAATTAGGTGTTTCTTTACTTCCTAGCTGTATAAATAGCCAAGTTCCCATCAAAGTATACGACTTCATTCGCATTATCTCCGGGAAATTGGTGCGAGTGCAGCCGAGCTCGGGATGTCGGTTGCATCTTTCTTAGGACCGTCCTTTATAAAAAACATAAGAAAGGGCCTACTTTTTGAAAATGGGTAGAACTCAGACGCGTTTGCTGATTCGAACAAGATCCAAAAATTGTTTTTTTTTTTTTTTGGAAACGGTGCTAACTATAGGTTGCTCGATTTGTGTGACAACTTAAAAGCCTGACCAAATACGGCGCCAAATCATATGTGCCCCGGAAATTGGCTATAAGTTCTTAAGGAAAATGTGGCTATCCGGTATAGTAAAAACTTTTTTAAAATAAAAATTTTGTAATTTGCCCGTCATGGCTTAAACTAAAAGTATTGGCGCGTTTTCATAATCGGTGTAAAGTCTCTTCTGACAAATATTCCACTTAAAATTAAATAGGTGGCAACTCTACTAAAATGCGTTTGTTTGAAATATTGTAGAATATTATTTTTTGATACCCTATTAGTGGATAATACTTTGCTTCAGTCGCATATTTGATTAATTTTAATTTTTTCGAGAGAGGTGGTAACCCCTTTTAAGACAAATAAAAATTTAAAAAAAATCCTTCCTACAAGGAATGCAATATTTTCCCAAAAGGTAAATTGCTTATTTATTTACATGTAACATCCTTAGGGGTACTTTATTATTAGCATATAGTGTATCAGCTGTGACAGCTGACGTAAGGCCCATTAATTTCTTTGTAGTTACAGTATGGTGAGGAACGCTGGCCAAAAACACGTCCAAAAGGAATATGCAAAGGGTACTTATCACGAGGGTCTTTCCGTCCAATCTCAGTAAAGCTCCTTAAGCTCTCTCGGTCCTTCTTGTGACTAGATCCAGTCTAGCGTAAATGATGCTAGGCAAATATAATACCTGGCTGCTTTGACAAGTTTTCGGCAAGAATCGCCCGTAAGGAGCGAATGGTAAAGTGTAAAACGCTAGACCCTTATTCTATTTAATCTCTGCGATAGTTTTGAGCTAAATAACTAAGTCGGCAGCAATATCCATTGAGAATAACTATTTCTAAGCATTAACCGGCGTCTACTGGAGTACTGTGGTGGTTTAAATGTTACTACAGTGCCACAATACTGCTTTAAAAGTACCAATTCAAAAAATAATGGTTCGAAGTGATTTGGCTAAGCGATGCAGAAAGAATATAGTCTGACTACAGAAATATTTCTGGTAACAACATTGCAAACGGGCTGGCATTGAAGGGAACTAATCTGTAGTCGTTCAATTTTACTTTAAGTGCCGGCAAGCAAACTATCTTCAAACTAAGCATGGCCCAGATCTGTTTCAGGGAGACAACGAATTGATAGAACCACATCTTGATCTTCTCTCCTTTAGCTTAGAGTTTGGTTGTATCAACGGCCACTGTATAATGGAAATACACGAAGAAAATGGGGCTTCTGGCAGAAATGTGATGTTCCCTATACTGAGTGGCAGTCAACGTAACTTAACCTAAGCTGTGGTGTATCCTTACCGCTAAGTATTACCTGTAGAGCAATATAAGATTTGCAAATTCTTCATTTTCTATTTTTTACAACACCCAATAAGAATTGTAGATGCACTCGCCTCGACAAGGTAAATGACCGGGATGAGCTCTCCAACTGTTTGTATTCTCTTCAAAATTTGTATCTACTAGGCTGGGCTGTAAGGGATATATATGTATATGAAATGCCTTAGTGTCTGACATCGTATCAAGAAAAGTACTTTCAAAGGAAAAGCTTTGAAATAAAGGACAAACTAGATTTTTAGAAAAATAAATAAAGTCAAAATGAAGCATCAAGAGAAAATAGCCTCTCCTTTTAAATAAAGTACGGATGGTCACCATAAGATTCAAGGATGTATTACATGCAAACAATACTGCGTGAAAAACGGGCGTGAAACAAATTTATATTATGGATCCTAGATTATCTGACATTTGTTGGGGAAAAGATCATGTGAATTGGTATAAAAATCTATGACAAAATTCTAGCGAATTGCGTCAAGTGCGATATATAAATTCTATACAGGTGAGCAATATTTTTATACCTACTACGACAGAAAAATAAATTTCAAAACTTTAAAATTTGTTTCTACAAATAAAGAGATTCAACAATGAAAATGAAGAGCAACACAAATTTTAGTTGTTGACGTATGGTAAATATAAACAAAGTGACAAAAATAGACCGCTCCTCAATGCATCAAAAACATTAAACAGGCAGATTAATCAGCTGTGAAAACGCAGAAAAGGACTTACTAAATCTAATTTATTAACACAGCAATCACGATTGACATATGACAAATCAAGTGTATATCAACAGCAGCAAAACAAAAAAAGAGAAAAACTATAACGTGCAAACGGAATTGCTTTACAATAGCAACAAAAGACTGCTTAGTGGCAGAAAGGAAAATTATGCCGCAATAGAAACAAAACGGGTATACATACGCGCACTCTGCTGTTTTATGTTCTTCGTCAGCTTTAAGCATAAACAGACGGCAGCGTTGATCCTGATCAACCCGGGAATTAACTGCAGTTGATTCGGATTAAGTCCGAGTTAATCCGGATCAACGCTGCCGTCTGTTTAAACTTTTGCCGAGAATGAGTCCAACTCTATAACAACTATGTAAACAACAACTCTCTGTAACTGAGGAAATATACAAATCTGTACAAATGTATAAATCGTGTGATCCCTGCTTTAGTCTTTGTCTAAGTTTTCTTCTTACTCTTTGCATTCATCTTTCCTTTCGTATAAACCTTCACTTTCGTATGGAACTACATACGTTAAATAGGTGTAGTTCTCGTCGCGCAGATGGTGTTAAGTGGTCATCAAAGGACGCCTGTGGATACATATGACGTCATTCAATTTTCGACCAGAAATAAAAATCTGGCAAAAGATATTTGATCAAAATGATCAACTTTCCTTTCGTATAAACCTTCACTTTCGTATGGAACTACATACGTTAAATAGGTGTAGTTCTCATCGCGCAGATGGTGGTTAAGTGGACATCAAAGGACGCCTGTGGATACATATGACGTCATTCAATTTTCGACCAGAAATAAAAAATGGCAAAAGATATTTAATCAAAATGATACGCACTTGATTTAGTGAATTTTTTTCAAAAATATGAGAATAAAGTTTTTAAACTCCTACTACTGGTCTCTCTAAAGGCGGCGGTATGCTCGTTGCTGTTCGATCGAGTCTACCCAGTAGGCAAATCACCCTATCCTCTAATATAAGTTCATCCCAGAGGCGTTTTGACATTGATCAAATTATTGTTAAAATCGCTATAGATAAATCACGTGAATTTTTCATTTCTGTAAGCTACATACCGCCTTTAAGTCCAGTTGAATTGTATAAAATGCACATAAATAACTGTTGTTCTACAATGAGTACTGTTGATGATCATCAAAATATCATAATTGTAGGCGATTTCAACTTGCCTAATGTGAATTGGTGTTTTGATGATGTCGTCAAGTAACTTTTACCTTATAAAGTATCAAGTCAGTGTGAATGTGAGGTACTCGACACCTTTGCCGAGTCCAACCTCTGTCAAATTAACAGAGTTCATAACGACAATAACCGTATTCTTGACTTAGTATTTACTAATAGTGACCTTGAATCTGATGTCGAGCCCCTCTTTTCACCCCCTCTTCCTAACTAACATCACAAAGCTTTATGTGTTCGTTTCGAACTTATCAACTATATATGTAAAATCAGTTAGTTGTAACCGCAAAAGCTATAACTTCACTGAAGCCAAATTTGATGAGATTTCACACTCATTAAACTTGGTGAACTGGGAATCTGCCTTGGGCATCACCCAATTGTCAAACGCTTACGATACTTTTAGAGACGAACTAGTAGTGGCAATTGAAAGCTTCGTCCCTATGAAGTCTGTAAAAAATCTTTCCAAACCGGTCTAGTATAACTCTAGGCTTATCAACCTAAACACTAAAAAAAAACCAAGGCGTATAAGCGGTATCGCCAGTCGAGTAATAGCTTAGCTCTTTTTGAAACTTACAATACAAAAAGAGTTTGATGCCCTGAATAAATTTTTATATCAGAACTACATCATAAAAATGGAGTGTGAAATAAGGTCTAATAGCAAACGGTTCTGGAGGTTTGTGAATTGCAAGAAGAAAACCACAGGGATTCCTGACATGGTGCATTATTTGGGTGAATCCTCGTCGAACGTTCAGATGATTTGTAACATGTTTGCCAAGTTTTTCCGTTCTGTGCATGCTCCCCATTCTGAAACCGGAACAATCAATGTTTCCTATAACAGCACACTTGTCCTTAAAGGATTGCAACTCTCAGTAGAGGAAGTCCTAGATGGCCTTTTGGCCTTGACAAACGACCATATGCCTGGTGAAGATGGCTTTCCCCCTTCCTTGTTAAAGAACTGTGCCGCAGCGTTAGCATTCCTATTACCTATAATATTTAACAAATCCCTAAATGTAGGTGAATTATTACCGATTTGGAAAAGATCACTCATCACACCTATACTACATAAGTCTGGGAGCAAGTCCGACGTCAAAAATTATCGTACAATCAGTAAAGTTCCAAGCGTACTTAAGCTCTTCGAGAAGATTATTTTCCAAATTTCCCAGCTCATATCGCCTTACCAGCATGGATTCTAAAAAAGGTAGATCAACTTCCACAAACCTAGCGTTATTTTCAAATTTTGTTCTAAAACAATTTGGAAACGGTCATCAATGCGATGCCATATTCATTGAGTTCTCGAAAGCCTTTGATAAGGTTAGTCATACATTACTACTTAAAAAGCTGGAATCAATCGGAGTGCACGCAAATATGCTTAAGTGGTCTTGTAGATAGGACCCAATTCGTTCGAATTAATAATACTAAATCCAATGTAATTGAAGTCACCTCGGGGGTCCCACAAGGCAGCCATCTGGGTCCATTACTTTTCCTTGGTTTTTGTTAATGATATTCCTGACTCGTTGTCTCGTTGTCTCTTAACACTGCTAAATGTCAATTTATGTCCTTCAGTAGACGCAAAGTGACAGTTGACTACCACTATAGGTTAGACACTAAATTTTCTTAAATTTGTATATAAAGTTTGAAACTGCGTTTTAAAGCTTGCACAATATTTTTACAGAAAAATTACAAAAAAATTTAATTCGAAAAACATTATGAATACTTAAATAAAATCAACACGTGATCGGTGAGTTGTTTGAGTGACTGTATGTACATTAGGGTGGTAAAAAAAAAAATGCATGTGGAAAAAATAAAATTGGAATTTTAATGCTCTCACCCACTTCAATACCGAAAAAATTATAACCCTTTTTTATTTTGAAATCGAAAAATATTTAAAGGTCGCTCAAAGCGCTCAGAGTTTTCGTTGTATTTTATATGGAGAAAGAAATACTTTTCGTAGAAATGATATAGAATTCTAAAAAAAATCAATATTGTTTCTATTCAAGATGCTGCCAATAATTTATTTTACCATTCTTTAATACTACCGATTTTTTATGGCAAAATGGTTAAATAAGCAATTGAGTATTATCACTACAAGTCTCCCGGAGAGAAACAGAGATTTCCGATCGAAAAATATTGATTTTGAAGAATTCTATAATATTTCTACGAAAACTGTTTTTCCCTTTGAGTTTCTCGCTTTTTGTAAGTATTTTTTGATTTAATAATAAAAAACAGGAGTATAACTTTTTTCGGTATGGAGTGAGAGCATTAAAATTCCGACCTTTCTTTTTTTGACACCCTAATGTACATACATACATATTAAAAAAATTCAAATATTTATTTTTAATTTGTACTTAGTAAAAAGCTCACAGCTTTGTAATTGGCAGCTCATGCAAATTGCATGCTTAAGTATTTACTTTGTCCATCTGAATATACGATCCATTCCCACTCATCACTGATTGCATTCAAGAGCATTTGTGTGTGCCAACAAACAACAGAGTACCGGCAAACTGATACAATTCTACAACTTTTTTTTAACAACAAAATATTTTATTTAAACTTTTCACCACCCAGCTCAGTACTATTTTCATATCGTTGCAATTAAATGCATTTTTTCATTCGTAGTCGAGCATTGGAAATGTGTAAAATATGCGTTTGGCATTGCAATTTTTCACACTTTCCGCCCCCTACCCACGACGTCATCAGCAGCGTCAACGCTAAGTGAAATACCACTTCGAGTACATGCAAAAGCAAGAAAACGAAGGGGTAAAAACAGTGAAACATATAGTTTGCCATGAATGTATGTGAGTGAATGTGATTGTGTGCCGCGCGCGCACTCTGGCAATATTAAATTAAATGTAGCGTATACGCCAAGTTGAGCGGCGGCATGCCCAAAGCACAGGACAACAACAGACAACAGGCAATGAAGAAGAGAAGACAATGAAAAAATTGCTATAAAAAAGAATATATATAAGTATATATGTAAATATATGTATGTCGTTTTTTATATAAAAAAAATAAAGAAGCGAATAAAATTAAATAAATGAAAGCGGAAAAATTTGTCTGAATTTGTCATTGTTTGCACAAGGTAATTGCTTTTATTTGCGAAAGTAATTGTAAACAGCGTCACCCACAGCGAAAGATCGTACATGAGTGCATATAAGATTTAGTGTGTGTATGTGTGCAAGTCATTGCGTGCTATATAATAATAACACAAGTAATTTTTAGCAAAAAAAAACCGACTTCAACTCTCATATAAAAATATATATATATGTATATATATATCTCATGATCCACTAATCGGATCTTAACGAGATTAACCTCTGAGACACTGCCTTTCCGATGCAAAAAGAATTATCGAAACCGGTTGACGTGGTCCAAAGTTATGCGGTAACATACATAAAAAAAAAAATAAAAAAATAAAAAATATTCCGACGAACTGATAACCTCCTCCTTTTTTGGAAGTCGATTAAAAAGGAGTGCTTGTAACTGAAAACTGTGTATAAAGGAGGGTTTAAGTGCCACAAATGAATTAATGGAAAGTTGTTGCAGAAATTTATTTGTTGAAAATTGCGCGTGTTGCGCCCGCAATTTTTTTGATTTACTTATATAAAATACTTTAAAACGTGAAATCCAAAATATATCTAATAAGGCTTGAGAAAGCATCTGATTATTCCCAATTGTCGTTATAATATCTGTTAAACCATTACCTATCTTAGGTGAGATGGTGGTGGTCCAATATCTTCAATTTCACTATCACCAAGTGCTTCAGTTGCCTCGTACAGAGAGCTTGGATTAGACATGGGATATGGTGAATCGATTCTATCCCTTCCTCATCCCGATGTCATCCGAATTTGAACCACAAGCCTTGACAAGTCGTCAGCCTTGGAATTGGTATTGGTGGCATGGTGTCCATATACACACATTTACAACAGTCCGACGTAATTGTCACTCTCGAACCAATTTAAACAGCTTGGCTATCAAAGAAGACATGTATGTATATACTGAATAATGCCACATCCTTGAAGCAGTGAATCGACACTTCTGCTTTCAGAAAGCTTTACCCGCACACTTTAGCTAACGTGCCCCATTCTATAAGAAGAATATATGTGAAGCTTTTAGTTATGTCTGAGACACCCGAATCCGCATAATTAGAAGGCGAAATCGAAACCTTCGAGAATTTTATAGTAGCCAGACTAGGAATGTTGATCCCGGAATCCCGGCCTTTTTAAGTCCAAAAATCGCGGGATTATTGGCAAATAATCCCCAGATTTTCGGGATTTGTAATTTGCACTGATGGAAATAATAGAAACTCCTTTTCTTCACCAGTCTTGGCTATATTTCTTTTTTATTTAATAATTAATATGTTTTTTATAAATGTCTAGCTCATTATACATATAACACCGCGCGATAGTAAAGTCTACACCAAAAAATCAATATATTCGCGAAACAATGGGCCAATGATAAAAAAATTGCATTTTTAGTTTTTCACTCTGACGTCAGTAATTCAAAAACGATTTTAAAAAGTCATTGAAAAGTGCTTAGAGAAGAAGCATTGTTATCAAATTAAAGAAGAAATTCTGCAGAATTTAAACGGATAAAATTTTTTGGTGCATAAGGGCTGGTAAGTATTGAAATTTCGCAATATTTGTTTTGAAAAAAGTTTATGTTAGGCACTTATATAAACTCCTTCTAACTTTATCAGCTTAAAAAATTACCTATTCGTCCATGTGAATCCAATAAATTTATTTTTTTTTAATTCCAAAGAAAAGTTTCCTCTTATTTGGTACCCATATTTTTATTCTACATCGCATTGATTATTTTAAATAATTTTTGGAATTAATCATATCTTTGATATTACAAAGTCCTTTAAAATAAAGCCTGACATCAGAGAGAAAAAATAAAAACGCCACTTTATAAAAAAGTGGGCTTCAAACCCATTTATTTATTATTTATTTTTATATGAGTGCTTCCTAAACAATATAGAAGCAATTTTTTCGATTTAAGTTGTTGAAAAGTAATGAATATCCAAATTCCGGAACTACTCCCGGGATTGGGATAACAAACAATATTCCGAAAATCCCGGGATCGTAAAAAGCAAAAAAATTAACATCTCTAACCCAGACGTTGTGATCTCAGCTGGGCATTCGATTCCTCTGAGCCTGATTGCAACCCGAGTTTTGTCCGCAGCATCAACAGAGATTATGTTCATTATACGTAAAGCAGTGGAAGCAGACCGTGGTACATGCTCCAGTGGCATAAAAAGTGACGCTCTTTGTCCAGAATGCCGCAGGCAAACACTTCCGACTGAGAGAGGAATTCCACGTTTCCTTATGAATTGGACCAGTTTAATTTTAATGGAATTAAAGGCCCAGAAATATATCCTTATGCACCAATCAACCTGTAGCCCCACTTCTCCAGCCTTAACAGAAAGGTGTTTACTACCTCGATGCTGTTGCTGACAAAGTTATATATTAGACTTACGACATCAGTTTCATCTTGAGGTGTGTGTAGATAAAAATTTTACAAGCTACATTCGCTTTCTTTTGACAATCTTCTCAAAGTCCACAATGAGTTTGAAATGTTTTCAAATGAGTGGTAACTTTCCAAAACCATTTCTTTTTTTATATTCTTTTAATTTCTTCATTATGCCTCGAGACCAATGGTTAAATATTTCTGTGTGCTTAGAAAATCGAGGTTGCTTGTTTCTGGCCTACCACAAATTCAGTCCACTCTAACAAGTAACTTGAAAAGCTTTTAAGGGTTAAAAACGAAAAATGTGCAAATCTCCTACGGTTTTGGCTGCCCTTAAGTAAGTTTTATTGAAATAAATTTCACCTAATGTAACACAAAGAAGTTTCAAACACTCAGCGAAGCATGTGAGGAAAAATCAGTATGAGTAAAAATATAAAGGTAAACTTACCACAATGAAAGAGGGTTTTAAATCACCTGAAAATAAAATTTAAAACTGAATATTAATATTTTGCAGAATTGTTTATTGCATTGAAATTTTTAAAGTAATAAATGGAAAAATTAAGAAAAAAAAGTATCCATCTTTAATGCCTAAGGCCATTGTACCCGGTAGAGGTAGGGGTGAAACGATACGGTAAATACACACTCGATACTTTTCGTTCAATACCAAGTAATGAGTAGGTATCGAAGAACAAATACTCGTATAGAAATCTGATACTAAGGCAAACTTGGCTTCGGCAAACATTCGTATGCATCGATCAAACGATCTGTACATTTGTACAGACCCAAGAAAATTAATTTAACTTACTTATTTAGTTCATACGGAATGCCTTCACGGCCAAAAGTATGGATATGAGTAGGTATCGATACTTTAGATTCGATGTTTTTCAAGTATCGATACCTGCATGGTATCGTTTCATCCCAAAAGGGTTTTGTGGTGAGAAAATCCGTTAAACGTCTATTCAATTAGAATTTAAATGGCTCTAAAATTAATACATATATGTCTGCAGGCTTCAGCTACGAACCGATAAAATTTTCCAATACTTTCTATGCTCGTGTCCGGTGCTTTCGGAAACTCGAATGGAAAGTCTGGGTGCTATTCACTTTAGCCTGTGCGTGATCAAAAGCTAGCTAGAATAACTCAACCTAAAAGAAATTTGCAATGAAAGACACCAAGCAGGTCTTTGAAAAAAAGAAATGTCAAATATTTTGGACAAAATAGATATTAAATCTCAGTCTCTTGTATTTCAATTGCAATTCTCATTTAGTTAAAAGCATTTTACACTCTTCATTTCAACCGACTGCATGTGCCAACTATACGCTGACAGTGACAGTGAATCAGGCGCAGAGTCGCTTATGCAAATATAACAGTAAAAATAGCAGCTGATCGCAAAGTAATAAATTTTACTTACTATGCCAAGCCGCCAAGTGTCTTTGTGGTGCGGTGCCACTTTATAGTAACATTTGCACTTTTCTGCTCATTCCTTTATTTTAGTATTATTTTTTCGTTTTCTACTTTACATTGCGCGGTGTTTAGCTGAAATGTCGTATATTATTTTATCTTGCTATCGACTCGTACTATATGCGACCTCATTATGCTATTTGAAGTTGAAAGCGGCTTATAAGCACATGTCTAGCTCTGCGATACCAAAGTCATTAATCTATACATATAATAAAACTGTAACAGACCGATGTCTTTACATAAAAGATATTAAAGAAAAATTATTATAGACCACCCATATTAGAGCAATAGAAGCGAAATCAAGAATTTTAAGATTTTTTGTCTCTCTGTCTGTCTGTATGTTTGTACGCGCATCACTCGAATACTAATGCATGGAATTGAATGCAGTTTTTACCGATATAATTTTAGGGTTCTAATTTAAAATTTAGAAAAAAAAATTGAGAGTTGCTACCCGTTTGAAAATTGCAGTTTAAGTAAATTGATAAGATAAAATAAATATTCCAATATGGCTGTCAAAAGAAAAATCTTTAAGATGACTTACAGCCGAAAATAATTTTGTGAAAGGTTGCCACCTGTTTGAAAATTTTAATTCACTTTAATTGATAAGATAAATTTAATATTGCAATATGGATACCAAGCTGATAAGGTTGATTACTATCAAAGCAAGAGACCGATTATCGTCAATTCGAACGGCATGGCCAAGCCAGCGGAGCCGCTGTATTTTAAATGGCGGCACTCTGCACTATGCTCATGTCGTTATAGAGCTCATATCGCTCATCCTTCCATCGTCTGTGGTACTCGCCCTCAGAAATTCGTAAAGTGCCGTAAATCTTCCGCAAAATCTATCTCTCTTTAGAGCTTCTAATTTATAGATATTTTCCAATGGATTAGCAAAGAAGTAGGCGATGCAGTCGCATACATTAAGAGTTTAGGTTAGAAAAATTAATATCATTTTAATTTATTCATTTTGTAGGGACTAGTATACGACTTTTTCATAACCACTTCACCTATTATCCCGAAATGTTTCTGAAATAGTTCTGAACTAGTACCGAAATGGTCCAGAAATATTCCCCAAATGGTCCTCGAATAGCTCTGAAGTAGTCTAGGATATTTTTAAGAAGCAATTAAAATTTGTTTGCTGAGTTAAGGAAAAATTTACCAATACCGAGAGCTAGGCTGTTTACATATCAATAGTTCATAATCAAAAGTTGATGTTAAACTATTTGATGTTCGCATTCTGCGCAAAGAAATTTGTACTGTAAATATACATATACATATATTGGTTTATTTTATAACTAAACAAAGTAAAGGTTAGCGCTCGTTTCAACCAATTATCGCACATGTATATCATTTGGCGTGCAATAAAAATGCTGAATGTATATGGATTTATTGTTTTAATTGTACGCCGCATTGAGGTAAGTACTATTTATGTTTACCCATTTACTCATTATTCTCTCATCAACGTCGTTTATTGCCTACAATTATTAAGTTACCACACAAATATCCGGAAAATATTGTTATGACAATTACTGGTGTTTGCACTTAAATTGCGAGTGATACAGATTGATAACAGTATACAATTGTTTACATATATTTTTGTATGTTCAATATATAGTTACGTGCCGTTTATTGTATTAAAAGATTTGAAATTTTATTGAGGAATTATTTAGACAATAAACTACACCTCGCGTCATAATTATAAGCGCGTCACACATTGACAAGTTTTAATAATTTATTTCAACCTTAGTTAATTCCTTATACAAATAAAGTTTATTCTTTAACAAAAACCGTATAACTAAATCCAAGTTTTACACTTTGTGTAATATTACAAAAAAAAAAATATCAACAAGCTTTCGTATAAATATCGTTTTTATTAATAAAATTTTTTTAGAAACTTTTTGGGTATGCATTAAATTCTAATATAGTAAAGCGCATGCCAAAAGTAGCCAGGACTTACCGTTGCTTTTTGAGATTTTTTTTTGTTTGTAGAAGCTGTTGCACATTTTATTCCATAAAAAAAAATCGTTGGACACACTTTGTATGAAAAAAATGCACAATGCGTCAGCAAAAGAAAATAAAATAACAAAAATTTGGACACGGGGTGTATTATACTTAAAAAAAGCTGAAATGTTTTGCAGACGAACAAGTTTATTTAAATTTCAAATTTCATCTTTTTTAAATGTCGCATATTTACGCATTCCCACAAACGAAAATTGACAAACTTTTCCGCATAAATAATACATATTGGCGGGGGAAACGGTAGAGTAAAGCGTATAGCCAGACATCCCTAACTATTCATTTACATACTTCAACTAATGCGGACATGCGGACAGGTTTAATGTTCAATGTTCAAAATTATGGTAATCTTTATTTGCACGGAGTGTACGCACTTACATACAAACGTTATTCGAATTTAGGGTATGTCTGTAAAATAAATAAAAAACCGCGTGTTAGTGATTTGCTCAACAAAAAAGGTATGCATAATTAAACAATTCTAACTTATTCACGCGTGAAATAATTTTGGAAAAATTTGGTTAAAAATGGACGTATAACTGGGATTGTAAAAACAAATTTATTAGCTAATACCTGAATTGTTAAGAGTTTTCTGTAAAATTGTAAAAATTCTTTAAAAGTCCATTGTGTTTATTTATAATTTTTTGGTTGAATCCCTGTTTTTCATATAAAGAGTTTTCCTTTTGAGTTGGACTTTTAAATTCAGCCTTATTTAGCCCTGGTTCGGTAAAAATCGCGACGAATAAGGATGCTTTAATAGGAAAATTTTAAAGCCATAGCAAACGTTTTAACATTCATAGCCAGGAACTGAATTCGTGAAAGAAAACAGTGGTACTGCATACACATTTTCATTTAACGTGAGGTTCAGCTAAACGCTATGATTTCAAAGGTAAAAGTAAAGGAAATAAACTATATTATAATGAAAAACATAATTTATTTTTTTAAGTTTTTTAATGCGTCGAATTACAACCGAATTGGCAATCTTATTTTACAAAAACAACACACATTTTTTAGGTAAATGTACATTTTTAAAATAATTTTTACAAGTGGCAATTCTCTCAAAATCTGTGCTTAAGTGAAAGCATACCTATACCAACACTTTTTGTATCATTTCAATATCTAATTATTATATCTCATTTAACTTAAGCAAAACACAAAGATTGAAATTTGGGAAAAGGGGAAAATCTTTGCTGTAAAGACGAAAGTTAGTTCATTTTGCAAACACTTACTTAAATTGAATTTGCTATTTAAACAAAACGGTTTTCGTAATAAATCTTTCTTTAACATCTCTTCATGCCCACAATAGTAAGTAGACTTTTAAACAGGTGGCAACCCTTTCAAAAATATTTTCGAAACATGTCTTCCTGATATCTCTTCCGATTAGCATCAATATTGGAATACCATGTTTAACTAATGGAAAAATGTGATTTGGCTTTTAAGCAGGTTGCGACCCTTTTAAAATTATGGTCAAAATAAAGCTTTCATTTTGCACCCATGTTGGTGTACTACATTCTACTTACTAATAAAATAAATTTTTTATTTTTTTTAAATAGGAGGCAATTCAAATAAAAATTTTTTCGTTCTAAAACTTTTTTTAATCTCGTTTGTTCGGCACCTATGTTGTACAATTTCGTTAAAATTAATTTAAAATTTAATTTAATTTGTTAAGCAGACGGCAACCGTCTTTAAAGTTAGGCTATATGCTAATCTAAGTCAAGTTTTATCCAAAGAAAGAGCAACAAACATACACACACAATCACTCACAAACATTCGCATTTGTTATATTAGAAGAATTATATTTAGCTTATTAATAAAATTGATTTTAAATTGATTCACTCGTGCCAACCCTTCTCAAAAAATATTTTCGAAATAGATTGAGGTCTCTTAAAACCTTTCTCGTCTAGTGCCCATGTTAGGATGTTTTATTAAACTTGTTAACTAAAAGATTTTAAATTTCTTAACAGATGGCAGCCCCCTTTAAAAATACTTTAAAACTAATTAACTCGTTTGATAGCCATATCACCATAATTCCTTTACCTTGTTAAATAAACTTTCTTAAAAAATA
>NW_023458560.1:39540327-39567668 GCF_013731165.1 Rhagoletis pomonella
TGCAGATATAATTTTTTTTAATTGGGAAACTTATATGAACCTGAAGAATCTTTTCATTCAAAATCTTTTTTCCTATAATTTTCTGGATCTAATGAAGAATTAATATGAAAATCCTACCTCTCTGTAGTTGGCAGGACAACTTTTTCCCAAAGTAAAAATTCCTATCCGATAATTTGCCGTTAATTATCCGTAAATTATCCGTGAAAAGAATAATTTTGCCGCAGACATATTTTAAAAATGCGAAAAACACCACACAAGCGGCTTGGCTAAGCAAGCGAAATATCTCTTTGAGCTATTTATGCTGTGTATGGGGATGTTTGAAGGGTTGACAAGCAGTTTGAGGGAAATGTCAACATTTTTTTATTTTCTGGCCGCCATGTTGACGTTTGATCAAACCGCTTACGTTGTGTGTGATAAAATAGCCTCATTCGCAACGGAATTTTCACCAAATTAGGACGCAAGAGATACAAATCGAAGAAAACCAAACCCTTTTACATTGCGAACAGGAAGAAAACTAAAATTCTTTGCTTGAACGAGTCATGTTTGCATGGTTTATGGCGGAATGGGAAAAGAAGGTTTGAATAATGTTTGACAAGCCGCTTGTGTGGTGTATTTCGCTCTTTATAAAATTTCGGAAAGCTTTTTGTCCAAAAATTTGCAGAGCGATTTAACAACTCTGTTGTGTAAAACATGGTTGCATTTGTTATCTGCAAATATATCGAGAGAAAATTCCTCAAAATAAAAATCCTCAAAAAATAGTCAAGGGCACCCGAAACTCCTCACGTTTTGATGAATTACTCACAAAGTGGTCACACTGGTGTGTATATGGATTTTTGTATCTGTATGTGTGTTAAACTTTCGTAAATTCAAAAGTTGGTAAAAGCAAAATACATATTTATGCAGACAAAAACAATGTCTTGTGATATTTATTCAAAACTAAATTGAGATCAATAATAGGGCGATGGACTCGGTTTTTCCGAAAAGGTTTCCACCGGTTTTTTGGATATCTATTGGCGGATTTTTGACATCTTGATATTCCTAATATCGAATTAACCGACTTTTTTTAATCGAACAAACCGGTTATATCGAGCTTTTCGAAGTTTGCAAGGCTTTTTCTAGTTTAAGGTAAAACCCTAAATACATAGTTTTAAAATTATGTCTTAGGCTGCGTTTCTCCAAACTAATTGAAGTGGAAATTAACTTTAATTTAATTTTTTGCGTTCCCGTACTTCTGGATTATGTTCCATTTTTGAGAGAAAGCTTTTCGCTTATTCTCTAATTACCGGATCCGGGCCGGATTGTTAGGGAAAGAACCTTTTATTTTTATTTAAGTGAAGAGCAAAGGTCACTTAAATCAAAATTAAAAACAAATTAAAAGTGATTGGTGAAACCAAAAATTCGAAAATTAAAGTAATTTTCACTTAAATGAATCTAGTGAAACGCAGCCTTACAGCCAGTTTCACCAAATTATTTAAGTAAAAATTACTTTAATTTTCGAATTTTTGGTTTCACCAATCAATTTTAATTTTGATTTAAGTGACCTATGCTCTTCACATAAATAAAAATTAAATCAGAATAACCACACTCAGAGGTGTTACACGTATATATGTACATTGTCGCTTCTTTCATACAAATACATACATATGTCCTGGCCGCTATATAACTAAGTATAAAGTAAATTTTTGTAATTTGCTTTGAAAATTGCAATTTTTGCGAATTGCTTTGAACCTTAGAAAGAATGAAAATATTCTGCCGCTTCTTTTCTTTTATTTTTGGTATAAAATTTCCATTTCCGCCTGCTTGAACGAAGCAAGTTTTTATTGAATTGCTCTAAATTTACAAAATGAATTAAAACGTGACTTGAATTGCTTAAGACACCTCAAAACGTGTAGAAAAATGCCTAGTCATTTTGTTCCTAACAAAATTTGTACTGTGCCAGAATTTTAAGTAACAGATGGCTTAACGAGGTTTCAAATGATGTTGCATATTTATATATGCTGTTGTTTCTATTATTATGAAATAAATTGTGAGTAAGATGTTGGAAGAAGTTGGCTCTATTACAGATACAAATTGATTTGATAGCTGCTACAGGTAACTGACTTTTAAAAGCGTTTTGTTTTTTTTCTACAGCGATAATTACTTAGGTACTATTTAGGTATGCTCACGCAAGAAAATGAAATTGAAAAATCAGAAATAGCAGCCTGTTTACCATCATTTAAATGATAAAAAAGTCACGCTGTTGACTACTTATTTACTTAAGGTTGATTCTATTCATGCAGGGTGAATGGGGCCAAAATTCAAAATCAAGTCTAATACGACTTTTCATGTTTTTAGAACAAATAAAGAGACAGGTATTTTTTTGTTTTGCAAAAAACAAAATTTCGCTGAGTACGAGCATCAGAAAATTTGAGGGCAAAGTGTGGTTTTAGAGAAAAACGGCTGACAATTTTTTTTCAAATCTTTCTAGTTTTTTCTAAAACCGATATTATTCAATTCGGTTTTCGATTGTAGAAGTGTTTTTGATGTTCTATATTTGCGTTCTCGAAAATTTGAAAAATTTTGAAAATTAACAAAATGGTGGCCGATTTTAGAAAAATCAAAAGACGCAATTTTCTCAAACGCATCATTTTTAATTTTCTTGAAAATTTGTTTGTGGTTACTAGATAAAATGGAGTACTTTCTCCAATGGGTTTGATGCCCGCTAAAACGCTTCGAAAGTCGTAAGAATTTTTTTCAGAAATTAAGAAGACTTAGTATAACCACAAAAAATTTTCAAAAAAATAAAAAATTATGGTTTTGCGAAGATCGAATTTTTAGATTTTCTGCAATTTTGTTAATTTCCAAAGTTTTTAAAATTTTCATTTTTGTTATGAAGGAGCAAAAACGGAATGTATATATGACTTACAGTATCGGCCATATCTATAGCACGCCATTTCAAAGTGATATTGTGTGCTTATATTTATTTATTTATTTTTAAGAATTTTCAATTAAAATACAGTTCTTTCTATAACAAAACCCATATAAACCACAGTTTAACAATCTGTAGAAAACTTCAAAAAAGTGCAACAAATTTTCACCTAAATTTCAAACTTTTTTCTCGGAAGTGTTAGAATTTTTCTGAATACACAGTTTTATAGCCCAATCAATTTTAGTCTGATAATGTGCAAGTTTCAAGTGGCTAAAAGTTACCGTTGATTTTTTAGAATTTTTTTCGCCAAAGGTGTTGCGGATTTCTTCCATATACAAATAAATTGACTTTATTCATTATATGGAAGCCAATGCGACAAAAAAATTCTAAAAAATTAACGGTAATTCGTAGCCACATGAAATCAGCACATTATCAGACTAAAATTACAGGGGCTTGTTCCACTTTTTTGTAGTTTTCTACAAATTGTTAAACTTGGGTATATATGGGGTTTGTCTGAGAATGAACTATATTTTAATTGAAAATTCTTAAAAATAAATAAGTGGCACACAATATCACTTTGAAATGGCGTGCTATAGATATGACCGATACTGTATATGTGGCGCTATGTTACCCAAAATACTGAGCCTTCTTATTTTCAGAAAAAAAAAATTCTTACGACTTTCGAGGCGTTTTAGCGGGCATTAAATCATATTGGAAAAAGTTCCCTATTTTATCTAGTACCTAACCACAAACAAATTTTCAAGAAAATGAAAAATGATGTTTTTGAGAAAATTGTGTCTTTTGATTTTTTCAAAACCGGTCGCCGTTTTGTTAATTAAATTTTTTTTTTAAATTCACGTACCAAAATATATAGCTTCAAAAATACTTCTACAATCAAAAAACAAAATTAAAAATTATTGATTTTTTAAAAAACTATAAAGATTTCAAAAAAAAATTCTGCCGTTTTCCTCTAAAACCACACTTTGCCCTCAAACTTTCTGATGCTCGTAACTCAGCGATTTTTTTTGTAAAACAAAAACTACGTGTCTCTTTATTTGTCCTAAAAAATATGAAAAATTTTTAAAAAACTTGATTTTGAATCTTCAACCCATTCACTCTGCATGAATTGAAATAGAATCAGCCTTAAATGAAGCAATTTTTTAAATATGTATCGCACAATTTTCAAATTCAGCCCTAGAACAATTATGTATGTACAAGTTTTCAAATCATCCCACATTTGTCGCTAAAATATTCATAATTTATTTTGCCATTAATGTTAATCCAATTGTTCTAAATATGTGTGCAGCCCCAGCCCTAGCGTGACCTCTTGGAACAATAATAAATCGCCTTACTCCGCTGTGAATCACACAAAATAATAGCTCAAAAAAGGCAAAAAATCACAAAGCTGGATTAAAGAGGATAGCCGCTTATCGAGTGCGAATGGCAGCGGCCAGGCCAGGCCAAGCCAGTAAAGAATTCCTCATTGGTTCATTTTATTTTATTTTTTTAAGCTTAAGCCACGCTGGTAATTTACAATCGCAGTCAGCAGGATAGAACAAACTGGAGCGTGTGGCAAGAGAGAGAGAAAGAGAGAGAGAAAGGGCAACGAAAGTGTAACGAAGTATGACTGCGGCACAGGAAAAGATTTATGAGCTTGGTCGTAGCGTTGACATGTCAGCCAACAGCGTGTGTCGGTGTGTATTTGTTTAGGTGTATGTGCGCTTGCTCCTTTCTTTTTTTGTTTTTTTTTTTTTGGAGCGAAGCGCGATATGCGCAAGTAACGGAAGCCTTTTGTTGTCGGAATCCGGAAGCGGAAACGGCGAATGTGGCATTTGAAAATGTGTGATTTGATATGGTCAAGTGAGTTGTGACCTAAAGAATGAAAAATATGTATATGCTGGTTAGAGGTGTGTTTGTGTAGAGGTAAATATTTAAAAAATAACGTTGTAGTGAGTAAGATATTAAGGTGATTAATTGGCCATTAGAGTAAGTTCGAAAGGAGCGACAAAATGTGGAAGTGTAAAAATCGATAGTGATTACATTTGAAATGATTTGGTCGAATTGAAATGGCTCCTCCCTGCGCGTTGGCGCTATGAATGTTTATGGCAAAAATTATCCGTTAGTATATATCCTTAGTCTTCCTGAAACTGGTAGAACCTGTCTATACTTGGTATGAATAACTAACGGAACTTGAAAAAAGGCAGATAAAATTGGCGAAGTTTTTTGATCTCAGCCCAAACCGACAAATGGCGTTAGCTTGTGATTTGTTTCACATTGATCAAAGCATTAAATGAGAAGAGATCATTGGGTTATTTGGAGAAGCTATTGTGATTTTATTGGGTAATTTTCCGGACTTTTCGATACTTTTCGGGAACTTTCGCTAGATTTTGTAGCCTTTCTACTATGGCAGAGGTTGGGAGAGGTTGGCCTCAGGACGAAGTGCTCTCACCAGTCTTGTGGTGTTTGGTAGTAAACCCCCTACGAACGAAGCTACGCGGATAATGTTTGTCTGCACTGTCTGCAGGTAAGTCTCTCAGGGAGGTCTGAGTTCAAAAAACAGGGACCGAAAATAACAGTTATTTTTTCAAAAGTTACTACACTTGGTCAAATATTTTAAAGGTCGAAATAAAAGTCCTTTCATAATAATAGTCATACCGCTTATCCAAATTAAACCAGTTTGGTATCAAATGAAAGGGGACTAAATTAGTCTTAAAACTTAAATGCCTAAACGGGGTAAGCCACCTATTGAAAAACATTTCAACAAAGAATGTTATTTAATTACCACAAAACAAACCTTTGGACAGGCATGTGATTTTTTTTGTATTATTCTGAATAAGATTGTTGAATGGTACACAACCCTAGACTTGTTGGACGGAAACTCTAGATGCTTTACTGATTTGGGTGACTGCCAAGCTGTTCTAAAGGCCTGGGAAACCGCTCGCACCTCTTCAAAGATAGTCCAGGAATGTAAGTTGAGGCTGAACTCCCGTTGCAAGGTGGAATAAGCTTGAACTTATGTGGGTGCCAGGACATCATGGCAATCAATACAGCGAACTGGCTGATGAATTGACGAACTGCGGTTCTCTGGAGCGTCAATTGGATCGGAGGTAACATTACGGCCAAGCATAGTTCATGAGAGACGTTGATGTGGTAAGACACCTGCAAAACAACCAAGTGTTTCCTGAAAAGGCCTAAGAGGGTGATATTAAAATTCCTTCTCAGACAATTCTTATAGGCTTATATCCTCGAAGCTACATTGGCCAATTCTTTTGGAAAACCTCTATTTTTTCGGCTTCTAGAAAAGGCAGATTATATTCTTGTTGTTGTAGCAGCACATAGTCCCAGAATTGGTTGGTTGTTTATTCATCTTCCCCATATGACTCTTCCAAATTTTGGCCCAGGAAGCGAGCGGCTGCGGTCGGTTGAGTCCACAGCGATTCGGTGTCAGCTATAAAGAGCATGCGAAAAGGTTTGCGATATTTTACCGTTGGATGAGTTTAATCGGCTGCACCAACAGGATCTGAATTGCGCCAGTGTGGTTGTCCTATGACAACCTAGAAGGAACTCTTTTAACAGCAGTGTTTTGTGTTCCTTTACCCGGAGCATTGTTGTCAGTGGTCGTGTAGGTGTCGTTCGTAAGACATTAGGAGACACCATGTCGGAAAGCGGTATTTTGGCTTGTCTCTAGGCTTTTCCAAGTAGGTGGGCAAGCGATCTCGTACGCTGTTTAGGCCTGACAGTTGCGGAAGTAGCACCATCCTTCACAGCCATGGCATTGTTTGGATATGGCGTGTCCCTGTATGCGCATACATCGCCAAAGGTAACCACTGGCGGATTGGAATCATTTGGTGGCGAATAAAAACACACATTTTAATTTAAAAGACAGACAAAGAACACAGACTGCAAATATTGCTTTCTCTTGAATAAGACAGCACTTAGTTAGTTACTAGGTGGCCACAAAGTCATTTTTGCCGCCATTCTAACCTTCTATTGAACATACTGTAATTGTCTGCACCCGTAGCTTCTCTACAAAGCTTACAATCACTTCATATTAAGTTTTCATCTTAAAGTTCAATCCTTTATCATTTCTTCCAGTAAATTTTGTGCTTTCACTTCACATATTTTATTCCTATTTTCGTTTTTTTTTTAAACAACAACAACAACAACAGCGACGACCATCATGCTTAACTCCTTTTGTTACGGGTAATCAATCATTTTGTGCAACAATAAAATAAATCGGTACTTCGCGATTCACAAAGGGATTTTTTAGTCGTCATTTGTCTGTTTGCCATCGACAATAAAAGATTTTCCCGCATGTCAGGCAATGTACATAAATACTTATTTATGCGTGCATGAAAATGTTACAAATGTATGCATATAAAAATAAAATAAAGGAAACATGTAAATATAATAACAATAAGAAAATAAATCATAAAATTGCACGCACACACATATATAAGTTATGTACATTCGGGTGGCCCACAAATACATAGGAAAATCAACCTTTTTGATTTCTCCTGCTGCCAACCCCCAGAACTGAAGAGTATCAAAATTAAGGGCACACACATTCTTTTATATTTTTAAATCGAGTAATATTTACCTGTGCCGCCGGAGATTTGAAGTCTCTCACGTATTTTACTTGGGGAAAATACATTTTTTCGTAGAATTGCTATAAAATCGTTAAAAAGAATTATTTTTTGATCGAATAAGACTATTTACCTTGAGAAGTCTTAAAAAATAACACTATGATGCTTATTTAACTTAAAAATTTTACTAAATGTGTTTTAATAACCGATAATCCTATCTGTTATATACAACATTTTTTTTTTATGTTTTCATATCCATATCACGCACGAACAGGTCATTGGATGTGTTTACTTTTTTGTTTGCATTTTACTCGGTTATTAATAAAAATAGGGTTGCCAGATATTTGTGAACTCAAAATTAGTTAAAGGCTCAATAAAATAATTAAGTTTCTTCATCAAAGCTAAAAGCGTTTGAAGATATTTAAAACTATTTTTGTACGGGGTTGCCACTTTTCTAAAAAATAAAACAACTATTATTGAAAATTTCCTTAATACCACAATATGGTTATTAAATTGAAAGTTTATGTACTCCCAGAAAATTTTTTGAAAGTACATACTCTAGTTCACATATATTTTTAAATAGAGTTGCAATTTATCTATAATAACACATTTATTAAATCATGCTACATGCGGTTAAATAAAATATGAGTTTCCAACAAAAGGTGGCAACCCTATTTAACCATATTCCTATATATATCCATATTCGTGTGATAACCATATTGTGGTATTAAATAAGCCTACATTTTTTATAATCATTGTTCTATTTTTTTAGAAAGGTGGCAACCCAGTTCAGAAATAGTTTTAAATATCTTCAAATTCTTTTAGTTTTGATGAAGAAACTTAAATATTTTATTCACCTTTAAATAATTTCAAATTTTTAAATATCTGGCAACCCTAATTTTTAAATTCTAATATCTAATATCTAATTTTTGTATATAACAGATAAGATTATCGGTTATTAAAACACACTTAGTAAAACTTTGAAGTTAAATATTGTTATTTTTTTAGACTTCTGAAGAGAAATAGTCTCATTCGATCAAAAAATATTTATTTTTAACGATTTTATAGCAATTCTACGAAAAAATGTATTTTACATGTATTTTCCCCATGTAAAATACATGGGAAACATCAAAGCCCCGGTGGCACAAGTAAATATTAATTACTAATCGATTTCAAAATAAAAAATACGTGTCTCCTTATTGTTGATATTCTTCCGATCCGGAGGGGTGGCTGGAGGAAAACAAATTTGGGCCACCCTAATATACATACTTATTTTGAACCCAATTGTATAAGTGAAACCCCGCCGCCATTGTTCCATCGAACAATCACAATTTCTGTGTGGTTTTTCTTTGTTTGTTTCTTGTACACTTTATGTCTGTATGTATGTAATAAATATATATGTACATATAAGGAACATTGTAAATAATCTCGACTCCGCCAAGTCTGTAGGGGCTTTACTGTGCACGAAAGGGGAATAAGGCACCGCACAGAGCAGAGACGTGCATTAAAGGATTTTCCCCCGTGTGAGTGCGTAAACGATTGCGATTACGTATGTATATGGTTGCATGTGAAATGTACATCAACATATCTACATACATACATTGGTGTGTCGACAAAGGTAAATATGCTAGTTTTAAAATAAACTTTAACTTAACATTAGGCTGTAGCATGCTACAAACTAAAAAAAAAAAATACTTTCCTTCAACGAAACATACGTTTAGACGTGTTGCATGACTAGCTAAAATATTTTGACGCAACTGACAATAACTGTCTATAGTCTTAGCGATAACGAAAAAAAAACACTAGTAGATATAGTAAAATAATTTTGTCAGGACCAGTACACGACTTTTTCATAACCACTTACGAAATAGTTCAGGACTATTTGAGGATAATTTTGTGACTAATTTCAAACTACTACTACTATAATCAGCGTTGCCATTTTAGCCGTTTTCCGGCTAGATTTAGCCGGTTTTGATAGCAACTAGCCGGAGAAAATTCGATCTAGCCGGCAGCCGATTTGTTAGCCGGTTTGTAAAAAAAAGTTAGCCGTTTTTAGCCGATTTTACTATTTGCCTAATTTTCAGGTGCAAAAAGTAAACAAGTTGTTCGAAAGCAATAATGCAGACCCAATGAAGATTTTTAATGAACTCAATGTTTTACTTTCGGCCGCTGTGGTGTAGTGGTAAGCAGTGCGCGCTTTCACACATCCGCACCTGGGTTCAAGCCCTGGTCAAAGCAACATCCCAAAAAATATAGAAAAAGGTTTTTTCTAAACAGCGGTCGTCCCTCGGCAGGCAATGGCAAACCTCCGAGTGTATTTCTGCCATGAAAAAACAGCTTCTCATAAAAATACAATCGCCGTTCGGAGTCGGCGTAAAACTGTAGGTCCCTCCGCTTTGTGTGACAACATCAAGGCGCACGCCACAAGTCGGAGGAGAAGCTCGGCCAAACACTAACATATGTGTAAGCGCCAATCTATTATTATTAATGTTTTACTTTCGCATCTATGCTCCCTAGTGGTTATTAGCGCGGACACATTTGATCCTATATGCTCCCCGTTAGAACTATGCCTTGCTCCATTTCCTCAGTTTTATCACAGTTTTGAAGAGTATTTAAAAACAAGAGTAAGCACAAACGCTTTTGACCACGAAGCCGAGAAAATAATTCGAGAAAATGGTCGCAATTTTATTATCACTTTAATAAAGGAATTACGCCAACGCCTTCCTACAAATATTGCCACCCTAAAAAAAATTGACTTTTTTCAGTTGGAAATGCATTAAGAGTAATTAAACCAAAAGTATTTGTTCAACTACAGCAACAAAAACACAAATATAATGCCGACGAAATAACATCCATAGAGATGCAATGGCAACGGTTAACGTTACATACCTGGAGTAATTTAGACTCAACTGTAAAATTTTTTTATCAATTTCGAAATGCCCTAGGAGAAAACCCTTTTGCTGACCTTTCCAACCTAGTTTTTAGTTTTCTTGTTTTGCCTATATGTAATGCAGAAGTAGAGCGAATATTTAGTTCAATGAATATAATAAAAACTAAGCAAGGAAATCCAATGTGCGTTAAACGCTATTTTATATATAAGATACGGTTTAAAACGTGAAGAAAAATGCTACCATAATTTTACTGTAGATGACGATCTCTTAAAATTAATGAATTCAGGTGATATATACAATAGTGATTCATTTGATGATGAGGAATATACACTAGATATAAATTAATGGTGTTAACTAGTCTTTGGTTTCTTGCGATTTATTTAAATAAAGCATGTGAATTTTCACTAAAACATTTTAGCCGTTTTTTGCCAGAGTCTATGTGAAATTTCACTAAAACATTTTAGCCGTTTTTAGCCGCTTTTTTTTGCCAATCTAGCCGGTCGGCCCAAAAGGTTCTGGCAACACTGACTATAATGCCGAACTAGTCCCAAAATTATCCAGAAGTAGTCCTGCAGTGTCCTCGTCTATTCCGGAAAAAATCGCGCAATTATTCCGAACCTAGCCTAGTCCAGAAATTCTCATTTGTACACACAAGAAACTAGGTTAGGTTAGGAAGCCGCCTACGAAAGACTCATACTTCCATTCGGAGGCAGATTTGCCGATTGTGAATGCCTTCTATGCTCGGTATTTTCACCTCCACTATCGAAAAAGCGTGATCCCAAATGCTTGAGACGCCTTGTCTGGAGATTTCATGTAGGCTTTACGTGATTTCCTGCCAACGGCTTTAACCACGGTGCCCGCATTTGGCACAACGGATTAATTTTTGCTTTAATCACTGCCCTGAACTGCAAGCACTTCAGTACCAATTGGCAGTATGTGGTGGACACACTTACCACCTTGGTAGGGCCGAGGCCTACCTAAACCTCTGACGATCTGTGGATCACGACATCCGGTTGCAATGCAACTCCACATTGAACCATTGCTGGTTCTACCCGCATTTAGGTATTAAACCACAGCCACCACGATACTCCCCAAAGGGGCCGTACCCATGAACAGACCGGAGTAATGCTCGCCGGCGAGATTTGCTGGACTGGCTCAACTCACCCTGACCCACTTAACTGACTCAGCTCACACTAGAACGACTTACACGACTACTTCACTCCACATTCATACTCCGTCTTGCTCGTCTCACAAGTCTAATCGCCTCGCTCGTGGGCACCCTCCACATCCAGGAGCGGTGACACCACTTGCTCAACTTTCGACCGATCGAGTTGCTCGACACACATTCACCATCTTGCTCCGTCTTGCTCATCTCACACGTCCTACTCGCCTCGCTCGTGGGCACCCTCCACATCCAGGAGCGGTGACACGGCTCAGCTTTCGCAACGGATCGAATTGCTCAACTTGCGCACAACTTTTTCACCATTTCCAGCGGTTTCCACCACACTTTTCCTCCAATTACAACTGTTTTCTCCATTATCTCCATTTTCACCATTTTCTCCATTTTCTAGTCGTGTAAGCCATGCCAGTGTTTGCCTTGCCTGCCTTGCAAGCCTTGTTTGTGTCACCAGTTTTGCTCGTCTCGCCGACGAAAACACTCCGGGGGCATCTGTTCCCCGTGGCACCATTTTTAAAGTCTTTGGTATGACTCTCGAAAGCCGTAGACTTCTTCCAGTTGAACCTCCACCGACTCAGGACTGGTAGCCTTTAACTGGGGTAGACGGGGTTGTCAAGCCCGTACCCTGGAAATACCAAAGCCCCCTGTCTTCCCTCCTGTTTTCTCATACCGGGCTTGGGACCGTCTAAGGCACAGTTGCCTTGTCTGGAGAGCTGTGCATTGACATAGGAAGTGTTGAATCGATTCCTCTTCATCCTCATCATGACAACTTCTGCAGAGGGAGCTTGTTGGTGTACGCCATCGCTGGGGCATTGGTGCTATAGCACAGTACAGTTTTTTTTAGTGCCAATAGCTCTTCAGTACGAAAGAACGTAAGAAATTCAAACTTTTCAGGTTTTAAATGCAAATCAAATACATAGTATAACTTAATTTATACGATTACATAAAAAACTGCATTCAAACTTTTTTAGAACACCTACAAATTAAAAAGGGACCTCCTTTGGCCCCTGGGTCATCAAGGGTTAACAATTTTTTTCTTAAGATAATGTGGGAAATCATATACTCATCAATGAACATCTCATGTTTTGTTTTTAAATCATCTGCTTATTTAGCTGGAATTAGTTTTGACCAGGAAAACAGGGCGAGTCCTAAAAACAACCAAAATTGACATCTCTTCCAATTTCTTTCCTTAATAACTCGATTCCAATAAGTGACATATCCTGGAAAATATTATTTTGAGTAACAAAATATCCTTATAATATTCTGCAAACGTAGAGTACCTCCTCATTTTATTTTATTTATTTTTATTTATTTATTTATTTATTTATTTATTTTAATAACTTTATTTCTATCCGTCTACATGCACATTCAACTTTTCTCTAAATAAATTTAACTCTTTAATAAACGATTGCGTTTTTTTTTTAACCTAATAATCTAAAGATTTTTTTTTCCAAACTAGAAAAATTCACCACCAATTAAAAAAAAAATACTTTTAGGAAAAAAGAGTTATAGAAACAAATTTTAGAAAATAAATTAATTTTTTAAAACATCTTATTTTTATAGAAGAACTTTAAGAAAATATATAGACATGAGAGAAAAATTTGCATAAATAAAGAACCTTGAGGAAAAGGAGTAATTTTTAGAAAATATTTTTGTTTACCAAAAGCAAAAAAAAATTGCCAAAAAGAAACACACTTTTGACCAGAAAAAGATTTTTAGGAACATTGGTTTTTTAGAGTTAATTTTTTCCTTATATTTGTTTTAAGAAAAACACGTTTTCTCACGAGTTTCTCATTTCGTCGTGTATATTTTCAACTGCCAGCTTACGGCTCTGAGAGGGTTAACGGTATATCGCACTTGGAAATCTAGTCATAAAAGTTTTGAATAATTTCCATTTTAGCTGTTTTTGGGACTCACCAAGGATGAAAATTTGTATGATCTTAAACTTCTCTCAAATTAAGCGCTCAAAGTAGTGAGAGTAATTTCAGTGTTTTTTTTTTTTGTATGCGAACCAACCCAGTCTAATGTGCTTGCGTACATTTCATTCAACATTTTTGCGTTGTATCACTCACGTGAGTCATTTGCTTCGCATTATTTATACTGGCAATAAATAATGCTCCAACAAAGATATACGCATTTGATTTAAGCGGAAATTGTACACGTGAGCGCGAAGCGTTGATGCATTGCTGGTATTTTGAGGGAGTGCCTAAGTCAGTGCTAGTCACTCAGGTGTGGAAGAGTTATTCAAATTATTGTTGACATTTCGAAAGAGGAATTTAAAGGATTTGGTTAAGCTTTTACAACCTTGGAGTTCATATTAAATCTTAAAGCAATAAAGCCAAATGAGTATGAGCACGACGTAAATTACTTCTTCCTTTTTTTACAGTCCACTTCATCTTTGAAGAAAATGATAAAATGTTGCTCCTACTTGAGCTCACCATTGCTCGGGCTAGCCGAATTTAATATTTTTCTTTTGATTGTTTTTTGAGCTCTAGGCCGAGCGTACGTTTTTTTTTTTGCCCTCGGCCTAGAGCGCAAAAACAATCAAAAGGTTACAATAAACGGCCAGAAAACAAACCCAACTATATTTTTCTTTTTAAATAATAAAAAAAGTAAATTGAAAATTAAATTAAAAAATTAAGATAAGTTCCCAAAAACTAAAAAAACTAATTAAAATGTAATATTTTTCTTTTTAAAACAATAAAACCTTAATGCTTACAGAGACTTGTATTAAAAAAGGAAACAAACTTATAAACAGTAAAAGAGATATATGTACATATTTAAAAATTAAATGAAATTAAAAAAGATAGTCTAAAAATTATTAAAAAAAATTAAACGAGTATCCGAAAAATAAATGATAAAACAATGAAATCTAAAAATTATAAGAAATTT
This sequence comes from Rhagoletis pomonella, assembly GCF_013731165.1. Lineage (NCBI taxonomy): Eukaryota > Metazoa > Arthropoda > Insecta > Diptera > Tephritidae > Rhagoletis > Rhagoletis pomonella. The sequence goes on from NW_023458560.1 coordinate 39,554,782, forward strand.
TATTAAAACAGAAAAGGCAATTAAAAAGAAATAAAATAAATTCCTAAAAATTGAATGAAATAAAGAAAAATATTTTTATTTTTAAATAATATCTAAAAGGGTATTAAAAAAATAAAAAAAAAATAATAAGATAAGTTCCTAAAAATTTAATTAAATGAAACAATTGTTTTGCTCTTTAAAACGATAAAATCTGAAAAATAATTACAAAGAAATAAATTCAGTTCATAAAAATGAAATACAAATATAACTGTTTTTCTTTTTAAAACAACAAAATCAAAAAAATTTGGCTAAGAAAGGAATAAAATAGTTACGAAAAGAAAAAAATAATAAAATAAATTTCTAAAAATTAGCTAATGAGCGTTTTTTTTTAAACCAATAAAATTTAAAAATTAAAGGAAATTTTACTAAAAGAAAATAATTAAAAAGAAAAATATATAAAAGAAGTTCCTGAAAATTTAATTAAATAAAAAAAATTTATTTTTCTCTTTAATTATGTACTATATAAAAAATAAAAGAAGAAATCAAATAAGTTCTTAAAAATGAAATGGAATTAAAAAAATATTTTTCTTTTCTATTTGTATTTGTATTTATTTTGATTTTAATCCTAGCACAAGAATTAAACAAATTATTTTATAGTGCTAGTCGCCATACATAAATAACTAAATCTAAGAAAAAAATTAGTTTTAAATTGTGGTTAATGTTTAGATGGAATTGATTTTTTTTTAACTATGAATCTAATAGTTAAATAAGAAATAAAATAAGTTTCCAAAAATTTCATGAAATTTAAACTTTAATTTTTGGAGACTTATTTAACTTTTTAAAACAATAAAATGTAAAGATTAAAAGAAAATTTTATTAAAAAGAGAAAAACTGAATAAGCTGAAATAAAAAAAAATCCACTAGCCGATAACTCGGACTTCGGATCTTTCGAATGGCTTTTGTCAAAACAGCTTTTCACCATAAAAGTTGGCAAAGGACCTTTTTTATGTAAGACTTTCGTTCCAGAACAAACAAAAATCCTTCAAACTATCTTTCCTACTGTTTTTCAATTGTCTTACTTCTCACACCATAACGAAAACTAGGATAGTGCCTACACAATCTAAATATACCCATCAAGACTCGTGCAAGTATTGCCTTCGGGGTCTCGTAAGATGAAGTTTGGTCAAGGTAATTTAATTAGGTCGGCAACTGAGTGCCTAAAATTAATTAGGCCCACCGAATACCAAGGATATTATAGAAAGAAAACTGTTTGAACCAGCAGTTACATTTTATCACACCGTGTGAGGATGAGTTGCGGAGTGTATTATATAAAAAGCTACATCGAGTTTGGATTCAGGGGTTTAAGTTCCTTGACCCATTACATTCCATTCCAGAAATAATTAGCGGTTTTACCAGAACTGGTTTTTGACCAGCGCTCTTTGAGATGATACCTAATAAATTCACCTTGTTCTTGCTCGGTAAGATCACTGCTTCATTCTGAGGCATTGAGTTAATCTTAACTTTTCAAAATAATTGACCATTGACACACATATACATATATATGTATGTCTATTTCTAATAGCATTTACTCGTATATAAATATCAATTTATTTTAAATATGAATTGCCCCAAAAGCTAAAAATTTTCCATATTTCACATCAAAAAGTAAAACTTAATCGCGCCTTTGGCTTCGAAGCCCCAGCATGTAAGAAAAAAAAAACAAAGAAACTGCAGCGCAAGCAAACGAAACCAGTAGACTTGCAAAACCCTGCAATGTTTCTATTACAAAACCAACAACAACTATAACCACTGTCGTAAACTGCAAGTAAAAGCGAATGCAAATGCAAAACTTCACTTGAGGAAACACTTTTTGCACAAACATTTCAAGCCGTTTATTTTGTTGCGTTTTGCGTTTTTTTGTGTGCTTTTTTTCCTAACTATTCCGTTTCCTTTCTTGTTGTTGCTTTTGACTTTAAGTGCCTCGGTACTTCAATAAAGGACAAAAGTACCGCCGCTGGACAGCCTTGGCCAACCATCGCCGGCTGGCACATGAATATGCAAAGGTATGGAAACGTACGCAAAAGAAGCAAGAACAGCAGCAAAAACAACTACAAAACGACAACAAGTCTAGCAGCAAATCATATTTAGGCACTTTTAAATGCAAAACGAATACACTTTAAGTGCCACTAAAAATGCGCAAAGGAGATTTTGAGTGGTCGTTTTTTTTTTGTTTTTGTTGATTTTTTATTCGTTTGCTTTTTCAAAGGAGTATGCAGTGTTCAATTTGAACATTTGAAAAATGAAGTGTGTGGCACGTTTGGTAGCAAAGATAAGAAAGCAAAAATATGCTTTTAGTAGAGGAAATATTTTGCACACATACTACATACGTATTAGGGGCATTCACCATCCGGTGTATACTGTCTAGCATGGTGCATAGATAGCAAACAACAGCAAAATTATCCAGTCATGCTATTTATGCTATCTATGCACCATGCTAGACAGTATGCACTGGATCGTGAATACGCCTATTGTGTGTTATCTTTTTCTTCCATAAAAAAAAATGTTTTAGCCACTTGAGACTTGCACTTTCTTAAGCTAGTATTTAATGGGTTATAATACCCTCCTACTGCGAAACTGGTATTTACTGTTCAAAATAATCCAGAACCTTCACTTTTTACCTGACTTCGCTATTTTCTATGTTGTATGATTTTAGTGCCCCCACTGCTTTTCGTCTAGAGAATCTTGGCCACAAAAATATTGCGTAGCGATTGTCAGAATTCCACTGCTATAACGGTTAATGAATGTAACATAATAAAAAGTAGTTAAAAAATTGTATAGGGTAAAAAAAAAAACGAATGCAGAAGTAAAATTTAAAATGTAAAAAAAAAATGTATAGCCTATTAAAGTGGTTGAAAAATCGCGTTGGTTTAAAAAATGTATTTTTCAGCCATATCGAACACCCTTTACGTACATAAATATATAGTATACACATGTGTATGTGGAAGAAAATGCAAAGCACTGTCATCGAAAAAAACTATTAAAAATCTACGTGAATTATTAGCCAGCTTTAATTTTCAGGCTGTACTAAAATTTAATGGCCCAAAAACTGCATACATAAAAATTTAATTTTGTTGAAAATTTCGTAATCAAATTTCCAATTTTTCTTGTGCAATTTTTTACGTTTTGGGGGAACCCTGTCCTTGTTTTCAACAATTTTTTATTATATTACATTCATTAACAAGAAGAGGAAAATCGCGGTTTTCTTAAAAATGTCTACCTTTTCTGCACTTCGCAAAATGTAATATAAAAAATATAAAAATTAAAAATCGGGCTCAACACATCTCTGCTTAATCCCATTAGGTTTCGAATAAAAAACTTTTATCAAATAAGGTTCTGGACTATTTGAGCAGTAAATTCCAGTTTGGCACCACTGTGTGGTAGAAGTGAAAAGGAAGTTTGGAAAACCACCACTATCCCCAGGGCCGGATTAAAGCACATTCAGGGGGGCCAATATTAGGGTAGTACAAAAACAATAAAGTCGGAATTGTTATGCTCTCACCCTCTAGGCTTGTTCTGTATCAAAAAAAAGGATACCCCTATATTTTTATTTTGAAATTTAAAAATATTTAGAGGTCGCTCAAAGCGCAAGTTGCAAAAGCAACTTTTCGTAGAAATGATATAGAATTCTTGAAAATAAATATTTTTCGAAGGGAAAAACTCTTGTTCTCCTCAGGACACCCAATTATTTATTTAACCATATTTTAATACTAACGATTTTTTATTGGTCCCCCCATTGCATTTTTCGGGGTTTTTGTGGGCTTGTGGCGGTACTATAAATTATAGTTGAGATGAAAAAATGGTTAAATAAACAATTGGGTATTATTATTGGGAATCTCGTGCAGATAAGCAGAGTTTTCCGATAGAAAAATATTGGTTTTTAAAAATTCTATACCATTTCTACGAAAAGTTGTCTTTTCCCCACATAAAATACATGTAAAACTTTGAGCGCTTTGAGCGCCCTCTAAATATTTTTTGATTTCAAAATAACAAAATAGGGGTGTATTTTTTCGGTATGGAACAATCCTCGGGGGTGAGAGCATAAAAATTCCGACTTTACTTTTTCACATGTATTTTTGGACCACCCTAGCCAACATGCAATCACTAGGAACCTAGTTGTTTGTTCAAAAAAGTCTTGTCATCAAATTTTTTGGTAGAATCTTAAAACGCGTTTTTTTACAGACACGATTATCACACTCAATAGTTTCTCTGGCGTTGCAAAAATGTTATGAAATTCTTTACAAAAAGCTTATCATCTACACATACATATCTTAACACATTTTTGTGGTTTTTTACAGGCTTTTTATTTCAACGCTTTTATCAACTTGCAATGTTGTGGCTCCAGAAACTTTCAATGTTGTGGATCCAGAAACTTTCAATGTTGTGTGTCCGACACCATAAAACCTTTGCTTTGCAAAGTTCCTAAAAGAGGGTCTAGTGCATAGGGCGACATCTGTAGTGAATAGGGCGAGGTAGATGACATCTAGATGTCGCCCTATGTACGGAAATAGACGACACGCCATTTCTTTAAAAGTTCCTATAAAAAGTCTAGTGCATAGGGCGACATCTGTAGTGAATAGGGCGAGGTAGATGACATCTAGATGTCGCCCTATGTACTACGTTCGCTACAGCGGAAATAGACGACACGCCATTTCTTTAAATAAAATTAATTGGTGCTCGTTTGTATGTACATACATATGTAAATGCATGTGTGTGCACCTTTCTATTAATATCGTTGAATTATTTTAATATCTATCGCAAAATTTTATACAGACAAGACAAAAAAGTAGAAAATAAATAATACAAAAAAAAACTTTTTAATATACAACGCTTTTATAAATGGACTAAAAAGTAGAAAATAATATTTCTCAGTCCCATAGAATTTGTTTTGATAACTTTTGATTTTGAAATTTTAGCAAAAGTCGTTGTAACCAATTTATGAGATTGAAAATGAAAAGCGTGGGGCGCATGCAATACAAAGCATTATATTTAATTGACAATAGGCAAACTACATAACATAGACCCAAAATTTCTTCAGCGAAAGTACAAATTTGAGATCGATTTTAAGCGGTCGTTATTCATATATCCACATACATATGAACATACATTACCCTTCATATCAATTCAGGTGGCTATTATATGCGCCCCACGCTTTTCATTTTCAATCTCATAAGTTGTTTATAACAACTTTTGCTAAAATTTCAAAATCAAAAGTTATGAAAACAAATTCTATGGGACTGAGAAATATTATTTTCTACTTTTTAGTCCATTTATAAAAGCGTTGTATATTAAAAAGTTTTTTTTTTTTATATTATTTATATTTAATATGCTTATCGCGCAGAAATTTCCAATCGATTGTAAACTAACTTGCCGACAAGAACTCTTAGCAATGATGGGGCAAAAAGTACTTGCATAAATTATTGCACGGGTGCGGAAAAGCAAATACTACTCTTTCTCTGTTGGTTTAACTCTTCATTTGCCACATAACAATAAATTGTCCCCCACTGTAACATACATTCCGGCTCTGCTGAAAAATGTTGAAAAAGAGAGCAAGTGTTGCCGCCATAATTTAAATATATATATTATGCACGTTCGTTTAAAATTTTTATAAATGCTCTTCAAAGTTAGAATTTTGGTTTTACATGCAGTTATTTTAGATAGTAATCTATACTTAAAAAAATATTAAGTAATCAAAACTTGCTAAATTTGCTTTTCCCTATTTACATTTTCGCCACCGTATAGTCTGTTCCTTTGAACTTCGGACTAAATCCTGTGGAACTGTCAAACTACAATTTAACTCTCTCAAGTGAGAGTAAAAGGAGAACAGATGCAGAAGTGCACGGGAACGCAAAAGGTATTATTTCCTGTAAAACCGTCAGTCGGTTTTATTTACATGTTATTTGTACAACACAGATTTGGCTGAAATATCACTAACTAATTATTAAAATCTATACATATTCAAATATTTCGTTGTTTACCTCCATTTTTTTTTTTACAAATATAAGGTTCTTTGCTTACACCGCTTTCTGTTTTTGTTGCAAATCAGCTGATCGTTTGACAATTTTCATGAACTTACAGGAAAAAAAAATCCTGTAACTTCTGGCTAGGAACAGTTGCTCAGTTACTCTCTCAAAAGTGTTCCCACTTACAGGGTTTATGTCAATAGGAACGACTTTCTGTAAGTTTTGACTAAATCCTGTAAACCGGACTGGTATTGGAAAAGACTAATAATAACTGTATTTATCTTTCATTGCACCTCAGGTTCGCTACGAATTGTATCATTATTCACACTAAGCTAAGTTTATTTTACGTGCATATCTACTTACAAAACTTCAAAATAAAATTTATTTTCCGCTCTTTTGTATCTCCACTCAAATCCACATTGACGAGGGATAAACAATTTTCAGCAACGCTACATTTTATTCAATTTTCAATTTCGATAAAACAAACAAAAAACAAAAAAAAACAGCAACACATTTAAATAACTAAAAGTTTGCATTGTTTGCATTTGTTATTCGAATTTGTTTTCGTATTTGTTTTTCATTTGTTCGGTAATAGCAACAATTTGCCGGGGTCGCTGCAATGCCATGGGTAGATTAATCCACTCAGGTTGAAGCAATGGATGGTCGTCATGGTAGTCGACATTTTCTCCCCGCTCAGTCGTTGACGCTCAACACCAGCGTGAAAACTTTTCCATTATTTCGTTTTGCGTTTTTTTGCGTTTTTTTTTACGATGGCCAACACAACATTGAATGAAGTTCATCGAACAACTCCACTTCGTTATTGTGCTTTTGATTGCTTTTATTTTACTCATTTTTTTGCTATTTGTTTTTGTTTTTTTTATTGCATTTTCATAGCAAATTGATCAGCATGGCGCAGGTCGTTAGCTTTGAAAAGTCTGAAAAGCTGATTGTTTCTTGTTTTTTTTTGAATCTTTTGTTCTTTATTGACTGAGTTTATTTAGTGTAATTGTGTTTCATTAAAAGTATTAATTAACCCTAGAATACTAGATGAGGTTCGTCCAACGAATTCGGTTATTTCGTGATATTTCGCTTTTAAGGATTGAAATAAGCTTTTATGAAAGCTCAGATAAGCGCTGTACATACACAAGTGATTTTAGTAGCCCTGGGCAGTCTCCGCCCGGCGGGCATATTCGCGCATATGTACACGCTCTGCTTGAGAAGGCAGCGAAAGGTTCATGCAACTGCACGACTTGTTCGCACGCACACAGTGACATCAATTGCACGCACACTACAAAAATGCTCTGCCGAGGCTGCCCACCTCTGCATTAAGTAGTAAAATACTTATGCAAGTCTTTAATTTCTTTTTTTATGTGTTAACACCTTAGCTCTCGGTATGGGTAATAATTGCGTTGACTCAGCAGAAATTCTTTAATTGGTTCTTGTGTGTACAAATTAACATTTCGGGACTAGTTCAGGGCTCTTTCAGTACCATTTAGAACTAGTTCACGATTAGTTTAGGACCATTTCGGGACCGTTTCCTTATCTATTCAGAACTATTTCAGAATAATTTCGGGAGTTGTTCGTTATCATTTCGTGGCTAGTTCAGGACTAATTGAAGTCCATTTGCAACTAGTTCTGGACCATTTATAGATAAGTTCATTCTTTTGTACTTTTTGATTGATTTTTTTTTAATTCTAATTTCTGTATTTTTTGTATATTTATTCTTTTGTATTTTTTATTTTTTTTTTTAATTTTGTATTTTTTTAAATTGTTTTCTTGTATATTTTTTTTTGTATTTTGATCCTTTTGTGTTTTCCAGTTTATCTGTACTTTTCAATTTAATTTTTTTTTTCAAATTCTTATTTGTATATGTTTTTTTTTTTTGTATTGTTATTCTTTTGTATTAGACAATTTTAAACATAATAACACCTTAAAAACTCGTAATGTGCTTAGATGAGAGCTCAACCAACCGCTGCATCAAGAAAGTCCGATTTCCAACAATATTAATTTTATAAGCTGTGAGCCACTGTACGATGAAAAATCTTAATAAGGCAATATCTCAAAAAAAAAGTATCAGCTGCGATTTTAGTTTTTACGATTTTTCTATATTCAAATATTTAAAAACAACCTCCCGTTTGCCAGATGGAGCACCATTTTCATAAAACCTAAAACTGTTTGAAGCTCACTTTGAGAGTGGATCTAAAGGCTTATGCACATAGATGTACATTAGGGTGCCCATCGAAAATATTTATTCAAAATTGATATATGTATATATACAATCGCTCGTTAACAAAAAAGTGTTTTTTCTGCAAGAAATTTTATGAAAATGGGGGTGGCACCGCCCACTTATATGATATATGCGTATTTCAAAAACTACATGCTTAATCACGACCAAATTTGGTACATATACACATTGGACTTAGGCTCCTTAAGCGCCATATTGAACATTTTTGAAATCGAACAAAGCTATGGGCTCCATCAACGTAACGGTAATTTAAAAAAAATTCAAAGCTAGCTATATTTTTTAGGGGGAGTAGGTTTTGTCCGATTTCAAAAATATTCAAGACAGTGCTTAAGGAAGGCGAAGCACAATATGTACACCAAATTTGGTCGAGATCGGTCAAGTAGTTTTTAAGATACGCCTATATCATATAAGTAGGCGGTGCCACCCCCATTTACATAAAATTTCTTGAAAAAGCACTTTTTTGCTAAAGAGCGATTGTATATATCAGTTTTGAATTAATATCGATGAACTCCTTAGCAACACTGCTCAAAATATCTGAAATTCCGGTACATACACACATATAAATTCAAGGCAATAAATGTGGTTATTTGAAAATAGATTTAATTTTAGATAATGAAAACTAATCATTCGATAACTCATAAATCTACAAAACCGTACTTTCTGACATAAAACGACACGTCGCGACCTCTAAATGATTTTTAATAAACAAACAAGCGATATGCTGATCCGAGAATTCAATTCATTAGGAAAGAAGGATGACTTGACATAAATTATGAACTCAATTTATGACGAGTCATGTTTACGATTATAAGCATAATGCATATTACACGCTGAAAAAAAAACAACAAAAACAAAACATAACGCAAATGCATTCACCTACTTACAGTATACTAAATAGCCTATGCGTGTGTGTGTAAGTAAGTGAGACCATTCGAACATAAAATAAAAAATGTTAACAAAAACACCGAGAGTGTGATAAGAAGACGTACGAGTTACACAACAAAAATCGGTAATCTGCTGCATCAACTGATAAGAGGGGTTTCATGGTCTCATGATTGCATAGGCAGCGATCACAGTAGAGCGACGAGCAAAGCGCCGATAAGTTAGGTTTATGTATAAACGATAGCACAAAAAGTATCGATAAAATCATGCCTAGAGCATAAAAGGAAAGTATTGGCTTGAAAATGATATTTTCCCTATACTAGAAAGCAAGAAATCGAAAACTCGACGCTTTGTGATCTTTTGAGGAAATCGTTGCTCTTTCGGTGCTTTGCTCTTCAGCAACACTATGATCACTAATTTAGTGATTAGATTGTACAATGCTTCATGGTTTTCTTATGTATTCATACAACTTTAGTTTAGGAGTATGAAATCTTAAAGTCAAAGAATTCTTAAATAAAAGGATGATGTTAAACTAAAGACTGGCTTAGTTATAGTTGGTAGCTTAGTAAAAGAAAGTCATAAGTTTAAATCATTTATAGCAGTTTTCTTTCATTTTCAAAGTGCGTTCGGTGTGAATAGTCCTTAGGGATTTAAATATTACACATATTTCTACAAAGACATAGAAAAAATTCGCGAAGTTGTAATTTTTGTGTAAGTGCGTGGACTAGAGCAGTGCAAATGGCTACCGACTGTTCTTGACTTTGTAGAACTGTTGACATTTTTTGGCGTTTGTCAAAAAACAAAAAAAAAAACAATAAAAAAATCTCTATTTTCAATTTTTTATAGCTTGCTCGGTGTAAAAATCAAGAAAATTGCAACGACTTTTTAAGTGATCGAGCTGAGGGTGAATACGTTGTGCATTAATTAAGAAAATTGTTCTAAAACTTTTTTAACACCCTAAAATTATCGTAATTTCTATTTAAGAGAACCATTGAGGATGATTACGCTAACACTTTACAATTCAATTATTTTTTGGGCAATTTTAAGTTCAAAATGTATGGGATTTATGCGAAGAATGTTTAAATAGCATCAGTAAGCATTATTAGCTATTTAAAAAAAAAATTGCTCAAAAGGCCATAAAAAGCGCACATGACGCCGATTTTTTTTTTGGGGTGTTTTTTTACCAGTGAAATTTTAGTATAATAAAATGCATTTGAAGTGCTTCAAGTGCTTAGCTGCTTAGCTTGGGTTTTATTTTGATTATTGATTTTTAATAATTTTAATGACATTAGACTGGTACGTTAGGCTGATAGGAAATGAGATCTGGTGGGTAAAAACTAGAACTGAGTGCTTGAGGCCAATGAACTGTAAAATAAAAAAGTTGCCTCCTCGAGGCAAAAACAACGGTATATTATACTTTAAGATCCGGTTGCAAATGCCGAAGATATGGCGAAAAATTTTGAAAGGCGACCACTACGTTCGGGCAAAAAAATATATATGGGAGGTTCCATTACAGAAGTTGACATTGTGTTTCGGGTTTGTTACATAATGTTAGTACTTCATTGTCAATGTTTACCACAATTGCATTTTCGTTTCCGTGACAGCTACGGGTGGTACAGTTGCCAGAGATAGGTTTAAACGGCTGATAAGCTTTATTTGTTTGTTGAGGTGGACACAGGGGAGAGAGAAGGGCGGAAGCGCGGACTCGCCCATTACCTATATACCCTTGTGGCCAGCTGATTAAGTTAAGTGACATTTTGATCAGTTTTGGTTTTTTCTTTTGTTTATTTAATGTTCATAGTTTTTTTGTTATAAAAGTCTAGCACATTACATAACCAGAACCACATAAATCCACATTTCAAACTTCGTACAAAAATTATAAATTTCAACAAATTTTTACAATTACACCCAAAATTTTAAACTTTTTGTTCATAATTTTTAGAAAAATTCTAGGTATGCAGTTTTATAGCGTATTAAATTTAAATAGGTAAAAGTGAAAATTTCAAGACGCTAAGAGATCGCGTTGATTTTTAATAATTTTTTTTTTTTGGCTGACGGCGCTAAGCATTTTTTTCTATATAAAAGGCACCATCCTAAGATAAAACGTGGGTGAATTGAACTCCTACTTGGCTCCTTATATTTTTTGATAACTATTCTTTAATATGGACCACACTAAAAGCTCCTTTTCATGTAAAAATTCGTACGTGTCCCACCCGTGACAAATGTTTTCCTACCCGTGACAGAGGAATTTCGGATTTTTTTATAATAAAACCATCCTTTTTTTGTAGTTTTTGCTTTGCTTCCATTCGTGGTTCTTTGTTTTATTATCAGACATCAAGTTCACACAGAAAAGTGAAATAATTTCGCAAAGTTTTCGTAAAATATATCTGCTCCCAAAAGCAGGTTCTTATTTTTTGTCCCACCCGTGATAGAAGAAATAACTCACTTTTTTCCATATAAAAGTAAGCTGGCATTTTTTTTCGTATTTTGTAATAACTCATATAATAGTCAATTAGGTGTAGCTTTATCAAAATGTAGAATTGTTTAGTACTTTATACTTAAATTTAAACAAGAAAGAACAATTTTTTCTGTTCAAATGTCCAGCCCGTGACGGTGGAATCGCCCATATATATATTTTTTTTTAAATTGCCTTGAAAAAATACTTTGGGTTGAGGGGATACGGCGAACTTTTTTTCTGGTAAAATTTAATGTACAAACTTACATTTTTACGTATCTGCGCACTAGGCTGTGTCATAAATTACTAAATGTTTTGCCTTGAGCTCTCCACTCCATGTGAAAGGATTATAGAGTTCCAACTTGGGCTGAATCCGATTTTATTTAAGGCGCAGTTGCGCATATTTAGCTTCATATAACTTTACTTAAGATATGTTACCTAATAAAACTGTTCAATTATTTCTGAGTAAAAATGGCATTCGCTTAAGTAGAAAGAAAGAAATAAAGAGTAACCAAGCGACGTTTGTCTAAGCAAAGCTAAGCTAACTATGCATAACTGAACCTTTAGAGGTCCCGCAAAAATTTCTAAAAATTCGTGACACACCCTAATACGCACTATTGCTAGGCTTAAGGAGTTAAATGATTGAATCATTAGCAACTTCGCCGAAGATTAAACGCGCCTCATGGAAATGCGATTAAAAACGATGAAAGCATTGAGTGATGGTTTGTTTATGCGAGATAGTGAGACAAAGTGGTAGTGCGAGTGTCGTAAATAATGTGTATATTGAAAAGAAATATAAAAACGAAACAAATGAGAGCCGGAAAAATTCCATAAATTATTTTTGATTATGAATAGGTGCAAAAAATTAACTGTGAAAAAATTTAGTGTAGTGCGTAGCTATTGAACAAATTCCAAACATAATGCAGGAGATGAAAATAAAAATATTATTTGTGTGCCAATTAGTCGCACTCGCCGGCGCAAATGACGTTTCCAAAGCAAATACATCACAGCCGGTGTCGATGACCCAGCACAATTTACATGAAACTTTTCAACGCACATCCATCTTATATGGCTTATCAGTTGTGAGCAATGAGCAATTCATTGAACAGCGCTGTCACGCCCACTTGCAGCTATTCCAGCATGGGATGATCAACAAAGAAGCATGGGCATTGAAAAGTAAGTATTTAGGAATAATCATTTTAACAGGCCGTTTTCACGTTTTCGGTAACGTTGACCGGAAATTACTGTTAACCAGAGATGGCGAAAACGGCCTTAATTGAAAGATCTGCTGGAGGCCTTAGCGTTA
>NW_023458560.1:39568068-39587634 GCF_013731165.1 Rhagoletis pomonella
GGCGAAAACGGCCTTAATTGAAAGATCTGCTGGAGGCCTTAGCGTTATTCTGTTTGTCCTTTAGCAATAAGTTTTCTGAAAAGTAAATTAAACAATAATATTAAGTTTTCCTTTTAAAACATTAAAAACAAAAATTAAATTTTAAAAATCAATAAATTTTATTTAACCAAAAAAAAAAAAGTTTTTAAAAATTAAATGAAATTAACAAAAAACTGTTATATTTAAACCAATAAAATTTAAAAACTATAAATAAAATAAAATTAAAAATAAAATCATAAAATATACATATGTATATCTCAATAAAATAAAAAATTTAAAGAAGCTTAAATTAAATAAGAAAAAAATTAAAAAATATCTAAAATGAGTTTACAAAAATTTCATGAAATAATAAATATAGTAATATTTTTATAACAATAAAATCTTAGAAATAAAAGAAAATTTAACTAGTAAAGAAAACAACTAAAAGAAGAGTAAACTGAAAAGAGAAGAAAAATAAATTTAAAATATAGAAAATTTATGCAATAAAAAAACATAATTTTCTTAAAAAAAAAATAAAATCCGAAGTTTAAAAGAATTTAAGTGAAAAGAGAAAAAATATAAAAAATAGTTAATAATAAACTAGTTAATTTTTAGAAGACTGAAATGAAATTTTCCTTTTACAGATATAAAATTAAAAATTAAAAGAAAATACCATATCAATTATAATAAATTAAAAAAGAATTTTAAACAATAATATTCGAAAACTTAACCATTAAAGTAAAAGAAAAAAATTAAATAAATGATAGAAAAATATATAAAACTAGTTTATAAAAATTTAATGAAATTAAAAAGTTATCTTTTTATAACAATAAAATCTTTAAACTAAAAGAAAATTAAATTAAAAAATAAAACAGTTAAATTAAAAAAGAAAAACTGAAATTAAAAAATATTTTTATTTTTACACAATCTAAAAATTCAATTGAAAAACGAAAAGAGAAATAGAATTAAAAAAATTAAATAAATTAGAATAACTAAAATTTAAAAGAAATTAAGAAGTAAATATTTATTTTTAAACATTTAAATCTAGAAATTAAAAAGAGAACAAAAACTAAATAAAAAATAGAAAATTTTATGAAGTTGGAAAAATAATATTCTTTTCAAAAAGAAAAGTAAAGTCCACAAATGTATAGAAAATTAAGTGAAAAGAGAAAAGAAAATATTTAAATAATTCAATGAGTTTCTAAAAATTTAAAGAAAAAAAAAATACATATTTTTTAATATAAAATTAAAAATTAAAATAAAAGTAAACTAGAAAATAAAATATTGTCGATAACAGGCTAAAAGAAAAGATTTAATTGAATACATCTAAAAAAATTACGCTGCCCTAGGATTCGAACCTCGGATCTCACGAATGGCTGCCCTGTATAGGATAAATATTTTTTTTTTTAAATTTCCATTATTTCACAGTGTTCGACGCCTCAGCCACTCTCGAGCCAGGCTTCACATTCGGTCACAACTTCTGGCTGGGTAATAGTGAAGTCTGCAGCGCTGTCGGACATGAAGTGCACATGCAAATTTCCGCTTATCTGCCGCATCAAATGAACGGGGAACTTCTTACCTCTGTGGCGCCCTTTGACACCGGCTTTCGCGTTGTCTACTTGCGTTACAACTTGAGCTGGCAGGTGGATCCGCATGTGACTGCTTTTGCTCCGCGCGTTCATGTAGGCCTTTGTTTGCCAAGCGCTTGCGCTGAGCACGATGTTCGCCGCCTCATGCAAACCTACTTGAGCAGAGGACTCTTCGCTGGCAATGAGCTGTTCGAAATGCATTTACAGTACGACTACATGAAGGATCTACAGTGGCAGGCGGCAGTCTTCATGAGACCATCGTTCTATATATGCTGCGCTTTTGTAGTTGTGACAATCGGTCTAACAGCTGTTGCTGTGTCTAGCAGAAAGACGGAATGTATGAAAGCAGTCAAGAAAAAGACAACTGAAGCGTTAGCTGCCATGGACACTCCGCCTAGTAATTCTTCGCACTCCACTGTTGACTCCAACTCACAAGCAGTTATTCAGCAACAGTTTGAGGAGAGAAGCTTTATCACCTGTTTTGATATCGCAGCGAATTGGCAGCGCATCTTTGCGCCACCTAAATTGGCTCACACATTTGCCGCCCTCAATGGTTTGCGTTTTGGTAGCGCTCTATGCGTCACCCTCTATCATTACTTGATGTTTCTCTGCACTGGTACCAGAAACAAGTTGACGCTCTTCAATTATCAAGTGCGAATCGGAAATGTAGATATATTCGTGGATATATTCTTTGCGCTCAGGTATTACAAATTATTACGAGTACATATATTAGATTTAACTATATATTTTTTTGTTTTAAAACTATTTTTCAAAAGCGGCTTCTTGCAAGCATACAATCATTTCCGGAATGCCAAATTATTGAAGATTATACGTAAGAATAATTTCGTACAAAATTTTAAGTTAATTGGAAGCCACTTATTTCATCGCTATTTGAGGTAAGCAACATCTTTGACCCATTATTATTATTATTATTATTTGTGTTGCATATGCAGGTGAAAAACAAATGCGAGTACAAGAATGAATGCATTAAATGTATAGTACATTCCGTTGAACCTTACTCGAGTTAAGGTGAACTACCGCCTAATACGAGCCAAATCAAAAAGTACCGGCCGAATTTCGAGAAAATACACTTAGTTTTCGTCGCCTAAGACAATCTTGATTTGCAAAATTGATATTTGATTTGGTTAAGACGAACCGTATATTGAGTCACTAACAAAATCTGTTTCAACATTTTAGTCAGATTTAAGTCTCAACGATGAATAATGTACATATTTTTCAATTCTTACGTTTGTGCTTGAAAAATTTACATTTATAAAACAAAAGTGGATAAACGGATATAAAATAATAATTTTCGTTAAAAGAAAAAATACGGCATTATAAGGCGACTGTAGCAAGGCGTTAGATATAAGGAAATATGGTGGGAAATGCCACCCTACCGAATGGTAGCTGCCCGGAAAGCTGAAGAGAAGACGAACCGGAGCCACCAGTCGACTATGACGGAGTCGATGTTCCACCACCTGACTATGAAGAGGTACGAATGGCAATAGCGTGCTTGAAAAACAACAAAGCCGCTGGAGCAGGCAGCCTGCCAGCTGAGCTTTTCAAGTACGGCGACGAGGAGTTGTTAAGGTGCATGAATGAACTCTAAAAGTATAAACAGAACCAAATCGCTGTGCAAATTTCGGTTTTTATACTTAAAATAAGGTATCCAGTAAATAAAAAGATCAGAATATACATATAGCACACGCAAAAAAGTGGTGTGTGCTTTTAACCTACCACACACACACCTACCGACATGTATTTCGACCCACTGAATCCGAATCTGAAGTCCGTTCGACTTCTAAACCCTCACAATTTCGAGTAAATTGCGAAAAACCGAAAAATGGCAAAAAATTCGCAGTTTTAAGTTTTAGGAAAGCCTTCGGGAAAATGGCGTGAAAAATCGTAGCGGAAAATAAAATTCCGTCATAGATTTTTTTTATCGCTCATTTGCATACATACATATATTATGAAGTATTTCCATATACATATATCTACGTAAAGGTGAAAGGTGCCAAGTCCACTTTTTTTTTTAATTTAGTTTGTAATGCAGAATGACAGATAATGCAAAACTACATCGATTTTTCGTCTCTCCTGAACAACTTAAAAAATGGACTTGGCACATTTTAACCTTTGGGTAACGATAAATTCATAAGTAAGGTAAAAATAAACCTTACGGTTAGCTTTGCCAAATATCCGGGTCTAGGAGCTTCCGGGCTTGGGACAAAATCTGCGCGCTACGGGTTTGACATTAATTTCTTCGAGTTGCGGTTAAAAAACTTTGGGATTCACCGATTTACTGGAAATATGACTAACAATAAGTGGTTTTCTTTTTTGAATCACTCTTCTATTGCCATTAAAAATATTTTAACAACCTTGTCATTGTTGAAACTATTATCGATTCGCAACTGAATTTCAAAGAAAAATATCCCATTTATAAACCTGCCTTTACATTCGGGCCTTATCAGTGTGGCTTTATTCCTGACAAATCCACTATAGATCAGGTATCTCCTGTCATCAAACCGTCGGCGCATATAACGGTACATTTCAGAAAAAAAAACTCCGCTAATGCTTACAATTTAATACTTACAACAATCTCTTAACAACAAATTAGATTATCATAGATTTTTTAAAACTTAATGCTACAAGTATCAACATTTTTACCCTAAGACCTAACCATTTTTATTTGCTTCCCAGACTGGCTCCCATGTATTGCCTAGTCATCGCCATGTCAGACTTTGGTGCGGCATTGTTCGACAACATCACTTTATTTCACATCGAACATAAAATTCAATTGAATTGCGCAAAATATTGGTGGCGAAATGTATTCTTCATACAAAATTTCTACGATCACAATGATGCTTGTGCGCTGTGGACCTGGTCGCTGGCATGCGACATGCAATTTTCAATATTGGCCACAGTTTTGCTCTTCACATATGTCAAGTAAGTAACTTTGTTTTTATACCCGAGCGCACTTGTGCACAAGGGTATATTAATTTTGTTCACATAACGGTTGTTTGTAACAGCCAAAACGAATCGAGATAGATATAGACAAATGTATACATAAATGATCAGGATGAAAAAAGAAATCGATTAAGCCATGTCTGTCTGTCCGTCCGTCTGTCCGTCTGTCCGTCTGTCCGTGTACACGATAACTCGAGCAAAAATTGAGATATCTCAACGAAATTTGGTATGTAGGTTTCCCTTAATCCAAGGTAGGTTGGTATTGAAAATGGGCGAAATCGGACTTTAACCACGCCCACTTCCCATATAACGGTAATTTCCAGAAATACGAAAACTGCGATGTTTTAGTAACTACTGAAGATAATTCACTCAAAATTGATATTTACAATAATTTTTAGACGAAAAATAAGAATATTATAAATTTTTGGATAATGGGCGTAGCCACGCCCACTTATGGTTACATGTGTATATCTTGGTAACCGCTGCACCAATTTCTTCCAAACTTGGCACAGTTGTTGGCCTTCGTATAACATACCAAATGGCCGAAAAGTTTTAAAATCGCTCAATAACCACGCCTACTTCCCATATAACGGTAATTTTCAGAAATACGAAAACTGCGATATTTTAGTAACTACTGGAGTTATTCTCTCAAAATTGACATTTATAATAAGTTTTAGACGAAAAATAAGAATATTAAAAATTTTTGGAAAATGGGCGTAGCCACGCCCACTTATGGTTATATGTGTATATCTTGGTAACCGCTGCACCAATTTCTTCCAAACTTGGCACAGTTGTTGGGCTTGGTACGGCATAAAAAACCGCCGAAACCTTTTAAAATCGGACAATAACCACGCCCACATCCCATATAACGGTAATTTAGAGAAATACAAAATCTTCGATAAATCATTAAATATTGAAGCTAATTTATTCAAAATTTATGCTTGCAACAATTCTTTACCAAGAAATACGTTTATGGTAAAATTTTGGAAAATGGGCGTGGCACCGCCCACTTATGATCACATATATGTATATCGGTAACCGTTCTACCAATTTGTACCAAACTCGGTATGGTTATTGTACTTGCCACGTGTAAGCAAAACTTTGAAAATTATTGAAATCGGACTAAAATAACGGCCGATTCTCATATAACGGTAAATTTAAGAAATGCTTGAAACTTCAATATTTCGAAATTGAAGGACGCTAATTTACTCAAAATTGATACACCTCGGCTTACCATCTAGCGGAAGGTTTCGGAAGGGTGAAAAAACATATATTTAATACTTGCGCCGGGTATTTAATGTTCGGCCCCGCCCGAACTTAGACTTTCTTACTTGTTTTAATTTTTTTTTTTGTAAAGTTTTAATGTAATAACAAATTTGAACTACTCGTATTCTACTTTCTTCTCCAGACACCCGCGTCGCACAAAACTCTGCCTTGGCACGCTCGTCTTCGCCAATATTTTGTACACCTACGTCATCGGCCTCAAATTGAACTTCGATCACACACTCGAATCCACGTTTACCTATTTGACAGAAATCTACACCAATCCTTTGTCGCGCATTCTGGCCTACATTTGCGGCAGCATTGCCGGCTGGTGGTTCGTAGAGCAGCGGCGACTACCATTTACTTTGAGTAAAATTATGCAGCAATTTTGTGGCCTTTTGCTGCCGCTAGTAGTGCTCGGCTGTATATTGAAGCCAGCCTATACGAATCTTTCGCCGCTCGCAGCCACTTCAATTTTGCTATTGGAACGGATTATCTTCAGCTTGACGTGTAGTATTTTGATTATGTCCAATGCGTATGGCCGAATGCGTTCGTTTTTTCGCTTCTTCGAGTCCACTGTGTTTCAGAAATTCAACCAAGTTTCTTATGCAATGTTTATGTTGAATCCAATTTTCATATTTGCGTTGCCAGGTTTTAGCCAATCGAATTTGTACGCCAATCCTTTGAATTTGGTGAGTATGACGGATTCGAATCAATTGCTGTTACCATTTTATTTTTGATTTATTTTTAATTTTCTCTTACAGCTATTCGAATACATTGGAGTTGTGGTTACTTTAGTGTTATTTTCAACACTTTTTACCTTACTCTTTGATATACCCTATCAAAATTTATCAAGACTGCTAATCATTCGTCAAGCAAAGCGGAAAATTGCCTAACTAAAAAGTATTTCCAAGTAAACTTTTTTTCTTAGCTATTTAAACTTGAAACTTGAACTTCGTGTATGGAAACATTGAATAGATTCTAGTTTTGAGAATGTTTGATTTATAATTTTTTTAAAATACAGCCTATTTATTAAAGCAAAGGAATCTGCTTAAAGCTTTTGAAACAATACCTGATTTTCATATTCAACATTTTTATATAATTTTTGTTATAAGTACCTCTTAAGAAAGAAATTTCGTCTTATACTGACTAATCATAGTTTTATAATAGCTAAGTAAATATTTAATAATTTCAAACAACAAAAAAATTTTACAATATTTAATAATAAACATTGAAATTCAGTCGGAAAATATGCTTAAATATTTCTTGGAAAATATTCTTTAGAAAAAGACTCCACCGAGTGTGCACCCACACGGCAAAGTTAAAATCCGAAAAAGTCCAAAACAGTGTCGGAAAATCTTGAAGAAAGCTGAAAATATCCCAAATAATTACGAAAAAGCCGAAAAGCCCCGCCAAATAAAATCCCGAAAAAATCTATATTTAATCCACAAAACTTCCCGACAAAGTCACGAAAAATAAAACATGAAGAGCACCGAAGAACGTCTAATAAATACCACAAAAGTCAAAACAGGAGTTAACACTAAAATATTCTGACAAAATCTTAAAAGATCTCGGGAAAAATCTAAAGAAAACTTTTGGCTGAATATTAAGGTAGGTACCACCACACTCTTAATTAGAACAAGTAAGAAAGTCTAAGTTCGGGCGGAGCCGAACATTAAATACCCGGCGCAATTATTAAATATATGTTTTCCACTTTTCCGAAAGCTACCGCTACACGATAATCCGCGGTGTATAAATTCTAAGTAAATTAGCGTCCTTAAATTTCGAAATATTGCAGTTTCAAGCATTTCTGAAATATACCGTTATATGAAAAGCGGTCGTAATTTTAGTCCGATTTCAATAATTTTCAACGCTTTGCTTTTATGTGGCAAGCACAATAACCATACCGAGTTTGGTTCAAATTGCTAGAACGGTTAACGAGATACATATATGTGATCATAAGTGGGCGGTGCCACGCCCATTTTCCAAAATTGTATCATAAGCGTATTTCTTGGTAAAAAACTGTTGCAACCATCAATTTTGAATAAATTAGCTTTAATATTTACTGATTTATGGAGGATTTCGTATTTTTCTAAATTACCGTTATATGGGATGTGGGCGTGGTTATTTTCCGATTTTAAAAATTTTCGGCCATTTGTTATGTTGCAGCAGGACCAACAACTGTGCCAAGTTTGGAAGAAATTGGTGCAGCGGTTACCAAGATATACACATGTAACCATAAGTAGGCGTGGCTACGCCCATTTGCCAAAATTTTTTAATATTCTTATTTTTCGTCTAAAACTCATTGTAAATATAAATTTTGAGTGATTTAGCTTCAGTAGTTACTAAAATATCGCACTTTTCGTATTTCTGAAAATTACCGTTATATGGAAGGTAGGCGTGGTTATTGTCCGATTTCGCCCATTTTCAATACCATCCGTCCTATGCCCAAAAGAAGTCCACGTACCAAGTTTCGTTAAGATATCTCAATTTTTACTCGAGTTATCGTGTGCACAGACGGACGGACGGACAGACAGTCACCGCTTAATCGATTTCTCTTTTCATTCTGATCATTTATGTATACATTTGTCTATATCTATCTCGATTCGTTTTGCCTGTTACAAACAACCGTTATGTGAACAAAGTTATAATACCCTTGTGCACAAGTGCGCTCGGGTATAAAAAGTTTTTTTGGTAACAGCGATGGCCTCTCAGCAGGCCATGGCAAACCCCCTAGTATACTTCTGCTTTGAAAAAGCTTCTCTTATTTGCCTATGGGAGGTGGCGTAAAATTGTAGATCTCTTCATTTGTATAATATCATCAAGACGACCAGTACAAATTTGAGGAAAATTTCGTCCAAACTTTTAAGAAAAAATTAACAGAATTTCTTACTTAAGACACTCCACTCTCCGTTAGGTTAGGCTTAAGTAACTGCCAGTGACTACACCAGCATACCCAGGGCCGGCACTTCTTTATTTCTGCAACTTCTGATAAGTCCCTTCTACACTGCTTGGGAAGACCCTTTGTCTATTTCTCCTTTCATTCTGGCCACTTGAATTTTGTCTTGCTGCAAGAGATGAGACGTAAACATATATCACTTGCTGGTTTAATAGATATATCGCTACCTAAAGGTAAAAAGGTGCCAAGTCCATTTTTTTTTTCAAAATTAAGTTTTTGAAGCTCAATGGCAGGTAATACGAAACTACGTCGATTTTTCGCCACTCCTGAACAATTAAAAAAAATGGACTTGGCACCTTTTCACCCTTTTAGGTGACGATATCCTCTCTTGCATGTTCGTCCACCTTCTCGTTGATTGGTATGTTCGCGTGCTGAGGCACTCCTTCCAAGTGGAGACCAAACTGCTTAGGCATTACGTTTGGGGATATGAGAAAATCTAACAAGTTGTTGCGATTTTCGACAAAAACGTGTTTTTGGTCCAAACTGGTGGCACACTTATCTTAGAGAACGCATTATCTTCAGTTTTTTTTATAAAGAACAAGATTCCATCGCGAAATTGTTTTAAATGAAAATTACAAAAAATATATCGAGGACTTATATTCATACAAATATATCGAGGACCTATAACTGCAATTTTCATAAAAACTACTTTGTGATATTAGCAGCCATCTGAGATTTACCTGTCATCACTGATGTTAATTCTGACTTTGCAATTTAATAGTAAATTCTTCTGTCAAGCGTTATACAAAGTCAGCATTAATATCACCGATGGCAGTTAAGTCTTAGATGGATTTTTATATCAAAATCTCATTTCTGTTAAAAGTGCAGATATATGGTATTGAATATAAGCCCTAGATATAAATAATAAAAAGTCAAAACAACAACTCGTGTTCATATACCCGTAGTTGTGTATGTAACGTATACGCCCCATAGCACTATATACATTCAGCTAACCCGTTTCCTCGCACGCCTTAACTTAAAAGTCGTATTATTTAAAAGTAATTAAATATTGACGGGAAATATTTTCTACAGTATTCTTCACGAATATGTATATTAACTTTTTGATGTATATAACACTTTCAGAATGAATTGCGAGTGTGCCAATAAAAATTGTAAAATCGTAATTTTTGTTTCGCAAATCATCGTCATCTTTTAATCAATGTAATTTTTTTCATTTAGTGACCCACTAGCCTTATCACTCTAGATTGGTTCAATTCGGCAAGAAGAACCTTTTCACCGTTTAATGTTTTGAATTTTGAAGTATCTTAAACTTTCAAAAAGAAAAAAATCGTTAAATATCAAACACTTTAAAATAGCTGCGACAAATATTCTACTTGCTGCCATTATTTTTAATTTGGTGGCACGCTCTTGCAACTTCACAAATTTTGTGTATTTGATTCCAGCTTTCATTGTCTCCAATATGAATATTTGAAAACTTCCTAAAGTTATTTAAAAAAACAATCATGATTTTTTTGAGTGGCATTGAAAAAATTAGTAATTTTGGTACTTCTTCGTCTAAATAAATGTTTAAGGCTAAGATTGTTCAAATACTTGGTTTATTTTTTATTGCACTTGTCTGTGGAATTCCATTGATTGAAATAAATGCAAGAAGAATGCTTTAGAGTTTTTCTTTCCGCCGAGAAGAGGAAGTGACACTAATAAAAGAACTCATGAGTTTTGCTCACATACAGTAGTCTGCTAAGGTTTTTGAGTGCCGCTTGATTGTCTAAGTAGATGAACATGTTGTTACATGTGCCTTATCTTATTCCTAAGTACTCAACCTCCTCCTGTATTGCAGCCACCGCACCTTGATAGACGCTGCAGTGGTCGAGTTGTCGGAACTTTTTTTTTAGCCACTATTGGCAAAATGATGACTAGAAGGCAGATTTTCTCCAAAGGCGTTGTGCTTAGAACCCCACAAGTGCAGAGCAACGCAATTTTTTGCGCTTTTAAGTCGCCAAACACCGACGCGAGTTTGGAAAATATGCTTACCACACATATTCCCCAGAGCAGAGATGAGCAAAGTGGCTTCCAGGAGCCTTAACCCACAGTAGGTCATTATTTGAGTCGGAAAGTCAAAGCACTATTCAATGGTTTGCTCGAACGTAGAAATATTCCAAATGATCTGGAATCCAAATACATTACAAAAGTGATTTGGAATCATTTGGGTTCCATGGCACAAATATATACCAGGTAATATTGAGACTAATAAGTAGGCCTGTTCCCGAACATCGCTTTCTGCCACAAATACCTCCCATGAAGATGGTGTACCATGGCTTAAACTCTACTTTGGCGAACTGGCAAACAGAAAGTGGAGTAGGGAACCAAAAAGTGGGTTGGCACATCAAATATCGCGCAGAGTCGACTCGGATAGGTCCATCGCTCTCATTATCCTCGAACGCTTTCAACTCAAGATGCTTGTTAAAGTCAGCATTGGTCGCTGCCAAAAGGGAACATATACAGTGGGAATCGGAAATCCAACAAATAACTTCTGTCAAAACTTCCGAGATAGAGAGGAAATGGAAAGCGTCGAACACTTTCTAGGTCGAACACTTGCTGACGGTGCTGACGGAACTCACGCAATGTTATCTATATATTAATACATTAACAAAATCCCATACAAATCCATTCCTCCCTACTACGCCTATGTTTCTCAACCGATTTAAATGCTTGTTCTTTTGTTCGAAGGGTGTTTCAAAAAGGAGGTGCGCATTTTGTTTGTTTTTCCGGTAGGTGCCGCAGGAGTCGAGTTATTCTGGTGGTCGAATTTCGACAACGGGGCGATACTAGTTTTCATAAATACTTTCTTGAGAGTATTACAGACTTAAGCTAGTTAAAATTTTGCAATCGTCAATGCTTTATGAACAAAATTAATTGGTTCTATTTCAAGGAGCAGCAATCATATTTTTTGGGTAAGGGCTAAGCTCAGGACCTTACCGGGGTCACACAGGGCGGATCGTGAACGGCCTACTCCGATAGGTTAGCTGCGAATAACCAATAAGCAGTCCCAGACCAAGAGCGGCAGGAGACGAGGGCCTGATTTAAAAGATCAGAAATGCTTGATGAATCTCCTGTGTCCGGGCGAACAGATGCCGCCCCCCAAAAAGCATCCCAGGATTGAGACCAGTTAGATCCTGTTCATGGCATACTGGAGCATGTATACGATTAGTCTGATATTGGGCTGGCGAGAGCAGTATTCCGCCACTTTAGTATGTGAGGGTGACACCTCACAGAAATGGCTGGTGGGCTAATGCTGCGATCGCCTCCGTCTCGTTAAAACCCTGGCAGGTCTTCAAGTACGTTCAATACACGTCGCCATTTAGTTGGCCGCACAGGTCCAGTTGAGATTTACTCCTGGTTTTGCGCTGTCTTGGCTCTGAACACAATATCCCATAAGGACTTGTGTCAACCCTCGCGATGGCCTGCTCCTTTGAGAGAAGGGAACTTCGGGACACTTAAAAGCGACTGTGCTACGTGTGGAGATAGCGGCTTGAAGCGGAGACCCAATTGACTGAAAATGATTAAAACAAAACCAATAAACGAAACGAACGTCGATGATACGGAGGAAGAATGCAGCGCATTCAGGAAGAGCAGTAGAGTCGTGCGCTCCCCGCCACAAACTCCTCTGCAGGCAAATTCCGGCACCACGAGCACGGAGAAAGCCGCCGGCGTGGCGCAGAAGGCTACACCTTGCCAAACGGCAACTCCCGGCAGCCGGGATAGTCGTCTTCAAACGCCGGCTGCTGCAAACAGCGACAAGCATGTCACCGCAAGCTTGGGAA
Organism: Rhagoletis pomonella; assembly: GCF_013731165.1. NCBI lineage: Eukaryota > Metazoa > Arthropoda > Insecta > Diptera > Tephritidae > Rhagoletis > Rhagoletis pomonella. The sequence goes on from NW_023458560.1 coordinate 39,580,644, forward strand.
CTTGCGAAGGCAATGAAGATGAGCAATTGGCCCAGATTCGGCTCGTCCTGAAGAAGATGCAGAGCGCTGTGTCTAAGCAAAAGAATGTGTCCATGGACATAAAAACAGGTATGGCCCAAATCGAGGAGAGCTTAAATATATTAAGCTACCTCCGAGAGCAGCGCCGGAAGGGGCCTACCCTTTCCGAGCTGCGGAAGGCTGGCCCTGGCTCGCAAAAGAGAGGTCGAACTCGATCCGACTCCCCTACAGGCGAGCCGGAAAAGAAGAAAAATACTACTGCTAATAATAATAATAGTAGTAAAAACATTATTATTAATAATCCTAATAATAATGGCAATAATAACAACAATGCACAGAAAACCGTACCAGACAATCAATGGAAAACGGTTGGAAAAAGCAGAAAGCCCAAGCCAGGGCCAGCGCCAGGTGAACCCTTGGTCAATAAGGGCGAGGCGACCAGCCGCAAAAAAAAGAAGAGGGTGAGAAAAAAGAAGAGTCTCGCCAAATTAATAATTAAGCCAGCTGAAGGCAAAACCTATGCAGAGGTGCTGGGAACGATACGCGGTAAGCTCCAACCCGAGAAGACGGAGACCGTAATTCGATCTGTTCGGAAAACCCGCGAAGGCGGCGTGCTCATCGAAATGGAGCGCTGTGGCAACCACACAGCATTTAAGGAAAATGTGTGCACTGCCATTGGCCAGCTTGGAGACGCCCGTATTCTCACTAGACGTTTACGTCTAGAAGTTCTGGGCATGGACTGCCTAACCACGGCCCCAGAAGTGGAGAACGCTATACGCGGGGAGTTAGGAGACAAGATGAATGGCCAACTTCGCGTCTCTCTCCTCGCTGTAAACTCGCGAGAACAGAGAATGGCCGTGGTGGAAATCGATGAACTGCCAGGCCGGACTCTTATTGAAAAGGGGAAGCTGCGAGTAGGTTGGATTATATGCCGCGTCCGAGAGCGCGCGGATGTCCAAAGGTGTTTCCGCTGTCTGGGGTATGGCCACAAAAAGGCGGCATGCAAAGGCCCAGACAGAAGCAGTTCATGCTGGAAATGTGGTCAGCAGGGCCACATAGCCTCTGCGTGTAAAGAAAGCCCAAGCTGCTACCTGTGCTCGGCAGGAGATGGACAGAAAAACTCCCATCACCTGCCCGGGTCGGGAGCGTGCAAGGCCTTCAGGGATGCCCTTGCTGAGGCTAAGACAAAGCTTGGGAGAATATGATTAAATTTATACAAGGCAATATGAACAGGAGTAGGGTAGCTGATGACCTGCTGGACCAATTGGTTCTTGAACAAAGAGCAGACGCTGTCATCATCAGTGAACCCTATAGAACAAAAGAAACCTGGCATGTTGACCAATCAGGCTCGGCCGCGATATGGATTGCTAACCCCAACCATCGCGCAGAGAGCAGCGGGGTAGGACCTTGCTACGTCTGGGTTAAAATGGCGCAAATTACTGTGGTGAGCTGCTACCTGTCTCCAAACGACACAGTCCCTGTCTTCAGGGGAAAGCTCGAAGACCTTGAAGACGAATTGCGCGATATAACCGGCCACATAATTGTTGCTGGAGATTTCAACGCAAGAGGCGTGGAATGGGGTATGCCCCAAACAAACACCAGGGGAAGACTGGTCCTTGAAATGGCAGCCCGCATTGGCCTGACCATCCTCAACACCGGAACGACCCCTACATATCGAAGGCCGGGTTTTGGATACTCTATCCCCGACATAACCCTGGTCTCAGAAAGCCTTCTCCGAAGGGCTGACGGGTGGAGAGTGATGGAAGACCTGAGTGGTAGCGACCACAACTACATCACCTTCCAAGTCACTGACATCACGCGAGGGCAAACACGTAGTATCCCTCGCAGGAAACCAGGATGGAACCCGTCTAGGGTCGATGTTCGCAAGTTCGATACGTCACTCCTAGCAGATTCCCAAGGCATTTCACCCACAACGGGAGAGATCCACAACAGGGAGTCTTGTACTAAGCTGGTCGAAGAAACTATGCGCTGCATTCACCGGGCATGCAAAGCCTCAATGCCACACAGGAGAGCATGGTCAGGTAAAAAGCAGGTATACTGGTGGAATGACCGAATTGCTGAGCTGCGAAGGGCCTGCCATAGAATGCGGAGACTCGCAACGCGCGCTCGTGGTAGACCCGAGGCGCTGACCAGAGCAGCAGCCTACAAAAGCGCAAAGAAAGCACTTGGGGCCGAGATACAGAAGAGCAAACGGAAAGCGCTATGCGACGAAGTGGATCGCGATCCCTGGGGCCAGGGATACAAAATAGTGATGAAAAAGTTCCATACATCATCACAGGCGATGGATGAGGCCCGAGTTAAGAATATAGTGGATGCGCTATTTCCCACACACCCACTAAGAGCCGACACAGTGTTCGTCGAGGAGCAAGCCGAGGCACCACTGTTTTCGACAGACGAGCTGAAGCTAGCCCTGCGAAGCATGAAAGCCGGCAAGGCTCCAGGCCCAGATGGCATACCAGCGGAGGCAATCAGGTTAGCAGCGGAAACGAGCCCTGATCTTCTGCTTAACATGTACAACAGCTGCCTTAGGGCCCGGGTTTTCCCAAGCCAATGGAAGAAGGCGAGACTGGTGCTTATACCCAAGGGCAAAGGGGACCCAAACTCTCCTTCATCCTTCCGGCCACTCTGCATGCTAGACACAGCAGGCAAAATGATGGAGAGTCTGCTCAAAATACGCTTGACGTCAGCCATAGAAAGCGAGGGAGGCCTTTCACCCCGACAACATGGCTTCAGGAAGGGACACTCAACTATAGGAGCAATTGGCGAAGTAGTCGAGGCGGTACATAAGGCCGAAGAAGCCTGCCACCAGGCGCGGCCAATAGTGCTGCTAGTCACACTGGACGTCAAGAACGCCTTCAACTCGGCAAGATGGGACGATATGCTGGAGGCCTTGGAACGGTCATTCAAGGTTCCAACATACTTGCTAGATATGATCCGGGACTACCTCAGAGACCGTTGGCTTTTGTACGACACAACACAAGGTCAGAGAAAGAGACGTATAACCGGCGGAGCGGCACAGGGGTCTGTACTTGGCCCGGACCTCTGGAACACGACGTATGACAGTCTGTTGCGCACGGAAATGCCGGAGAGCGCCTTCCTTGTCGCCTTCGCGGACGACGTGGCAGCCGTCATAACAGCAAGAAATGTCCAGCTAGCACAGCTCAAGCTAAACCAGGTCATGCGCAACGTCAGTGGATGGATGAGCGATCACGGTCTGCAACTGGCTACAGCCAAAACGGAGATCGTGCTCCTCACCAGGAAACGGATCCCAACAATTATAAATATAATGGTCGGACCTCAACCCGTGACGACTTCTAGGTCTACAAAATACCTAGGGGTGAAGCTTGACAACAAACTCACATTCTGGGAACACATCCATGGAGTATGTGAAAAAGCTGCGCAGAGCACGGCGGCTCTAAGCCGGCTGATGGCAAACGTGGGCGGCCCGAAGCCATGCCGCAGGAAGCTTCTGATGACAGCGGTCCAATCGGTGCTCCTGTACGGGGCAGAAATATGGGCTGACGCATTGAAAGTCAAAAAATACCGGGTTCAAATGTCTTCGGTACAGCGCAGAGGGGCACTACGCATTGCTTCTGCATACCGTACAGTGTCCGCGGACGCGGTTCTAGTTATTTCTGGCGTCATGCCAATTGAGCTACTTGCTTACGAGCGAAAAGAGATTTACAATCTCAGTGCCGAGATAGGTCGAGCAGCTGCCGCGGCAAGGGCGCGCGAGCAACTGATCCAGCAGTGGCAACAAAACTGGAACGCGAGCACAAAAGGTCGATGGACACACTCCCTGATAGCCGACCTTCAAACATGGCTGAACAGACCACATGGGGAAGTCGATTTCTACCTGACGCAATTCCTCACCGGTCATGGTTACTTCCGAGAATATCTTCATAGAATGGGAAGGGTGGACTCACCGTTCTGTCACTACTGTGGAAACGTCGAAGATAACGTGTACCACACATTCTTCACCTGCGAACACTTCTTGATTTCGCGCAGAATGTTGGAAGAAAGACACGGAGACATTACTCCGGACAACATAGTTGGGATAATGATTTCCAGCGCAGAAAAGTGGGAAGCAGTTGCGAGATACGTGAAATTCGTACTCCGCTGCAAACGAGAGGACGGTTGTCTACTGAGGACACCCGAATGAAACGCCCCTACAAAAGAGCAGCCCCAAGGCTCTAACAGCGCGCTCCTGCATCTGAAGACATGCAGAATTGCGGTGCCAGATGCGGGATTCTTGCGCGGGCGGTGGGAGTTTGGGTTTTAGTGGGTAGCCCAACACGCTTCGGTGGGAGTCCCACACTCGGGGAAGGTAGCATTTCCCTCTCCTACGAAAAAAAAAAAAAAAAAAAAAAAAAAAAAAAAATCATATTTTTTGGGTTTATTATTTAAATATTGAATCTGATTTTTTACTGACGATAAAGCCATTTAAGTTTAAAACTTTAGGCAACAATTACAGAGCGCAGAAATGATAATTTTTGATTCACCCTAAACAGATATTAAGGCCGTTGACTTGAAGAAAATTCAGTTTAACAATCCAAATTCGAGTTAAAGTTCCCACAACTCCTATTGCAAATGAAACAAACACTGAATCCTTTGAATATAATTAACTAGTTAGGAAAATGGTAAATTATAATTTTCAATTAAACTAATTGACTCAGAAATAGAATACGCTCTGCATATTGAGATCATCAATCAATTGCATGACTGTAAGAGTACAAGCAATCTTAATGGAATTTGGTAATAAGGCGAGCAGCAGCTCCTTAGCGCCATTGAACCCAAGTAGCTAAAAACAAACATTTGGAAATTCACTGACAAAGGAATGCTTTTAAATATCAACTAATAATGGAAAATTGTTAATGGAATCAATTCAATGCTAAGAGAAGAGTAAACAATGCGGATAATCAAATTCGGCATCAAAGCAAGTGTGCACAAGAAGAATATTTAAAATGTGAAGGCAAAACGCAAAACGGGGATTGTTAGTTATTAGAATTAAACTCAGTAATGTAACAAGCAAAGGCATTTAAACTTCTATATAGACAAATGCAGCTTAAAAAGCTTAAGTAAAAATTTCCAAAATATTTTTGAAGAAATTCAACTAATCTTGCTCTCGAAGTATTCTTATAATCAAATTATAATAGATAATTATCCTTTAGCAGAAAGTCTTCATCTTAATCTGGTACGTATCGATGGAATATTTGTCGAGGTTGTGACAAAAAAAATATAAAAAAATATTTGTATAGCTAGTTTTTTTTATTGGCAACTTTTCTTTCAGACGCAAAAACTTTGTGCCGGAAAATCACATTCTCCCGTGCTAGACGAGCATACTGATTTACATCTATACCAATTCCAAAGTGCTTGGACAGTTGTGACATGTATGCAGGCAGAGTCCTTAGGGTGATTTTATGTTTTTGGTCATTTATGTATGTTTGCAAATTATTAAACCCTGCAGGGGAAGCGCGAACTATTGAACCAAATTTGTAGTTCGGTATTAGTTTTTATAGCAGAAGACGAACCAGTACGAAAGTAACAGAATCCCAAACAGTCTAAAAACAATGAAATGTGGTATCTTTACAAAACTATTTTATTTTACTTTTAATACCACATATTGCTAGCTAAGAGTAAAAAGTTGCTAACCCCATTTTCTCTAAAATATTATATTCTGATGTAGGAAAAAAGAACACTTAAAATTGCATCGTTTTCTTAGCGATCGAACTACCTTTTTTATTTCAAACCGTTTCTGTTCAGGTGTACACAGACTTGAGGTGTGTTCAAAAAGTAAGGTGATTTTTCAAATTTTTCAGGCTACGTTCATTCAAATCCCACAGTTTTGTGTATTGGAACCAGTGTTTCCGCTGAAATTTTTTCGAAAGTTGCAAAAAAAGTGTCACAGCCGAAAAAAGTGTATTCAAGTCATTTAAATCGATTATAAAATGTGTGTAAATACTTTCATTATTTTACCTTTCGAAACTAATTAAGGCATATTCATAGTCGAAATAAAATCGACTCTAACGTTAGTTTTAGCTTTTTTCCAAGGAAAATCTGCCAAAAAAGCTGCTTAGTCTAAACTTTATTTCATCTATGACTATGCCCCATTATTTTTAATAAATTGTTAATGGAGGTCATATTTTTCTGTCAAAAATAGTTTTTTCTCTTAGAATAATAATCTATTGATGAGGGATATAGGATGAGAGGAAGCAAAATTGCAGGTAAAAAAAAGTACTTACATCATTAAATAAATAATAAATTTAACACAAATAAGTTGGGGGAAATGCTAAGCAAAAAAAACAGTGCATTAATTCATGCAACTTCTGGACATTTATACGAAAAATGTTTGACATAATAAAAAGGTTGAAATCAGTCAAAATCTGGCCAGAGGTATAATTTTTGTCAAAATGTGTATATAGAATTTTAAATCAAAGAAAAGCGGCAAATTTCGCATGTTTTTTTGGAAAACTTTCAAAATAAGCGTATTTTTTAAATGTCGGTGTCAGGGGGCATCGATCTCCAAAAAGTGTCAATTTGACACTTTAGTCGCACAACGGTTACACTGATTGGAACACTCGTCGCTATCATATCGACACGTGAGTGGCCATGCGGCCAGTTCGAAAATGCCCTATCTCAGAAAACTTTTCAAGAACGCCCTACTTCAGAATTCAATCGAAGAACGCCCTATTTCAGAATTTTATTGAAGAACGAACTATTTCAGAATTTTATTGAAAAACGCCCTATCTCAGAGTTTGGTTCAAAAACGCCATATCTCAAATAAAAATGTATTAAAAATGTGCTGAGATAGGTGGTTTCTGAAGCGAATTCCGAGATAGCGAGTTCTTCAATGAAATTCCGAGATAGGGCGTTTTCAAACTGGCTGCCGAGATAGGTCAACCTTTCACTCAGGTGTCGAGATTTACACAGTTTGAAGTATATATCATTCTCC
>NW_023458560.1:39592634-39616494 GCF_013731165.1 Rhagoletis pomonella
TTTTTTTCAAAAAAGTCGAATAGATAAGGTTAATGTTTGAAAAGAAAATAAAAATTAAAACAGTTCTCAGTTGATTTTCAGTAGTTATATATTTCCTGAAAAAGTACAAATTTTCTGCAAAGTTAATTCAAAAAACATAAAAACAAATAAAATAAATAAAAAAAGTTTTATGTTTGAAAACATAAAAAATTTAACTGTTCTGAGTAGTTCCAATAGCTCTAGAGTTTACGAAAGGAAAAAAAGTTCTGCCAAATTAGGCCAACGAAAAATTTTTTTTTTCAAAAAAAGTGAAAAAGTTTAGTGAAAAAATAAGAATTAAACCCTGTTAAACAAAAGTGTTGCAAATTTTTATACAAAAAATTATATTTAAGATTTAATTAAGAAAATTCAATAAATAAAAGAATTGTGTAATCAAAATAAGCCTATTCACGGTCTAAATATCTTTCGCACTTGAATAGAAAAATATCTTGCATGTGTCTGTATAAATAACCATTTTTAACCGACTTCCAAAAAAGGAGGAGGTTATCAGTTCGTCGGAATATATTTTATATCTTTGGACCACGTCAACCGATTTCGATAATTCTTTTTGCATCGGAAAGGTAGTGTCTCAGAGGTGGCCCATATTAATCTGGTTGAGATCCGATCATTGGTTCATGAAATATATATATATATATATTTGTCTTTTTTAAGTCGGTTTTTTTTTTTGCTAAAAATTACTTGTTTTGGCGTAATTTTGAAGAAATTGTCAACTTCACTGTCAAACATTAATTTCATTAATATATAATTTTCATTAAAAGTATTTGACTTCACTTTAAGTGCCTTTTAACTTTGCCTAATATAACCTGAATTTGTTGTGCGCAACATTTCTAATTTTGTAAACACGTATAAAAATTCCTTACAATAACCGCAAATCACAAATTAATTAACGAACAAAACCGCGATAAAAGCAAATTCAATAAAAACCGCAGCGCAATAAAAGGCATGCCGACATGTACCACCCACCCCTTAGGACAGCCCATTCACCTTATCAAAGCAAAACTGCCACACTTTGTGATCGCTGCATAGCAATCAACAAATTTGCATGAACATACCGAATATAACGGTCATTAATCCGCCGCACAAGTAAAACGAACAACGGTTGTTTGCTATGGCGATGGCGATGGCGATGGCGATGACGATGACGACGTGTGAGATTTTTGTTGGCAGCTAACGCTGTCAACGTTTAGTAATCCAGCAAGAGTGTAGTGCAGGTCAAAAAGTGACGCGGAAAGCAGTTATATGGCAAGCTACCGTTGCACGAAAAGTCCAACCACCACAAACAGAGGCGACAAATTTAATGCACTTGTTGGAGCTCAAAAGCCGTTTGTGTTAAGAGAGGTACAGGAAGAAGCAGCTGGGTAATATGTAACTGCTATTTGGCGCCAACGGAATCCATTAAAAAGTCTCTATGTGCATACTAAAATAATGTGTTTATATACATATCTACATTTATTAATAGTAATATGTTTGCAAATGTAGCTACTGTACATATGTAAATATATTAGGGTGGTACAAAAATGCATGTGAAAAATAAAGTTCGAAAGTTCTACGAAAACTTGTTGTTTCCCATATAAAATTCATGGAAAATTTTGAGCACTTTTTGAGCGATTTCAAAATAAAAAATTCCGACTTTACTCTTTTTTTGACCACCCTAATGGGCATATGTATGTTGCATTTACTTATGAGTTAGTAAGCCAAATTGCTGCGCGTTCATTTGTGCGATTTCGCAAATTTTATTCCAAACCTTACCTCGGACTGTTGCTTCAGTTATTGTTGTTAATGGTAGCACAATTGATGAATTCTACACATTTCCGCGTCACGAGTCTGCAATTTTTGCTGCATTCAAATCATTCAAATGCAGTAGTTGCGTGCCAAATTGTATGCATTTACACACAAACGTATCTAAATAACTATGCAGATGTGCACCTTTTACCCCTTTTTCTGCTCAGTATTACAGCAATTTCGTACCCTTTAATTTTAGTTTTGCCTTAGTAGTTTATAAAAACCAGGGTTGCCAATAAGCGAATGCTTTGGCCTTTTTGTCATTTGGATGCGCATTCGATACCGATATCGATTTCGTATTTTGAACCCATCGTATTTATCGATATATTTGTTGATATAATTATCCAAGTGTTTAACGATAATGCTACTGAAATGCGTTATCGTTTTTGGCATTTCCATCAATGCCATTGTCGCCAATTGAGTTATCGGTACTTGTTTATGTTATCGATATGTTTATATCTTTATTTTTGACACATTTACACGTTTAGGCTCGCACTTTCTGATTAGCGCTGCAGAGCTCTCGGGCATTGAGCCGCATTCATAATTTCGTAATCCGGCTCACGGCGTTTCGCCGACTAAATTAATGGTCTCCGTTCAGCTTTAGTGGTATCACGAAGGACAATCCCTTAATTGTCCAAGTGTGTCTCTTGTCCGGTACCAATTTAACCTAACTTAACTTATCCTACGATTACTATTGAAAATAAAATTACCGGGTTATTTAACTGAACTGGGAAACTCTGACTCTGACTTTTACTTCATTTTCTATTTCGCTGACCAACTGACCGTGGCCTGTGATATGTAATTTAGTTGCAGTCATTAAATCGCAACAAATACAAACATAGCTATGCCAAGTGCTTTTTATATAAACCTTCATACATAGGCACGTTAACTTGCATCCTATATATTTATAAGCTTTTTTCTATTCATATATTTTAATGTACAATATCAAATGACGCATTCAATTTGCGCGCCCTGCCCGGCCTCTCCCTTCTGCGGTTTTCTGTGTTCAGCAGCAGCAACAGTAATACATATTTGCTAATACATAAATAAATATACCGCTTATAAATAGTTTTATTTCTATATCAACACACCTATGCATTTGCATACACACGAGGACTTACATACATACAACCGCATTGCATTGCAAACATCAACTGTTTGTCGTTTTGCGGTTAATGAGGTCCATCCGCACGGTCATTTGGTTGCTGGATGGCTAGGTGGCCGTCGGTCGGTGGCTCGCTCTATTCCAGCACAAACGCTCAGTGGTCGGTCAACCATTTGGGTATTATGCAAATGATTGTTTATAGCCCTCGCGTAGCACTTTTAGCGGTTGTTTGACAGTAATGCGGTTACATAAATATTACGTTTGTGTGTGTTGCACAGCTGTTTATGGGCATAAAAGTCAGAGTGTTGCGCCAAAATTACATAAAAGTGTCAGAAGAAATTATATTTTCATCAATGAGTTGGAAATGCAATTTTAATATGTAATTAAGAAGAGGGCAACGTTGTTAAGTACATTGTTGAATTACAATTAAAATAATAAAGTAAGGATATAAAAACTGCTCTATTAAAAACACTAACTTCGAGGCATTCAGAAGCCAAGTGTCTGGTCATTAAACGAAGTCTATTTAACAAGGCGATCCTGGCTAAGATAGTTTCAACTTGCAGGTCTTTTGTAAGGCAATTGAAAGACAGCAGGCAAGATATTTTGAAATATTTTGTTTATTGTGACCGAAAGCCTTACTAAAAAAAAGCTCCCTTGCCAACTTTCTTGATATAAAGCTCTTTTGTTAGAGCACGTTCCAACTGAAGAACCATATAATATATCTCGCGCTGCTCCAATAGTCGCAATGGACGCGTGAGCAATGCACTGGTTCGTTCGAGATATTCGAGGTTCGAATTTTCGGACAGCAGTATTTTTCTTTTGTTTAATTTTCAATTCTTTTTATTAAATTTTATTTTAATTTTTAGATTTTATAGCTTTAAAAGGAAAAATATATATTTCTTTAATTTCATTTAATCTTTATGTAGTTTTTCTATTTTTAATTTAACATTTTTTATTTTTAGTATTAATTTCTTTAATTTTTTAAGTAATATTGCTTTAATAAGAAAAAAATTTTTTCATTTAATTTAATGTTTAGAAACTTATTTTATTTGCTTTTACTTTTTTAATTATCATTTTTTAATTAACTTTGTTTTAATATTTAGATTTTATTATTTTAAAAAGAAAAATATTTTTTTATTTAATTTTTTTTCTTTTTTTCATTTAATTTTCTTTAAAAATTCCATTTTTATAATGTTTTGTTTATTTAACATTTAATTTAAAAACAAATATTTCTATTTTTAATTTTTTTCTTTTTTATTTAATTTTCATTTAATTTCTATATGATATTGTATTCTTGTTTTATTTTATTATTTTATACTCAACAATTTTTATGAGCTTGAGGCCGGTTTTTAGTGAAAACTTATTGTGGAAAAGCAACAATAATTTGAAAAAATGGTAGAAGTGATAGCTATTTCGGAAATCACCACATTTCCTCATCAGACTTCTTTCAGTAGGATTCGAACCGACGATCACCACTGACTCAGCCAGTTGCCTAAGCACTGTGCTAAGTTTGCCTTGTTAATTCTTGTTGCTTATTTCCACTATTTCACTTTGCTAAGCCAACTACAATCAAGCGCAGCTATTCCGCTGCAATTCACTTGATCATGTGGTTGTAGGTTTTGTTGGTTTTTGTTAATATTTCTATTATTACAATGTTTAACTTTTTAGGTGTGCTCGTCCTTAAGTTATTTGTTTTTGTTATTTTATGGCCTTATAACAATTATATTCAAAATTTTTTATGAGCTTGAGGCCGTTTTTTTAGTGAAAATTTATTGTGGAAAAGCAACTTATTGCTTATTATTTTTTTCTCCTTTTTAAATTTAATACTCTCTTAACTTTTAGATTTTTCGCTAAACAAATTCCTTTAATTTTATTTAATTAAAAAATTTTTAAATTTATCTTTCCTTTTTTAGTACTATTTTTATATTTTAATTTAATATTCGGTTAAATTTTTGATTTTTTTCTTAAAGGAAAGTATTTTTTTATATCATTTAATTTTTAGAATCTAACTTTATCATTTAATTTTTAGATTGTACAGTTATAAAAATAAAAAAAATTGTTTCTTATTATTACGTTAAATTTTCATGAACACAGTTTATTTTCTATTTACTAAAAAAAATATTATTTTTTAATATGTATGTATATGGTATTGTGGTATCTTTTTTAATCTATTAATAGGCCGGTATTCACGTTACAATAGTATGGTGGCCAGTACCAATACAATTACGGCAAATTAAGTAGCTTGCTTGTATTCTTGTTGAGCTTTTAAAATTGGGAAAACAATAATATTTCATATCACTTGCGATTAATTTTCCTGCTAGACGAGATTGGAGTATATAGCGGGCAGTGTTGGCAAAATGTTAATCTGATTAACGATTAAAATGTTAAACGCGATTAACGATTAAAATTAATTAATCGTAATCATCTGTATGATTAATGATACATTTTTTTTTTATAATTAGTCGGCGGTTGTGATTACGTTTTGTTTGTCCGCATTTTAAATCAAACACCATTTACGGGTTTTCTTTTGTGTTTGACGCTTATAAAAAACACATAATACTTATATAGACAAATAATAATTATAATTTGTATAACACAAACTGTGAAGTTTTACAACCCATCGCACATGTGCAGAGAGATATTAAAACCTAGTTTGCATAACGTCTGTTGGAAATAGATCACAACCAAAATGCATAACAAATTGCTTAGATTGATTAGGGAAACCGACTTAGCCATACCCGATTAACTGACCTTAAAAAAGACAATTCCAGCATAAATTTATTAACCACAACCAACCTACTTAATCAAATTAAGGGTTAATGATTAAGAATTTATTTTTTTAATCACGATTACGATTATTAACTGTAATTCGATTGAATGTAGTCAAACTAACTAACTGATTAAAAAATCAATCGATTAGTGCCAACACTGATGCAGGGTATGCGAGGAGAATCCTGCCTTGTAGACACCGGCTGTTATTTGTGATATTGTATGTTTCTTTATAATTCCGACTTTCTAATTTTGCTAACATCTTTCAAGCGCAAGTGCTGTGGCTGAGAAGACCGAAAGAATCTACAACCTGCATACATTTTCTAAAGAAATGAGAGATATCTCACTGGTCTGGGTTCCCGGCCTTAGGAGTATTGAGGGAACTCACGAATTGTCTAAAGAAGGAACATCTTTTGACAAATCCGTAGTAGAGTCCGTGAGCTGTCCACTCTATGAAATAACAAGTAATTTTTAGCAAAAAAAAAAAACCGACTTCAACTCTCATATAAAAAAAAATATATATATATATATCTCATGATCCACATATCGGATCTTAACCAGATTAGTATGGGACCACCTCTGAGACACTACCTTTCCGATGCAAAAAGAATTATCGAAATCGGTTGACGTGGTCCAAAGTTATGCGGTAACATACATAAAAAAAAAAAAATATTCCGACGAACTGATAACCTCCTCCTTTTTTGGAAGTCGGTTAAAAAGAAAATTACGCTTGCAATTCACACGAATGGCAGGAAGATGATGGAACTGGCGCAAAAAGAACATAAAAACTCACTCTTATCTTAAAACCATTTTAAAATGAAGCTTGCTGCAGCCTGCATTAACAATCTGTGTGAACGTCACGAAATTATTTTTTTAAATAAACTCATAAAAGTGCTCTTTCCAAAATATTGTGCCAGCAATGAAAATGCTACAAAGTGCTTATCGTTTAGATTATTTAAACATCAAGTGAGCTCTATAACAATTACAAACGCATTAGCATCCACACTTTTTGCTGACACCTTTTTCGGCAACAAAATAAATTAAAATGCCACAAAGTAACTAAAAGCACACAGAAAACAACATAAAAGCAAAAAAAAATAAAAGGCATAAAGAAATTTTTTAAAGGTCATTTGGGTCATATTTTGTCATCTCAACTGAAACCATTGCGACACAACACGCTTTGTTGCCGACGACATCAAGCAAGGTCAATGCAACAAATTTTAGCACTCAGCAGGAAACAATTGTTAGTAAGTGGTCCACACAAAGAGAGCAACATAAAATGTGCCATAATTTTGGCTGCAAAAAGGTAGGGAAAAGTTTGTAGAAATGAGGGGATTCGTTTTGCTTTTTGCGTCACCAACATTCGGACTGACTAATTTGGCAAACTTTTGTCATTACTTGAGGGCATACTGGGCATAGTTGTTGTATTTGTACTTTTTTTTAATGAAATATGCTTGTTCATGCTTGTGACCTTTGTTACTAGTGGGAAGATGAAAAGTACGGAATTTTAGAAAGCTGCTTTAAAAAGTATGTACAAATATACATAGATATGTATATGTAAGCGCTATGTAATATAAAGATTACTTAAGAGGTAAGGTGTGTAGAGATATTGGGCACTGGGCCTATGTAATAGTAATTACATATCCGTGTTCGTATGGAAAAGTAGCTTATGTCTAAAGGCTGGCTTTAGTATAGATCGGCATTTAGTAATTTAGGGTGCATTACCAAAAAAAGTTGCATGTTTTTCTAACGGAATTACAAAAACTATTATATTTTATTATTTATATTTTAAGACTTGCCAAAACATTTCGCAAAAATATGAAGATTTACGTGAGTGAGACCAAATTTTAAATATTTTCAAAACTCTCATTACTTTGCGGTGTAACTGTTGGGAAATTTTGAAGTTTTAAAATGTCAACAAAAAATACCGAAATACGTAAACTTGGCATCGAGTCGTAGATTATGGATCTGTATGCCGTGTTTCCACATCAGGTAATTTTCCCAAGATATTTACATTTTAGGTTTACATTTTGAATGAAAAAAAATAATTAAAATAAAATATTAAAAAATTACAATTAATCTGTAAACGTTTTTATTTAAATTTAATATACATACATATATATATATATATTTAATATACACAGTAATATACAGTTTTTTTGTTCGTGAACCATATCGTACATGGCCGTACTCGTGCATACTCGTACACACATGGCGTATGAGCAACATTTAAAAATTTTAATTCATTCGCAATGCTAACTTAAACAAGTAATTTTTAGCAAAAAAATAAAACCGACTTAAAAAAAATATATATATATCTATATATCTCATGATCCAATGATCGGATCTAAACCAAATTTGTATGGGACCACCTCTGAGACACTACCTTTCCGAATTATTGAAATCGGTTGACGTGGTGCAAAGTTATGCGGTAACATACATGTTGTTTTTCTGGTGAGAAAAATTATTTCCAATAAAAAACCACCTCCTTTTTTGGAAGTCGGTTAAAAATGAAAATATCTTGGGAAAATGAACCTATCTAAAAAACGGTATACGACCCGTAATTCAGTTTACGTGTCTCGGTGTTTTTTGTAAAAATACTTAACTCTACTTCTTATAACTTGATATCGTATCACAGTAAAAGAAGAAGAGGCAATGCATCACAAACTTTCCAAACGTTGTATCGGAAGAGTATACTTTCATAAATCAGTTGAGGCTTATTTAAATTGTTTGTTCTTTTTCTTTCATCGCCTTGACAACTTAGTAATTTAATTAATAAAAGTCAAAAAACAAACACAATGGGTAAGTAAATTAAAAAATGGGAAAAAATTTAAGGCAGATAAATCCCAATGCAAAAGTAGGTTAGCTTATTCGTAAATCCCAATGCAAAAGTAGGTTAGCTTATTCGTAACTCTTTTTTAAAAGCATTTTAATTAAAAAGCTTCTGCCTTAATCACATCACTCACAACGCTTTGATGCGGATGCAAAATAACAGTGACAGCCTTCATTGCTGATATGCTTATTTATTACAAATATGTACATATGTACAAACATATGAATTTGTGTGTCTTAAACTTTTTGTTCAGAGGCTGCAAGTAAAAAATCGGTTCTGTATAAGAAATCAGCCCGCATAATTCATTCTTTGACAATCTTATACCAAAAAACAACACACACACCATATTAATTTACATACTTAAGTATGTATGTACATATGTATGTATGTATGTATGTATATAAGAGTAAGAGTTAACCAAAAGCTCGAAAAAGATGTAGAGCAGCAAAAATGCCAGCAGCAAAAGAAGGATAATGCAATCCCGTCAGTTTTCTTTCTTTCCAACTATTCATTTATGCAATAACTCATTCTTCATTCATTCGTTCGTTCATTTATACATACATACATACTTAGAAGAGGAGGAAAAAACGAAGCCAACAAACCGCTGGCTTGGCGAAAGGAAATTCAAAAGCAGCAAGTTTCTGAGAGAGCCCACAAATATATATACTATACATACATACATTTACATGATTATGTATCCGCGCCGCTTGAGCACTTAAAGGGTTAATCTCTAACTATGCATGTATGTATGTACATAAATATATATGCCGTCAATATGTACGTGACCGTCAGTCACAAAAAAAAAAATGAAATTTACCCACATCAATGTCAATAGGTTATGGGCACATTTCAAAAAGAAAATGTGAGCAACAGTAAAAAGTGATGAAGAATGAGATGAAATGAAAATAATCCATGAAAGCATAAAAGAAGTTTTTGTGCTTTTCAGTGGAAAAATTAAGGCACTAGGAAAAGTACTGAATGTGGTTTGAATATTACCTTAATTCTATGCATATATGTATGCATGCTTACATATTCATAATCATGTATACATATGTATGTATGTCCAGCACTTCGGATTTATTCACCGACATGTTGTTATGAAATATGTACATAAAAATGTGTGGAGTAAATCTCACGAGTTGTTTTTTTAGTGTCACTTCCTTTTCTCACCAGAAAAACAACGCTAAAGCATTCTTCTTGCATATATTTCAATCAACGGATTTCCAGAAACAAGTAAAAATAAAAATAAATTAAGCACTTGAATAATTTTAGCCTTAAAACGATCATTTAGGAGAAAAAGTACCGAAATTACTCATAATTTCATTGTCACTCGAAAAAATCATAATTTATTTTTTTAATAATTTTAGGAAGTTTTCAAAGAGAATGTTCATTTTAGAGGCGATGGACTACACTCTAAAAAGTGCATGTAAAACTACTACTGAAAAGTGTTTATTTTTCAACCAGAATCTGTTCAAGTATACGCACAAGATGTTGAAGATTTGATTTTGAACATGAGTTGCTTAAAATATACACATAAATATACACATGAAAAGTTGAAAATTACAAACATTTTGAAAGTAAAAGTACATTTTTTACAAATAATAAATACTGAGTGCCAGGGGTGCACCCAGGAATATATTTTTTTTTGGGGGGGGTTTATACTTCTAAATATATATCATCAGAAAATACTGAAAATTCGCTCTTTAAAATACATTTATTATTTCAAGTCGCTTGAAAATCGCGTTGATTTTTGGTAATTTTTTTCACGCATGTTCTTCCATACAAAGTATACTCGACAATTATTTTTTGTATGGAAAAAATGAGCAATACCTTCCACTAAAAAAAAATGCCAAAAATCCACGCGATTTTCAAGCGACTTGAAATAATAGCGACTTCAAATTTGCACTTTGTTATACTAAATATTAATGGGCTATAAAACTGCATACTTAAAATTTTTCTAATAAATCTGAATAAAAAGTTGCAAATTAGTGTGCGAATTTAATGAATTTTCCTGAGTTTTGCACAAAGTTTAAAGATTTTATTTCTATGTTTTCTGGTGTAGAATGAACAATGTTTTTATAAAAAATTATCGAAAATAAATTAGAATAAAGAACTTTGCATATATTGCGAAAAATTCACTGTGCCAATACTTTTGTTCGTCACTATTAAATATATATAATATAAATATAAAAAGTATAAAAAAAGTATAAATTGCATTCAGTGTATTTCAAAGTCTTATCTATAGATAAATAAAACAAAAACGCCTGGACTTCCTCCTTGAAAACCCCGCGCAATATCCCTTTTGGTTGCCACTATTTGAGGCTATTTCTCGTATTGCCCGTATTGCCGCCCGCGAAAACACAGAAACTGAGAAAATTCATTTATGACGACTTTCACAATCATGCACAGTATATTTTACTTATTTCTTTTTTTTTATAAAATTTTATTATTTAAACCCACGAAAACAACAATCGAAACGTAAATTTCGAAGATTGATCGAAAGGAAACGGAACACAGAATACCAAAATTGCCAAACGACGAAAATTTCGATTCGAGTCGAAATGCAGAATAGGGCTGAATATATATGTGCATTCCATATGGGCAACAATCTTCCACGCCAATATTTAATTACTTTTAAATTATACATGACTTTAAGTTAAGACATGCGAGTAAGCATATTAGCTGACTTATATATGGACTTGTGGGCATCAGAGAAATTTCTTTTTGATCCCATTTTGAAGAACGATTAATTTCAACAAAAGCATATCTTTCAATTTAGTTCTACTATGTAACACATTTAGTATTGGATACTACATACTTAGTTCCAATGTATGAGGAAAATCCATATCCGGAAGACAATTCTGGAGGCGCTTTGAAAATTTAAGAACTTTTGGTGAGTTTTTGGAAAATTTTTGCACGCATTTTCTTCCATAAAAAATCGAAAATATTTTGCATGAAAGAAATTCGAACCGCCTTCAACAGACAAAATTCCCAAAAATTAACAAGATTTTTTAGAAACTTCAAACTTGCATTTTTTATACCAAAACTAAATGGGCTACAAAGCTGCGTACGCAAAAAAATTTAAGAAATCTGATTAAAAGGTTATAAAATTGGATGAAAATTTGTTGAATTTAGCAATTGTATTTCTATGTTTTTTGTTGTAGTATTAACCACGCCTTCATAAAAAACTAGCGGAAAGAAATAAAAATAAAAATTGTTGCATATGTTGTGAAAGTTTCTTTCAGCAAATACTTTCGGCCGTTAGGGTGCATATATACATGCATCAAAAATAAAGTTAATGTTTACTTATTTCCACGATGGTGCCGACTGGTAATGGATACTACATTTTAGGTTCTGTACGTTGACAGAATGGTGTACAGCTAAGATCAGAAATCAGTGCTATGTACGTAAGCTTTTCAATAGCTTAGTTATATGGAAACGGTTTTTGATCGTAGCCTATGGGGGTAACGGAGGAGCAAACCTCTTGAAAAAAGGTCTGGGCTTGGAGCAAGGAGTTAGACGACCCGTGCTGATATTCAGCCAGGCTGGGGACCCAAATGAATAACTAGCCCAGTCTCGAACGAAGTGCAGCGGATATCTGGTGACCTCCGGTTTTATCTAGCCCTGCCTACGCATACGGATCTCAATTGTCCGACACTCGTGTGACCCAACCAGGGACGACGGCCCTCCAAAGAAATCGACAGGTGTGGCGATCAGACCGCCATTGACAGGAGTTAGAGGGGGCTTAAGCGGTAGGGATGGTACTGGAACGAGTAAAGTACGAGGCAGGCAGGGGGTGTGGAGGCCTTGAGAAGCCGGTCTCTAACCCTCCCTAGGGATATTAGACCACAAAGCACACACACCTCAACTAAAGGGCAGGGAACGGCATCTGCTTCAAAGCTAAACCGACAGGATACAACTGATACACCCAGTAGCCCAAGGAATGTTGCAATCAAACATCAGAGGGGCCGGATAAACATTTCTTACTTACTTATTACGATAAAAAGGCGGCCACTAGCGTCGTGGCTAGGATCGAAGACCTGCCGATAGAGCAGCTGACGAAGCAACAGGTTAGGTCGTTGGAGTGGGCGAGGGGAGTAGTAGCCAGCTTGGGAAAACCGGCAGGCACGGCTTCAAGTAGGCAGCGATCTGCTGAACAGACAGGGGATAGGGTCGCCAAAATCCCGAAATCTTCTCCCCAAATTTCACTCTAGATCCGCCACTGGCCCATAAAAGAACTGATTACAGCCAATATGTAAAACTGTCTTTAAATTCAGTATTAAACGAGGAAAAAATAATATAAAATATTTTTAGTGTAATGACAACCCACTCAAAATATATGTTTTTGAATTTTTGGACCGGTTTCTTTGTATAGCGTTCGCTTTGCTTTGATTCAATCCTTTCTAATTAAATCTGTCGTGCGCATTAACAACTCCAGGCGAGGCAGCATCGAATTTCAGGAAATAAATTGATTTTCTGCAGTCGACGCGAATTTGTGTACATTATTTCAAAGGCATCTGCTGAAAACATCAAACTTCTAACTTTCTTCCGTTCTTTCTTTCCGTTATTCATTATCACATCAAGTCAACTTAGCTATTCTGGCAGTTGTTGCTATTTCTGTTGCTGTTGCTGTTGCTATTTCTGTTGCTGTTGCTGTTGCTAACGCTGAAGCTGTAGCTGTTGTTGATGTTTTGATGTTTATGCCATGCAATGCCGTTGGCTTTTTCGAGTATCTGCTGCGCTTCATTATGTAAATAAGCTAAATCTGTAATTACATTGCATGCACTTATTTAGCAAGTGTTGCTTTTGTTATTGCATTAACTATTTTATGTATTGCTGTTGTTGCAGCGTTCAAGCATTCGCTGATGTGTGTATAAATTTCAATTAACGCAGACACTTAAACACTTACAATATATATATTATTTACAATTTGCTTTATGCATTGTGTTACATACTGACAACAAATATTCAAACACACAATAAGTGAATATTTTACATACATAACTATGTATGTTTACTGATATATTTGTACATACATACATACAAATAACCATATAATTCTACAAGCTTTCACTTAATGGCTGCATGCGAATGTGTTAGTAAGCCTGTTGTTTTATAAATAATAAGCTTATGCAGTCGTTTTAACAACATGGCGTATACGTACCAATTATTATGAAATGCAAACATTGGGGATTTTCATACATATGCATACTATATATACATTAGACTGCATCACTCTCCATACAAAAAAAAAAAAAAATCGGTACTGTTTTTCCATTGGAATTATAAAATCTATTACATTTTAAGACGTTCACCAAAATATTTCGGAAAAATATTAAGATTCAAGCGAGCTGGTCCGATTTGAAAATACTTCCAAAAATGGAGTTTTTTATGGATAAAAATAGTTTCTTGAAGATGTTTTTTGAAAAAATCCCCTCAAATGACCAAACGGTTTAAGCTTAAAAAAGTTAAATAAAAATATTTAAAAAAAAATTTCGAACGGAATTGCAATTATGAGATTTTTTAAGCTGTTTTTTAACTTTTTTCAAAGATTGGTATAAGAAAAACTTGCATAACTGAACCTAAACTCTTCCGATTTAGACTTAAGAGGTATCATTTGAAAGGTATTTTCTCACCCTGTTTATTTCTTTGCTAATAGCTCATTTAAAGGATGAAAGAGAAAGGTAGGATGAACGAACATCATTCAAAGTTGAACTAAGATGTGTTTGTATTTGAAAAAAAAAAATGGGACACGAATGAATTTTTTGCACATAAATCAAATTACTGAGAAAATACCTTTCTACCGAGATTCCATAAGTCTAAATCAAAATAATTTGGCCCAGTTATTTAAGTTTTTCGTAAATCAATCTTTGAAAAAGTAAAAAAACAACATAAAAAATCTCATTGTTACGATTCCGTTGAAAAGATTTTTAAACATTTTTATGCAGATTATTTTTATTTTTTTAAAACTCCATTTTTGGAGGTATTTTCAATTCGGTCCAGCTCGCTTAAATCTTAATATTTTTCCGAAATATTTTGGTGGACGTCTTAAAATATAATAAGTTTTGTAATCCCGGTGGAAAAACCGCAACCTTTTGTTTGGTGATGCAGTCTAATGTACATACATCTGTATGTGAATAAATAAATAATTGTGTTGCACAAAGGTAAGTTAAGTGGCTATACAAATAAGTAACCATCTACCAAAATAGGATTATAGACACCTCTCAGCAAATACACGTGCCAACAGATTTAGGGAATGAGACAAGAGCGCATTGCATTGCACAGAGGGCCAGAAGGCATTCATCTTCTTCAATGGCGCTGTAGCAGCTTGAGCGATTTTGGTTCGATCTTTTATATGTGTCTATCACTACCTAATAGGGTAATAATAAAATTTTTCTACCTATAGATAATTCATTCAAAATTTTTAGTTTTCCGAGTTGCTGAGATAAGTTTCGAGATGACTAGGAAGAATAAAACATAACTGACGATTCATTCACACTTCAGTTTTATGTTTTATTTTAAAACTGTTATTTAAATTTGTTATTTTTTTTTCTAAGAGAAGCATTCAACCACCTAAATTTAGATAAATTAAAAAATACTTACAAGATAAAAAATAAATAAAGAAAAACAAAAACAAATAAAATAAATACTAAAAATACTATTTGTAATTGGTAAAAAAATAAAAAATATAAACAACAAAAAATGGAAACTACAAAAGAAATCAAA
Source organism: Rhagoletis pomonella (assembly GCF_013731165.1). NCBI lineage: Eukaryota > Metazoa > Arthropoda > Insecta > Diptera > Tephritidae > Rhagoletis > Rhagoletis pomonella. The sequence continues at coordinate 39,607,889 of NW_023458560.1, forward strand.
AAATTAAATCCTGAATTCGTAATTGGTAAGAAATAAAAATATATAAAAAAACAAAAGCAAGAGTAAACAAAAATACAAAAAAAAACAATACAAATATAAAAAGGCGAAGTCCAAATTCGTAATTCGTCAAAAAATATAAAAAATATAAAAAAACAAAAAAATGCAAAATTATAAATATAAAAACAAAAACAAGCCAATCCGACTAGTTTTCACAATATTGTCCGCCATGTTGGATCAGCCATTTTTAAGTTTTAAAATCTAGTTTCAGATTCGTAATCACTGACCCCTAAAACCCCCTGCAGCAAGGTTTAACGCATTCCGGTAAGATTTCGAATATTGGCCACTTTTTATCGTTTGCTGGCCCATAGTGCATTATGTGAAGGCCAAACGGATGTAGGTATGTATGGTGATTTGCAATATAGCACTTAAATTAACATAAATAATTGAATTCAATTTTAAGACCTTAGCTTGTAGTAGTAAGATGGCTCAAGCTATTGTGCCTGGCTTTTTAAGCAAACAGATCGAATAAGAGTTTCGCATCCGCTTTCGCTGACCGACTTGTGTAGCTGTGTGACCTCAAAGTTTGGGTAGATTCGACTGCATGCCCAGAAACGACGCAGAAAGTGGTAAAATGATCCCTCCGCGACAGGGGCAGATTCGACATACATACAGCGTTGTATATGTGCTACTCACAAAATTTGGATCCTTAGATGGGCATTGATATTTGTATCGATAAATAAGTAAAATCAATATGGGTAAATATCAAGGACCGTAACAATTATATAGGTTAGGTTAGGTAAGTTGGCTAGCCATTGCGTGGCTACGTAGATACCATTTGGGTCCATAGCGTTACCAGATAAGCAACGAACAGTTAGTCACTGAGTGCACAGGAGCAATATTGAAGAACATCGCAGTCCTCTTGACAAATTTGAAAACTTTGTTGCAGGATACTCACATAGTATATACTCCACTGGCTCCTCTTTCGTTTTGCATCTCATACAGATTTTAGCATTAGTCAGAGCCAATTTAAAGGATACCCACCAGTAGCCTAACATACTGCCTCTTGAGGGATAGGAGAAACTTCGTATCATACGCTCCGCATATAATCCTAGACACCTTGAAACCTTACGTTTTGGTCCACGCTTTCTGCGCCTTCCGGATCATGGACATGTCGATCTCCCATCTCCCTTTTGATCGTCTGAGGGAAAACTGGCACCTTCTCTAACAGCATAGTTTCCAACAGGGCGCCTTCCTTGACAAGCCTGTTGGCCTCCTCGTTGCCCGCGATGCCGGTGTGCCCCTGAAGCTAGTACAGATGTACGTTAGTAGCAGTATGTAACAAATCCAGAGCTGCTCTGCACTCCCCTACATAATTCTCGAGGAAGTGCTGTGCGATAGGAGCGCCTAACTATCGTGGTAGCGAGTGTTTGTTTAAATAATAGGTTGCTGTTCAGTAGCTCCGCCGCTCTCCTTATAGCTAGTACTTCCGCTTGGAAAATGCAGCTTATAGGATTTGTTGAGACCGAGCTCTGCGTAGGCGACTGCCGCCCCAACGCCTTTCTCCATCTTCAACCCGTCTGTATAGACATTCACCGAACCAGCACTCCTCACGCCAGCCCTCGGCCTCTATAGTGGCTTCAAAGTTCGTCCCAAAGTGTAGATCCGGTATCATGTAGTCAATTCGTCCCAGTAAATTTGACGCTATGCTACTGTGCCCGTAGGACCCGCAAACAAACTGCATAAAGCCTGGCTGCATTTCTTGCCGCTATATTCTTGGCCGAAAGGTACGCTGGCAAGAGATGCTACAGAGTGTAAAGCGCTGCCATTGGCGTTGTCCTTAGTTCTCCTGTCATGTCGATCATTGATAGCCTATATACACTTTCTATCATTTTGAGAAATGTTTTCTTCTCCATTGCTTTCCACCATACGTGTACCTCATGGAACTGTATCGGCCTGACTATTGCCGTAAAGATCCAGTGAGAAAGAGATCAAATTTACCCGGTCTGAAATAAATCTCGATTTTGGGCAGGCGCTTTGCTTTATTCCATCTAGCGCCCGAAGAGGAAAGCTATCGAAGCGCTAGACACGATTCTGGATAGCTTCCGTCTAATGAGCTGTCGAATTACTAATCAGAATTCTCATCCATTCCCTGATATGAAATGTAAAAATGGGCTTTATCTGATTTAAAAAAAGACCTTCCGGTAATCTTAACCCACTTCCCGTCGAAACTAGAAGTCAGTAATATTGCGAAAAGATAAAGCATCCCCGACTTGGTAGTCCATATTCTTGCGTTTTTCAATAACAAAAACATTTTCCTCTATTTTAGAAGGGGTGGACGGGCAGCCTAGCACACCCTGTATAAATACTTTAAACTCTAATAATGTTTTAAAAAATTACAAAAAATATGGTATGCAAACACAAAAACAAACCAAACCATCAACATCAAATGTGTCTTTTGCAATATCACTACGTGATTTTGAAGCACAGCTGCCATTACGATGGCCTTAATATTCTTCACAATTTTGTGCAACAGCGACAAACAACAAACAATCAGTTAGTATTATTACTCAAACCAATATCCGGCACTTAATACCATTCACTCGCAATCTGTCACAGTTGCTGACTCAATCTCCTGTTTTGCGTAGAAAAGCTTCCGTTTGGAATTACGATGGACAATATGTAAGACTACAACGCTGAAAAGTTGGGTGGCCAGGCGAGGTGGTAGACAGCTTGAGATGAGATCGAGTAGCCAGCAAATATAAATGTAACAGTTTATGACCAGCAGTCAAAATTGTGTGCCACCAACAGTCGCCAAGTTCAATTTGCATTTTCATTATTTCAATCAAACTTCTGTTATTACATAACCATAAGGCGCCCTCGAACGCTGGCATTAGGAATTGACATTCAGCTTAATTTTGAACGTACCTCACAAATGGACGGAGTTAGCGATGGATGCTGTAGTTACATTTAATATCATAAATTTTCTGTTGTCTTTCTGCTGGTTATGACAATCCAAATGAGGATTGAGACATTATTTATTAATGGTTGGTCATTTGGAAGGGATGTATTTTTGAATGCTGTTTTTATTTTAAATTTGTTTTTATTACCGAAGATTTAACTACAGCATGTTCGCGGATATATATGTAGTAAAATATTTATATTATTTTCATTTAAATATGTACATACTAAAAAAACTCTCTAAAAACGTCTGCGCTCGGCATTAACAACTGTCATAGATTTGCAAACGAAGAGGCAACTGGCGAAGGTTTTTGGTCTCGACCCCAACCGGAAAACAGTTGTTGGGACAAATAAAAAGAAGAATATAAACGTTGCATCGAAATTATAAATTTTTTGTAAATTTTTCTATGCTCTGTTTATTTCAGGAAAGTATACTTCATCATTTTTCCCTGCGTAGCAGTATTCTACTTAAAAAAAAAAAACTGCTTCAGATATTTATATTTATATATTTTATATATATTTTTTTATTATTTTACTCCTTTGTAGGGCCGAAAGTAACATGTCACCTCATGTCACAGGGCTAGATTTTGAACACGTCTTAGCATCTTCATTTTTCTTTATAAATATATGCATTTTATACAGAGCACTAGGGTGCAACAATTTTTCTTTATTTTTCATTTCAGAGCGTAGTTACTTTATTAAAAATTTAGAATTTTGAAGAACTGCTAAAGAACGATAAAGATGGCAGAAATGTTCACCTCTATAGCTTTGCCTCAATAAAGGAACTCTCAGGCCGCCTGAGCGAACCCAGCTTTATGATTTGGTTCTTTTTAAGAACTTTTACCAACCTAGCCGTATGACCCAAGGTTTTAAAACCACCTACCATTTGTAGTAGTCAGTGATGGGCATACTCAACTACTTTTGTATGTAAAGTACTAGTGTTGGTAATAAATAAATAAATACTTAATATTTCGCGATGTCTTAATATTCAAGTAAAAAAACTGTTGAAGTAAAGTAAAAAGAGTAGCCGATCTAAAGTCCCCAGATACAATGGAGTTGCAAAATACTCCCACCAAAATTCTAAGGTACGAAGGAATCTCACCTCAACTTATCACACCAAAACTCACCTCACCTTAACTAACTCACTTTAGCTCAGCTCACCTCAGCTCATCTCACCTCAGCTCATCTCATCTCAGCTCATCTCATCTCAGCTCATCTCATCTCAGCTCATCTCATCTCAGCTCATCCCATCTCAGCTTAGCGAAGCTGACTATTCCGAAATAGTCCCGAAAATTCTATAAATCCCAAAATGGTCCCGGGAATCCCGAAGATACTGAAAATCCCGAAATAGTCCGGAAAATCTTAAAATTATCACGAAAATCCCGAATAATCGCGAAAAATCTGTTTGTAATACTTCACCGAGCCAAAAATACAACGGGTTTTTCAACCAAGTTATTGTTTGATTTTTTTCATGGGAAATAACCCAATTGTAAGAAATGTGATTCAAGTTGAAAATTTTCTGTTTTCTGTTGTCTACTAGCAGCTTCAGGTTCGAATGCTGCCAGAGGCGAGATGCAATGTTTTTTTTTACTTATTTAAGAAAAAGCATTTGAGAGGTGCAGAACGCGATCAAAAGACGAAGAAAATTTTTTCAAGTTCAACATTTGGTGGTAAATTTGCAGAACGACTGTGGATGAGTGTGTAGAGACGCTTGCGGTAAATTTTTGTTTTGTATTTTCGAATTATGAAAAAGCATTTGTGAAGTGCAGAAAATAAGCGTTTTAAAACGAAAAAATCGGCAACCAAAAATTTTTTTAAATTTAAAAAAAAGTGTGGTTAATATTACCAAATCATTGTGGAAAATATCAACCATGGCATTATTAATATAAACCAAAAATCACATTGATCTGTTTTCAAATTTCAAGTGGTTGACATTAATCGATTTTTTGTTGGCTTTTTTCTCAGTATTGGTATAACATAAATACTTTAATACTTTTGTACTTAGTATTTAGTAAATATAATGTTACCTATCACCTGTATTAGTAAGAAAGAAACGTATTATATACTATGCCAAAATCTATATAGTTATACCGTATGCATGCAAGATGAGGCCAAATGTCTCCCCACAATGCCCCAAAGTTCAACAAACAGCAATTACCTGCTCGAACTTGTCTGCATACAAAAGCGTGTTCCCTTATACACACGCACGTATGTATACATACATATGTACATATACATATGTAATAGAACAACAACTCAACTACAATTTGTATAAATCTCATTTCGTGAATTGCATTTATTAAATTCCCTTAAAATCTTTTGTATTCACATTTCAAGTAAAGTTTTATTTCATTTTACTTTTCATTGTAAACCCAAATTGAATTGCACAACGCTTTTATTTTACACTCGAAAGTATTTCAATTAATTTCACATTCCAGCACACCACCAACCGCCATCAAATACCTACCCAATAACCCAATCACTCACTCATTCAATCATGCAGCCACTCACACAGTCAAACAGCCAAACAGCCAGCTAGGCAACCAGCCATCTTTCCCTCCTACCACACCTTCACAAACTCAAATCAATCGCTCATTCTTGTATGGGGCTAGCTCCGTTGATACTCGCATTGAACAAACAACTTTTGGGGTGTTTCATCATTTTTTTCTTTTTTTGCTACTCGAGCTTTCACAACTTTTTCACACTCCACTTTGGTAGTACTGCTTCCCGGGCATTTCAACTACCCCCGCTGCCATTCCCTTTCCCCCTCCATTTGCTTTGCTGATCACTTCAGCACCGTACGCTGTCGGTGCGTTGTCTCTGTCTGCCTGTCTGGCTGTCTGTTAGGGAAACACTTCAGGTTAAACACTCCACAGAGTAACTGTGTATAGCAGACGTTCTCCCAAATAGCGGCATTTTATATTTCATATGCAAATTTTGTTTGAAGTTCTCCGAATGCACGTACACACACACACACACACACACACTTACTGGTACGCATGCATACACATGCAAGTTCACACTACAAGTACTAGTTGGCGGGGTGTCTTAAATCGAGAGGGGTTGGCGAGGCGGACGGTGAAAAGGGGTTGAAAGAAAGCCGTGTGAAAAATGAGTGATGACTCTTAAGAGTGATGAATGAAAGAAATTGTGAAAGCTGAATGGAGAAGAAAAGGGTAGACGTAGGCAAAAGGGTTAATGGAAATTGATTTCGTTGATATGAAAATATTGCTATGGTGTGGGTTACAAAGCAAAGTAATGCGCGTCGGGTCGTTGTTTGCGTAGGGATGGCAAAAATGATGGATTACAATTGACAGTATGCCCCAAGTTATGCTAAAGTGTTAGCTTAAGTATCTATATATATAAAAATGGTGTGAAAAATGTATAGTAATTCATCAATTGAGAACGGTTGGGCCGATTTGGCAAAATTTTTCTTTTAGTTGTTCGCAATTTCCAGGGGAAGGTTTTTACGATAGAAAATTTTGGGGAAACTTTCCGGGAAAGTCGGGAAATTGGAAAAATCGAAAATAGATTTTTTTGTATGGAATTTTTTGTGCAATTACTTCGGGATGGCTTTCGAATGGTAAAATAGAAAATTCTGGAAAAGTCGGAAAAATCCAGAAGAACTCGAAATATTTGAATTTTTTCGACGAAATTTTGTATTTTATCGTGATTTGACGATTTTGGACAATGTTAAGGTGGAAAATTCGTTGTGAAGCTTGGAAAATTTCGGGTAATTGTGATATTCATTGCGAACATGAATCAATTGGGAACAATTTTCTCCTAAATATGTTTCATAACCGATTCGAATGGTTGCTGCTTTTTTGGAAAGGTGTTTAGAAGGAGTGAACAAAGTTTTCATTTTTCCGGTACGTGGAGCAGGGGTCGAGCTACGCTAAAAAATGCCTTTTGCCTAAATTAGCATATAGGATCCATTTTTCCCGTTAAGTGGGCCAGGGACCGATCTATTCGAAAAAGTCTTATTTATGGTCCGCTTTGCTTGAAATTTGGCACGTAGGTAGCGTATTGTCTGGGTTAAAATATAGGATCCTTTTTCTGATAGGTGGACCAGATACCGATCTATTGGAAAAAATCTTATTTATGCTGTGATTTGCTTGAAAGTTGGCACGTGGGTAGCTTATTGTCAGGGTTAAAATATTAGATACTCTTTCTGATAGTTGCACCAGGGACCGATCTATTCCAAAAATTCTTATTTATGGTATGATTTTCTTGAAATTTGGCACGTAGGGAGCGTATTGTCTGGGTTAAAATATAGGATACTTTTTCCGATAGGTGGACCAGATACTGATCTATTGGAAAAAATCTTATTTATGCTGCGATTTGCTTGAAACTTGGCACGTGGGTAGCTTATTGTCAGGGTTAAAATATTAGATACTCTTTTTCTGATAGTTACACCAGGGACCGATCTATTCCAAAAATTCTTATTTATGGTATGATTTGCTTGAAATTTGGCACGTAGGTAGCGTATTGTCTGGGTTAAAATATAGGATACTTTTTCTGATAGGTGGACCAGATACCGATCTATTGGAAAAAATCTTATTTATGCTGCGATTTGCTTGAAAGTTGGCTTATTGTCAGGGTTTAAATATTAGATACTCTTTTTCTGATAGTTGCACCAGGGACCGATCTATTCCAAAAATTCTTATTTATGGTATGATTTGCTTGAAATTCGATACCCGTATTATAGATATGCGTAAAATAGAATTGAGTCATTGTTTTACAGTTCGAAAGGTGTTTGAAGGCGCTGCAAACATGCGGGTATTGGCTATTTAACAATAGTTATTACACACGCCAACAAAAATAGAAACAAATTTGATGCAGCTAATGTTAACGCTATTTTTGACGTAAGCATTAAGTTTCGGTCAGCTCCAGATTTTAAGAAAAACAAGGTCAGTGTCAAAGAATCGCGATTTTGCAATATTTGAGAAGCTCTAGCAAAGAATCAAAGGGTGGTAGAACCTTCCACTTAGGCTAAGATTAAAGAAAGACAAGTAAGAAAGTCTAAGTTCGGGCGGAGCCGAACATTAAATACCCGGCGCAAGTATTAAATATATGTTTTTTCACCTTTCCGAAACCTTCCGCTAGATGGTAAGCCGGGGTGTATCAATTTTGAGTAAATTAGCGTCCTTCAATTTCGAAATATTGAAGTTTCAACCATTTCTGAAATTTACCGTTATATGAGAAGCGGCCGTTATTTTAGTCCGATTTCAATAATTTTCAACGTTTTCCTTATATGTGGCAAGCACAATAACCACACCGAGTTTGGTACAAATTGGTAGAACGGTTACCGATATACTTATATGTGATTATAAGTGGGCGGTGCCACGCCCATTTTCCAAAATTTTACCATAAACATATTTCTTGGTAAAGAATTGTTGCAAGCATCAATTTTGAATAAATTAGCTTCAATATTTACTGATTTATCGATGATTTTGTATTTCTCTAAATTACCGTTATATGGGATGTGGGCGTGGTTATTGTCCGATTTTAAAAAGTTTCAGCGATTTTTTATGCTGTGCCAAGGCCAACAACTGTGCCAAGTTCGGAAGAAATTGGTGCAGCGGTTACCAAGATATACACATGTAACCATAAGTGGGCGTGGCTACGCCCATTTTCCAAAAATTTAT
>NW_023458560.1:39616504-39619974 GCF_013731165.1 Rhagoletis pomonella
GTGGCTACGCCCATTTTCCAAAAATTTATAATATTCTTATTTTTCGTCTAAAAGTTATTGTAAATATCAATTTTGAGTGAATTATCTTCAGTAGTTACTAAAATATCGCAGTTTTCGTATTTCTGGAAATTACCGTTATATGGGAAGTGGGCGTGGTTAAAGTCTGATTTCGCCCATTTTCAATACCAACCTACCTTGGATTAAGGGAAACCTACATACCAAATTTCGTTGAGATATCTGAATTTTTGCTCGAGCTATCGTGTACACGGACGGACGGACAGACGGACAGACGGACGGACAGACAGACATGGCTTAATCGATTTCTTTTTTCATCCTGATCATTTATGTATACATTTGTCTATATCTATCTCGATTCGTTTTGGCTGTTACAAACAACCGTTATGTGAACAAAATTAATATACCCTTGTGCACAAGTGCGCTCGGGTATAAAAATCTCGGCTACTATCCCTGCAAATTCCTGCACCTTTGCTTGATGGTCACTTATAGTTATTTGTTGAACAGGAAAAACTGATTTTGGGAAGTTTGAGTACCTACCGCAATTAAGAAAAATTCCACTTAGGCTTAAATTAAGGCTTGGACCTCTGACTTCAATCCCTGAAAATACCATTCCTGCACCTTGACCCTGCGGTCCTTGCTTTACGTTGACTAAACAGAATGTGGATCAATGATACTCACCAGTTTGGAAATTGCCACCAACTAGACTATAAAGATTCAAGAACGATTCACTATCGAGCCGCAAGGACTTTTTCCCGGTATAACGCTTTCATCAGGTTATTTAAGACGGTAATGGAGGATATGCCAAATATTTCAATAAAAAAATTAATTTTGGGCGGGACGAAGTTCGCCGGGTAAGCTAGTTTCTTATGAAAACAAATCGCTTCATTGATAAGGTACAATTGTGCGTGTAAAACACGCACACACACAAGAGCTTGGCGGAGCGAAGTCCATGTACATACATACAGTTTTTAATGATTTTGTAATGCGAATATAAAATTATTTCAATTAACTAGGGGTGCCAGATCCTATCGAAATTCCATCGTTTTTCTAGTTTTTTAAGACCGCTGAACTTAGCACGTCGTTTAACTTATCGGAATATCTCCGGCTTTAGAATTAAAACGTGGCTAACATTTTTTATTAATTTGAGGGTATTTGGAGAACTTTAGCAGGACTTGGAATTGACCCGATACAATCCAGTTTGTCGATAAATTTCGACAGGATTTCAGGCAAGGTGACTCTCTTTCATGTGATTTCTTTAACCTGATGTAGGAGAAGATAATAAGAGCCGCAGAACTGAATCGATCTGGCACAATACTTTACAAGAGCGTACAATTGCTGGCGTATGCCGACAATATCGACATTATTGGTAAAAACAAAAACTACATCTGTTCCGCCTTCTCGGGAATAGATAGAGAAGCATAGCGAATAGGCCTGGTGGTGAACGAGGACAAAACGAAGTATCTCCTATTATCACACAAACAGTCAGAGCATACGCGTCTTGACACCCAAGTCACTGTTGACAGTTACAAGTTTGAAAAAGTAGACGACTTCGTTTATTTGGGAACCAGCATTAACACCAATAATAATGTCAGCCATGAAATCCAACGGATAATAACTCTTGCCAACAAGTGCTACTTTGGGCTGAGTAGGCAATTGAGAAGTAATGTCATGACTGTGCTGGTGTATGGTGCGGAGGCATAGTCAATAAAGACATCTAATGAAGCGACTCTTGTAGTATTTTAAGGCACTTAAAACTTGAAAAAAGGCAAAATGAATTTTGAAAAAAGGAAAAAACTCATATATTTTTTAATTTCGTTATGTACTTCCCTTATGTAAAATGTGCATGCCCAATTAAAGATTTAGAAAAATTCATACAGTGCACATTAGGTCAAATGATTCATTTGGCTGTGCGAAACTCCAATTTCGTAAGGACAGTTTTACATTATTTTTTGTTGCCATTCTGTAGGGAATACACCAAAATAACATAAAATTCACTTTGTTTTTGTAAAATAAAAAAAAACACCGTTAGACAAAAATAAACCAAAGTTACACTTTCAAAACTTTATTGACACGTTGTTTGCGCAACCGGTTTATTTTGTAAGTTTCTAGCGCATTTTTTTGTGAAGTTCGAATAATTAAAGGGAAATTTTGAATGGAAAACAAAACTATAAGTGAGTTCCAATTTAAAAAAAATGAATTTTTTTCACAATTTTTATCATTTTTTTCCAAAAAAACTTGACTTATTTGCATAACCTCAAAAAGTTTCTGATTTATTTCCATTTATGATTCTATGTAAGCTTCTACAATTTGGTTAACTTTCGGCAAACGAAATGGAAAAGGTAATGGATAAATTAAGATGTAATGAGTTGATTTTATTTTACTTAGCCCGCCGTTTTTAGCCGCTTTCAAGAAAAACGGCGAGTTGTTTGAAGTTTGGCTGATAGAATGTTCGAAAAAAAAGAAAACCTGTTGCGCTGACAAGCCTCTCTGCACGCTCAGCTACAGCCAGACATGTAAATGTGCTTTGAAATATTCAGTTTGGATTGTGTGCAAGCAGCAAGTCGACTGTCCGACTCTGCATTTAATTTCAACTACTTTCAAATGCATTTGGTTTAAACAACTTCAAAGTCAGTATGATTCTTTAGAATACGCTTGCGTTCTGCACTTCACAGATGTTATTTCATACTTCCAGGACACAAATTGTTCCTTTGAGTAAAAAGAGTATCAAAATTCGAAACATTTACTCACTGTATTTGTTTTAAAGTAGTCTTCGAATTAGTTAATTTAAAAAAAATCACTGTACGTAAGCACATTCATACATACATATGTATATATTTATATATATTTTTTTATAAACACATTTATTTACGGATATCTACTTGCCACAGTTTGCTTTTCCGTTTGTCATGTTTTGAATGTCTCTTTAACTGCATTTCTATGTGCACTTATGTAAGCGTTTGTTATTGATGGAGTCGCTAGACGATGCCCGCGTGTTGCAGCGAAAAGCTGCCCCTACTGCATTGACAACGCTAGCTACATGCACACCCACAGCTGGAGTCAGTTGCCAGCGCGCTGGCTGGTAAGTATGTAGATAAGTCGCTACTAGTAATGTTGTTTGTGTTTGAGTTTCTGTTGTTGTTTGTGTTATTGCGACTGAAATTGACAACCGTAAAAATTGTCAATATGTGCTATTTACAGTTGTTTATTTTGTGCATTTCCCTCATTTCACTTCACTATGTTGCTGATTGCCGATGGTATGTTTTTTATATTTGGGAATTAATTTTTTATTGACAAACAAAATTGTTTGCGCAAATAAAAAAGTCAGTAAATGTTGTCAATAAGGACTCTTTTGATGTTTGTAATTTGAGTATTACATACATGAATGTGTATATAGTGGTGGTTACAATTTAAGTGGCTTAATATTTAGCGAAGTATAATTTAAGAGGTTTGTT
>NW_023458560.1:39619984-39667922 GCF_013731165.1 Rhagoletis pomonella
GGTATTGGTATTGGTATTGGTATTGGTATTGGTATTGGTATTGGTATAGGTATTGTTATTCGTGTTGGTATTGGCCTTGGTATTGGTATTGGTATTTGTATTGCTATTACGTACATGAATGTGTATATATTTAAGTGGCTTAATATTTAGCGAAGTATAATTTAAGAGGTTTGTTGATTTATATGGTTATAGTAATGGTATTGGCATTGGTATTGTTATTGGCATTGGCATTGGTAATGGTATTGGTAATGGGACTGGTAATGGTATGGGTAGATATTGCTATTGGTATTGGTATTAGTAATGATATTCGTATTGGTATTGGTATTGGTCTTGGTATTGGTGATTGTAACGCTTTTGGGGATGATAAAAGCAATGGTAATAGTGATGGTAATGGTAATTGTAATAGCAATAGCAATAGTAATGGGAACGATAGTGGCAATGGTAATGGTAATGGTAATGGTAATAGTAATATTCGTGGCAATGGTAATCTTCATGTTAATAGCAATGCTTATGGTAATGGTAATAGTATATTATCGAATGCAAAAGCCGCTGGTAAAATTTCAATTCCAAATGATAATCGTATTTGGTATTTATTCTATTCAAACTATTCATAATCTACATATTATTTTTTTCTTTTAATATCTAACTTAAACATTTAAATTTTGCTTTTAACTAGAAAGTGATTAAGAATTCTTTAACATTTGACATCCTTATGTACATAACTACAATCCTATAAAACTTATCAACATATGTGCATTAGGGTGCGTCACTACCCATACAAAATTTTACTCTTTTTGCCATAGGAAATATAAAACCTATAATATTCTAAGACTTCCGCCAAAATATTTCGGAAAAATTTCAAGATTTAAGTGAGCTGAACCAATTTAAAAATACCAAAAAAATGGAGTTTTTTATAAATAAAATTAGTTTTTAAAAATATTTGTTCTAAAATATCACCTCAAATGATAAAAGAGTTTAAATTTTACCCACAGAATCAATATAATGAGATTTTTGGAGATATTTTCAAAAAGCTCCAGCCTACTTAAATCTTAATAATTTCTTGAAATGTTTTGGCGGAACTCTTAAAATATAAAAAAAAAAATGCGGTGGAAAAACTGCAAATTATTTTGGGTACTCACCCTAATGTATGTACATTAGAGAGGGTAATTTTTATTTGACTATGCGCGTATAGCATAGAAGGATTCCACGTGTAATTTTAAGCAAAATTTGCCAGAGAAACCATAGGTCTAAGTCCATTTGGAGTTTGCCAAATTACGAAAATAGGTTTCAAAGAAAATGTGGAAATTTTCAATGTTGCGCCCTCTGGTGGAAGTTTTAAGTAGAAGATAAATGCTGGAATGGGTTCCTCATACCAAGACCCCCTTGCAGCATACAAAATTTAAGCACTTTTAAGAAACCTATTTTCGAAATTTGGCAAAATTCAAATTGATTTAGGAGTCATGGTTTCTTCGGTAAATATGCTATACGCGCATAGCCAAATAAAAATGACCCGCTATAATGTACATACATAGATATTTACATACACATGTATTCCCATGGAACAACCGAACCATAAACTCTCATAATCCCTTGCTGTAGAGCATAATCGTGTATTGTTTGTACTACCGTAATCTGCTCGCTAAAGTGCTTTTATGCTCTCTACCATTATGTTTTCATTACTTATCCTACCATCTTCACTTTAAAGTCCTGTCCACTTCACTTTCACTGGTGCCGCTGCTGCTGCTGATGCTGCTGTTGTCACAACGCATTTTACTCGGACTACAACGCTTGACTCGTTTTTGTCACTAGAATAAACATTCATACACTCCAGCGAGTTTTTTTCTCCCCCGCATCTCCTACCTACCTACGAACGCGAACGTGTATGTTTGTATGTAAGCAATATAAAAAGCATAGCGGCTATGAAACTTAGCTACCACTTAAGGCACCAAGGACAACGCTAACAAGCACTCCAGCGGGACAGTCGCGAGCTCTACAAAGTGAATGTAGGAACATAGAATGAATTTCTTATGTTTTGAAGTTTGTGTGCAACTTTGGTTTAATTTTTTCCCCAGAAGAGCGGGAAATAATCAAAAAAAAAAAAAAGTGAAGGGCGAGTGGGATTATGTAATTCCCCATCGTGAAACCACTGAATGAATAAATTTTAAGCTGGAATGATAAAATCGGAAAATTTCTGTTTCCTTTGCACAAAATATTATTTAGATAAATTTGTAAAACTACAAGGTATTAGCAATGGCGGACATGAGGTAACAGTGGTAGATAAGTATGTATGTGAGACGATAAGTAAGGAGATGATGAAATTGAGCTTTTACCTCGCGCGGTTAATGCCAGTTTTATTTAATTTTTAACGATAATAGTTTCTGATTGATTGCTTAGCGATTAGCTAACATTTCTACATTATATACTACATACGTAGTCATTTTTTAATTTTAACGTGCTGTAGGGTCAATATGTCACATGCGAAATTCATAGGGGCTTTCTTCGTTGTTCGAGAGCTTGTTAATTGATTTCCTACTTATAAGCCAAAAAGGCTCTAATGAAAAAAAGTTTAAATTTTTTGTTGTTTCGTATGTATTTTGTAGCATAGCACCGCCCCTAGCAAATACTTTGTTGTCAACCTATATAATTATACCATGCGACAAAAACCAAAAAATTTCTAAACGTTCAAAATAATCAATATACATACATACTCGAAAAAAGCGGCCAAATATAGTGAAACTACGTTTTAATTTTTTTCTGAGACGTCAGGATTTTTTTAAAAACTTAGCAATTTGAACAATTTGATTGTTTAAAAACAATATATAAAAAAAATTAATGCAATGGAGAATAACAATTTGGGTACCAAATGAAAATTCTACGGAATTAAAAAAAAAAAAATAATAATTTCCAATAAGTTAATTCCATTTTAGATAATTTTAGTATACTAAACAAATAGAGAAGATGTGGTCGCGTATATATGAGTCCTTAACTTATAATTTTGAAAACCAAATATTGGAAGTTTTCAAGGATATTCAAGGCTAAAATTTAGAAAGGACATTTTCAATACTTACTTATTCATCTATGCGTACCAAAAAATTTTATGTTATTTCAAATCTTTAGAGTTTTCTCAACACGGACTACACCGTGCGACAGTAAATTTTACACACAAAAAAGGAATATATTCGCGAAACTATGGGTAAATTATAGTAAAACTACGTATTTAGTTTTTCTCTCTGACGTCAGGATTTTTTAAAAGGACTTTGAAATTTAAAAAATATGATTATTTCAAAAAATTATTCAAAAAAATTGGTGCAATGTAGGATAACAGTAAGCGTGTCATATAAAAGAAAAAATTCTGCAAAATTATACCAGAACAAATTGTTTGGTGCATAAGGACAAATGGGTATGGAAAATGTCTTTTACAATTTTTGTGCTTAAATATCCTTGAAAATTTACAATATTTCTGCAATCTGCATTGAACTGATTTTTCTAAAAAATAATTTTTTGAATCAATCATATCTTTAAAACCTCAAAGTCCTTTGAAAAAAAATCCTGACGTCAGAGTGAAGCTTTTGCAATTTTTTTCAATGTACCGTATATTGGGGGCTACATATGCAATTAAGTATATAGTATAATGCTAGGCCATCTAATGCAGACACTCAGTGTGGGACTTTGCATTATCTATGTATGAGTCTAAATCTGCCGGCGTCTCGCCGTACTTGCGCTGAAAACGACGCTGATGACTTTGCTAAATAGACAACGTACATAGCATACAGCTAATCGATATTACTGTGTACGACTTTGCAGTCAAATCCGCAAGAAGCCTACTCACGACAGTCGAATTAATGTGAAGAACTTATATACGGTTAGCAATTTTTCATGGTCTATCATAACAGAAAACAATTTTAAGAAAACTTGAGACTCTACGAAAAAGGGTTGAAATTTGCTAAGTTAAACTCGTATAACTCGACAAAAAACAGCGGTGGTTACCAGTAACCCCAGCAACAATATGGTGGAGTTTGAACAAAATGCTGCCATACAATTTTTTTCCTGGTACACTTGGCGAATTTTACCCCATACATACATGTGTACACAGCGCAGTACAAAGTAGCCGAAACGGCTATGTACTTTAACTGGGAAACAGGGTACTGGAACACTATCAAATAAAATAGATGCGGTAGCGGCATAAAACCCAACAGCCGGAAGACCCTCAGCATATTTACAGACGATTTCAATTAAGTTTCCGGACCGCCGAAGCATATTAAAACAGGTTTTTGTTTTTCTCTGTACCAAAGGAAGTGTGGAGCTGGCCAAAGCAAAAACATAAGGCAGCTACCAAACATCTTCTAATGACCAGATAAGCTGCAAATAAAGTGAATGCCAATAGCGCACTGGACTTAAGACTGCTATTAGAGATGATATGCAATTTTGCATTTCCCTCTCTGACCCCAACATCATTTTTTCCACCTGCCTCCATATAGTCGAAACAATGTGCGTTGTGCTCTTGCCTAGATGACCTATGCATTTGTTTGAGATCCAAAGAGGTATTTCATGGTGGTAGACTACCCGACCGACCCTTTCTTCATGTTTGAAGCTATTAAATAAAAGAACTTTGTATTTATTAATTTCTTATTATAGAAACTGATTGAAGATATACAACAGCTGCATGATACAAACAGGTATCCTTACTGTCGCCAACTTGCCTTGGATAGCCAATCCATAACTTAGTGTATTTTTCAAGGATCACTTTAATGTAGCTCTATATATGTATGTCCTCATTCTTATGAAGCTGGCTCAGCAGTTACCCCCCAATATAATTACGTACTCGAATGAGTGCAACGCATGTTGTAGTCACGTACTTATCTCGTATTTCATTTGTCTGTTTCTGCCACAAATCCTCGACTCCCAAAGCAGTCATTGTCCAAAGTTGACGTATTGTTTTGACAAGTGCAACAATAAATAATACTCGTATCATCTTTATACATAATATGAGTATGGTTACACACACACACACACACACCATGTTGTATATAAATGCTTGATGTTAATACGTGACCATAAGAATCACATTACCCAGATTTCTTTAGTAGATAAGTATGTAAGTACTGTATAAAACATACTACCACATGCTAGTATTTGTGATTGAATATACTAAAAAAATCTGAAAGTTGAAATAATTACAAGCAATAATGGTGTCAAATGCTGCAGGACTATCATTGCGCGTTGAATACCATAAACCGAATAATTTAAGTGAAGTCGTCTCAGAGTACTATGCAAGATGAACTTAAGACATTTGGTAATATTTAATATTGCAATACACATCAGGGACCGTAACAGTTATAACTTTTATTAAAAAAATCGCTCTTTAACAATTATTTTTTGACTTTTATTTAGTTACTCCTTAAATAACCGTTATTTCTGACTTTTATTGTATAAATCCAAAATAACAATTATTTTTGTTTTTTGTCTAAATAATCTGCAAATAATTTATTTTTTCATTTTTTAATTATATGTCTTAAACAGTTATCGAAGACTTTTATTTTTAATGTAATAAATAAAAATCAATCACTGACCTTTATTTTTTAAATCATACTTATAAAAGTCATTTGTATAAGTCGTAGTAAACTTTTGTTTCCTAACACCTTCTTAACTACGAATAATTTTATACGAATGATTTAAAACATAAAAGTCGGTGACTTATTTATATAGATGACTTTTAAAAGTAGAAGTCGCTGACGTTATATATAAATATTGGATAATAACACGTAAAAAATAAACCTTGGGTTATAACTTTTATCGGCAAGATAAAAAATAATTTTCATCTAATAACTGTGAAACAACGTTTTCGTTAAATTTAAAAATTCGGGCAACATTTTCAATTTATAAATTTGGTCGCTGAAAAAAAAAACATCCTTTGGCAGAACTTTGTTATATGATCTGATCAAAATTCATCTAAATCAAAAATGTTCGACTCCATCATTAGTCGGTTTGACAGGGATTGGCCCATACATATTTTTATTTATTGTGCCCATTGCACAACTTGTGCCTGCTTAGAAAATGCTGCCCGAAAACTTCGAGATGCATCTTGTAGTTCAATTAAACTACGATGAAACTATATAGCATAAGGTTTTAAGAGTTGAAATTCGAGCGGAGAAAATAATCAATCTTTTACTTGTATTACAGAACTATTTAGTTTAAACTTTTATTTTCGTTTTTCTTGTGAAATAGAAATTTCTACAACAAATGTCTTTTTTGCCTTTTTCCGATTCTTCTGCCTCTTTCGCTAATTGTTTGCCTTTTTATAGGTTTTTAGGCCCTAAAAATCTGTTCGCTGTTTATAAGTTATAATCTCGAAGCCTAAACAGTATATGAAACTTATTGTAATAACTAGATTAATTATTATTATAAGCTGTTAATTATAGTCTGGTAGCATTTAAAGTAAATTATGTCAATAAATTCCAAACTTTTCCCATATACACCTGCTAGATACAAGGACACCATTTACTAGAATTAGTTAACTAAAAAACTTAAAAGACAAATACAATTCTGTTTTATGCAATAAATGTTCAAAAGCTCGCATACTTAACTATTGCTAACCATTCACAATATTTTTTTTTTCTTTGCTTTACTTCGCTCTCTTTTCCGTGAATTGTATTCCAAAATAAGTGCTTATAGTACATTCAGTAGTTTACTTGTGAATTTGTATATATTTATGTACGTACATATGTATTTTGCCTGCTCGCTATCTATCGTTTTATGGAGAAATGCATTCATGCTTACCAGGCGAATGCATGTCAAATTATACTTTATACATTTATCACAGCTGCCAATATGTAATTCTTTTGTTGTATTCCATGCTCGATATTTTCTTTTAGCTACTTACTCGTAAGTAAAATATTCCAGTGTCAAAAGTAAATTGAATGGAAAAGAAAATTGTGCATTACACAGCATAAATGACATGCAAAATAAGGACATAAAGAGTAAGAAATTTAGTGTAAAAAAGAGAGTGCATACCCGACAGGCAACTATAAAGGACTATTATTGCAAAATTTGTCGCTGTTGCCCTGATGCATTGGCGCATGTAAGGTATTTATTTTATCAAGAAATACAGCACAAATATTTCGAGAAATAGCAAAGAATGAATAACGAAATTGACATGGTGATGGAAAAGTAGAACACATAGAAACGGAATTTTTCTCTGCACTGTTAGGTAGGTATGTATGCAAGATTTCTCAAATTGAAATTTACTTCAAATATTTTATTGACATGCTCTAAAATGAGCGAAATAGTATTTGAATAGGACTTTGAACCAAATACAACGGCGATCAATATAATATTAGTAAGACGTGAAGTCAATATATTACAAAGATTATAATATACATAGATATATGCCAAAAAAGTACCTAATTTTTGTCTTTGCTGTAAAATACCGCTACCTGAAGAGGGCTAGAACAATTGAGTTGCAATTAAACTTCCTTATCTTACAATTGTTCTAAGCAAGCAAATTTTGAACTCAGCTGTCACAATAATGCGTAGCTTACTGTTAGCGAATTAATTTCATGTGCACTTTAACAAATGCAAACAAATTTACATAGAAAGAAAGTTGCACAAATTTAGTTTTTTGTTTTAACTTTAGTTCTTTTATTTAAATTTTTGTTTATATTTCAGGTGTGGTGGCGAAAATGTAAATAGGAAAGATACATTTTAGCATTTTTTGGCTTATTTTTCAGTATTTAGGAAATGTCTTTTTTTATTTTTTTTTATGGAAATATAGCTTACTGTCTAAAAGCGAAGCTGTAAAGCTACATTTCGAGCTTTGTAGAAAATTTATAAAAAATCGAAGAATTTTAACAAATTTTCATCAAAATTTGAAACTTTTTAATCAGATTTTTTAGAATTTTTTGGCATATGCAATTTTGTGGCCCATCAAATTTTAGCGCAATAAAGTGCACGCTTAAAGTAGTTAGAAATTACCTTTGGTTTTGGCAATTTTTCACTCACGCAGTTTCTTCCATAAAAAGTATGTTAGACAATTTAATTTTTTTTTTTTGTGTGCCTAAAATGAGCAACGCCTTCCACAAAAAGAAATTGCCAAAAATCAACGGTTGAAAAATTCGTTGAAAAATGCCTAGTACTCAAAAATATAAAGATACATACATATATCGCACCTTGAAGAAATTTCGATTCTGGCTATTTTTAGGACTCATCAAAAACGAAAATTTCTTTGACTCCAAACTTCTCTCAAAGTAAGCTTTCAATCCAGGGGGCTCTAGACCGCGTCACAGATACTTTTGGTCTTTTCAACTATAAAAATAAATTTGAAGTGCTCTGCAGATAAGTGAATTTTAAGGCTGAGAGCATCTAAATGGGCAGCCACTGCTTCAAGCACAGTTAATCGTTATTAATGGGTAAGGCTTCTTCAAGTGGGCACCGAGTTTACCAACATTCATATTTTTCAATGATATTAAGGCAGCGCCGAGGTTTGTAGTAGAACAGTACACTGTGTAATTTTTGCTGCAAAATTCCAAATATTTTTTTTTTTAATCAACGATTGAAAATTTTGGCAGTGTTTTGGTAACCTTCATTTTTCTTTGAAAGTAAGTGTCCGAATGAAAACAATTTTTGGGTGCAGATTTTTCAAAAGTATTAAAGAGTTTTAACAAGTATAAGAATAAGCAAAACAAAAGTCAAAATGGTAGCAATTGGTATTGATTTGGGAACAACATACTCCTGTGTGGGAGTCTTTCAGCATGGCAAAGTGGAGATCATCGCCAATGACCAGGGCAACCGCACAACACCCAGCTATGTGGCGTTCACCGACTCCGAGCGCCTCATCGGCGATGCAGCAAAGAACCAGGTTGCCATGAATCCAAAGAACACAGTATTCGATGCCAAGCGATTGATTGGACGCAAGTATGACGACCCCAAGATCATGGAAGACATCAAACACTGGCCATTCAAAGTGGTAAGCGATGGAGGCAAGCCGAAAATTTGCGTCGAATATAAAGGGGAGAACAAACGTTTTGCGCCAGAAGAAATCAGTTCCATGGTGCTCACCAAGATGAAGGAGACAGCCGAGGCATATCTGGGCACAACTGTCACAGATGCAGTCATCACAGTTCCCGCATATTTCAATGATTCACAGAGGCAAGCAACGAAGGATGCCGGTCGGATTGCTGGTTTGAATGTGCTGAGAATCATCAACGAACCCACTGCAGCCGCATTGGCCTATGGTCTGGACAAGAATCTGAAAGGTGAACGCAATGTGCTGATTTTCGATTTGGGCGGCGGTACCTTCGATGTATCCATTCTGACCATTGACGAGGGTTCACTGTTCGAAGTGCGCGCCACTGCTGGCGACACACATCTTGGCGGCGAAGATTTCGACAACCGACTGGTGAATCTCCTGGCGGACGAGTTTAAGCGCAAATACAAGAAAGACCTACGTTCAAACCCCAGAGCGTTGCGTCGTCTACGTACAGCAGCTGAGCGAGCGAAACGTACCTTGTCATCGAGCACAGAGGCCAGCATTGAGATCGATGCGCTCTTCGAAGGAATCGACTACTACACGAAAGTGTCAAGAGCACGCTTTGAAGAATTGTGTGCCGATTTGTTCCGTCAGACACTGGAGCCAGTGGAGAAGGCGCTGAATGATGCGAAGATGGACAAGAACCAGATTCACGACATCGTTTTGGTTGGTGGCTCCACACGCATTCCAAAGGTACAAAGTCTACTGCAGTCGTTCTTCTGTGGCAAGAGCTTGAACCTTTCGATCAATCCGGACGAGGCGGTGGCATATGGTGCTGCTGTCCAGGCAGCTATTCTTAGTGGAGACAAGAGCAGTGAAATTCAGGATGTTCTCCTAGTCGATGTGGCGCCACTGTCATTGGGTATCGAAACGGCTGGCGGCGTTATGGCGAAAATCATTGAACGCAATTGCCGAATTCCCTGCAAGCAAACGCAAACATTCTCCACCTACTCGGACAACCAACCTGGCGTCACCATACAGGTGTATGAAGGTGAGCGCGTGATGACCAAGGACAACAACCGCTTGGGCACTTTCGACCTATCAGAGAGAGAGCTGGATGCGAATACGTTGGCCGACAAGGAAGAGTACGAAGACAAAATGAAGACACTAACACAGCTTTGCACACCAGTAATGACGCAGTTGCATAGCGGTGGACAAGGAGCTTCCTGTGGTCAACAGGCAGGCGGCTTCAATGGTGGACGCAGTGGTCCCACTGTTGAGGAAGTAGATTAATGTGTAGCAGTTAGCAAATGTAAATAGGAATAGATCTCTGTACTTTAATGTGTAATTCATAGGAAGCAATTAGTAAAGAGTTAACTAGTCTCTAAGAGGAAATATAATGTAAAAAAGAAAGACTGCAAAATATAACATTAATAAGTTATTTGTTTAAAAAAGAAAACTTGTATTTTACTTGAATGTCTTATTCTTCGATTTCTTTTTGTGTTTTGGTGTGGTCTGCTGCATATTTCTTTGAAGTATTCGGCCATTGTAGGCAACGGTTCGAATGGACATTCAGCGGGTAAATGAATCCCCGGTAGATTAGGGTGCGTTCAGAAATGCATCAGGCCAAAGCATCAGCCTCTTTTACTTCTAAACTATAACTGATGGAAATGCCTTATTTACGCAACTACAAGGGCCTGTTCGAGGCACGTAATAAAAGCGGCAATACTGCAGCACCGATGAAAACTTGCATGACTTTTGCAACTTCCCAGTTGATAAAACGTTGCCAAAAATCTAAACCGAACTTGATCCTTTAATAATTCGCGCAACTTTGCGGTTGTGATTGAAACTCGTCTAAGCCCATAAATGCGTCTGATGCTTTGGCTTGATGCATTTCTGAACACACCCTTACACCCCTATTGCGAATGTCGATTGGCAGTAGATAAACGACTATTAAGCGATTATCGATTATCGATGCTATTGCGAGTGTCGCTTAGTCGCTCAATTAGCGACTGTGAATACTTTTTAATCGCTCATCCTTCTATTGCTGTTTTTTAGTCGTTGGAGTTTGCGTTTATAAAATTTACATAAGAAAGTGGTACTATAATGGATAAAAAGTAAGTCAATTGAACTGGAAGTTGTAAAAAATTGTGAAATATACATATGCATGTATGTGTCTGAATTACAGATCAAAAATTATAATCAACAAAAGGCAACTTGCGCGGTTGTTCGTACTGATGCAGGAGAGTGAAGACATGGGCAAAGGAATTTCCGGAAAGAGTAGGGTAGGAAGCTCCGCTTCTATTGGAAAAGATACATATACAATATTTCTTGTGCATATAACTCCGGTTACGCCATCCACAGTGTTTTTGCGCAGAGCCAACATCAAAAGTTTATACAAAAAAACTGCATAATTTATTAATTGACTAGTGCTCGGAAATTTGAAATCTTTATTTTAAATTAAAGTTGAATTCTTTCAATACACTTGTTATGTTGTTATGTTAAAGTTTTTAAACTCGGGTCACGCGTTTGGACACAAAAACCCAACATCATTGTACAAAAAACTTAACCGTACTTTCTTAAACTTCCATAAAGTTTATTAATGAGGAAAACAGCTTTTCCTGCAAATCATGTAAAGCCTAAAAACTGTGAAGCATCGGGAACGCAACTTCTATTCATAAAACTCACACATGTATATACACCTTCCAAGTCCAAGGGATCCGACGAATCTTGCAATTCCCTCCTTGCTTTAGCCAACTCTACTAATCTATTAGATTCCGCATCATCTTCCTCTTCACTAAACCATATTTCAAATGTGTCCATTTTTTTAATTTTATAATAAAAGCAATTATTTTAAAAATGATGTAAATAAAACACTCAAGAAACAAATGTAAACAAACAAACAGATGTTTACAATTCTGTCAACCATTCACAATAGTACAAATTTGTATCGATCAAGTTACACAATAGCAAAATAAAAGATGATCGACTCGATCGACAAATTTCTATTCTACTGCCAGTCGACACTCGCAATAGGGGCCTTATTCAAAGTATACGCTACATTCGTAGCTATTCGAATTCAATCAGCCCTGTTCTGCAATCCGATTCGAATCGGAATCGGATTTGTTTCCGAATGTTGGTGTTCTGCATTCTGACAATCGGAAATTATTTCCGATTCCGCCTTGTTCTACAATTCGATCAACTTCGAATCGGAATTCTTCGGAAATTTGATGATCTGCATTCCGAGTATCGGAAATTTTTTATCGGAAATATTCCAATCAAGTAAAAGCCAATGGAATAGAAACAGAACAAAACAAGAAACAAAAATATAAATGTAAAATCAAAGGAACATTTTAAACTAAAAATTTATGAAATTATTATTTAATTAATTAAAAAAATGTAAGACCAAATTAAACTGCAACAGCTTGAGTTGGAGCTAGAGCGTTTCGAGTTTGAAAATAGTAAAAGTCTTAAAATGTTTATTTTTTTGCGTAATTTGTTTATTTTTTAATTACAAAACTCATTTTAATTAAATAGAGGTAATTTGATTCCGCCCAGTTTTTTTTTGTTTTTCCTGCCGATTTTCACTAAAATTTTCCCTATAGCAATATTGCATTATTATCCATGAACGACTTCATTTCACGAAATTCAAAAGGAATGGCCGTGTTTTCACTGCGGAAATAAAATTTTTTCGAAATCTGATTAAATGATAATTTCCATGAAATATGTACATGTATGAAAAATAAATATATTATACACGAAACAATAAGTTTTTCTAACGAAAACTGTTAACCTTCTCAATTAGATTGGCAACCAATTTTTTTTTTTTTTACCGTATACTCTTACCACCAGCAGCGATCCGAATTTCGGAACCATACGTCGCATGAATTTGAAATTTGATATGAAGTCATAACTGTCTTTACAACGATACCAATTTTTTAAAAATCGGTTAGTAATTTGTTTGTTTCAAATAGTTTTTTTTATAAAAAAAGGTATTTTTTCATTTAAATGTATTTTAAAAAATTTTTATATACGAAGTATACACATATGCATATCGGGAGAAATTTTTTTAAAAATCAGTTCAAAATTGTTTGCAATATAAGGAATTTAATTTTTCGAAGACCTGAACTTTGACCCCTTATAGCACCTGTAATATAAGTTTGCACAAAAAAATGTATATACCATTTAAATAAGAGCAAAAGGAGGACTACGTCTATATATTTAGGTTTTTAGATATTTATATGCAATTAAATACAACTTTTTTACCAAAGGTCCTATTTCGAACTTCGAAGGCCCATATCTTCATTTCGGAGGCTAACTTCGAAAACCGGGGAGATTACTTTTTTACCTATGACTCAATCTCTTTAAAAAAAATTGCTTTGGTCCAATACCCAGAAAAAATGTTGATTTTGCCGTAAAGTGTTATATGACACTTAAAAGCAAGTCCATCAATGCTTCAATTTCAAATATAATCTGCTATAATCAACAGTTTCGTATTAAATGCAAGAAAAAAATAGTATTTTACCTAAATAAGTTACTTCAAAAGCATAACAATCCCTCCGAGTGAAATATCGCTTAGTCATCTTATTAAGACTCTAAAGCATCGGTTAATGTATACAAAATGCGAACATTTTTATGTAACAACAATTTATCACACAGTGAACAAGACATAGCTTCAGGAGTTTACTTAGGGGACCGAGTCTCAGTGTATCCACAGATTGCCCCACTTGAGTGCACAAGCAGAAGCAAACAATAAGTGCATAGATAAGTACATTAAAATCTGTGTGTATGTATATATGTATGTATGTATATATGTATGTATGTATGGGGGTTTAAACGCAAATAACATTGTACAACAAAGTGAATATTTGACGAATTCGTTGCTCTTAAAGCGCTCGCTTCGCTGCTCGCCACCAAATAACCACTAAGTAAGCACCGTTGCGATGAAAATGCAACAAGAAAAAAATAATAATTTTTTAAAATAAAAATAAGTCTCGTTACTTGCGTTATCGTATTACAGTCGCGGTTACTTAGCAGCGAAAAAATTCGCAATGGAATGACAGTTGCGGTATGCAAGCAAGGCGAAATGTTGAAAACCCATTTCGAGTACTCAGCAAAGAGACGGGCGCACTCGCGCGCTTACACACATTTTCATACTTATTAAGATTTACATATACTAATACACTTGCAAAACGATGAAAAAATGCTAACCACATTTCATTTTTTTTTTTGTGGGAAAAGTGGGCACGCGAAAAAATTTTACACAAATGACAAATGTCGGGCGGGCGGTCGTCCAACATTTTTGCGCGCGTTATGCAAACGTCGCTGCGAAAAAAAGGAGTGGGCGCAAGAAAAAAAATGGCTGCTTAAAAACCAACAGAGAGCGTTGCCAAAATTAAATGAAATGAGCTGCCATTATGGGCTCAGGTGGCGTGTAAATTCCAAGGCGCGCTCCAATGGTTGGATTTTCGAGTGTTTGCTGTTGCCCGCTGTGTGGAATTACTTAGTTTTTTTTTTTTTTAATTTATACATAATTTACATTTTTTTTTGCTTTCAACTTTTTCTACATATTTTATCACTCACTGCCCGTTGGCACACACACAAAAGACTGTTTGCTTAGCTGTCAGCGTGAGTTTATGCAAATAAAATTATAATACGGTTAAGGCACAGCACAGCACACAGCAACGCTGACGACTCATTTAAAATGGCGAAAAGCAGTTAGGCGAAGAAAATATGAAAAATTACATAAGAATATTTACTATGTACAAGGAGGATGGAGAACTTCTTTGAAGCGGATTTTTAGAAGGGAATTTTAGAGATTTGTCATTTTCAAATGTTTAAATATGTAAGAAGAAGAAATTTTTAAGTGAAAAGTTTTCTGAAGGGAAAATATAATATGTACATATGTAGTTATTATAAAAATTATATTTCGGATGATTCTATAATTTTATGAGCGTTTTACGGTTATTATCAACTCTTTCGACAAATAATGCTTTACCAGAATAGAATAGATGCCTTTGGCAGCAATTTTCTTTAAACCTTATTTACATGAAATGCATCTCGACAGTAATTAGGTTAGGTTAGAATGGTGGCGGAAAATCTTTTACGCACGTCCATAAACCAAGCTGACCCATGTCGCCAAAAATCAATAAAAATTAGCTAGGAATTAGGTGTCTTTTAGGCGTTAATTAGGGCCTCCAAAATTAATTTAGGTGTTCCTTTGGTTTCCGAGAAATTCGCAAAAATGTGTGGGTCAGCTAGGTTTACGTAAACCTAGCTGACCCATCGTTAAATTTAGGTCTTAAATTTTCCCAATATATGCTGCAATTAGGTGTCTTTAGGTGTTCTTCAACTTAGCTGGCCCATCGCTGACACCTAATTCCAGCATATATTTGGAAAATTTAAAACCTAAATTTAACGATGGGTCAGCTAAGTTTACGTAAACCTAGCTGACCCACACCTTTTTGCGAATTTCTAGGAAACCAATGGAGCTACTAAATTAGTGTTAGTGGCGTTGAAGAACACCTAAAAGACACCTAATTCCTGCATATATGTATTTCGAAAATTAAAAAAAAAAAAATTTAAAGATTGTTCAGCTAGGTTAACAGCGCTAACCTAGCTGACCCACACATATTTGCGAATTTCTCGGAAACCAAAGGAACACCTAAATTAATTTTGGAGG
Organism: Rhagoletis pomonella; assembly: GCF_013731165.1. NCBI lineage: Eukaryota > Metazoa > Arthropoda > Insecta > Diptera > Tephritidae > Rhagoletis > Rhagoletis pomonella. The sequence goes on from NW_023458560.1 coordinate 39,635,632, forward strand.
CCCTAATTAACACCTAAAAGACACCTAATTCCTAGCTAATTTTTATTGATTTTTGGCGACTTGGGTCAGCTAGGTTTACGGACGTCTTTTACGCCCAAGTAGCAGCTAAGTGCCATTTTGATACAATATACCTCGAATGAATATATGGAAAACCAACCGGCGTGACTGATTAAGTTGAGTATGTTGTAGACACCTATTATATCAGATAATTCTTGAAACGATGTGAACTCATAGACATTTTCAATGATGCTCTACTAATTCTTGCTCGTTCTCATCGCACTCGTTTCAACAGAAGTCATTGCGAGCGATGCCCAGCCTTCTCGTGTAGGTGCCAACAGGTCAATACCCAGTGAGAGTCGCTACAAGCCTTTTAACGTCAGATGTGGGGTTTCTTAATAAGTTGTGCATTCTCTTAGAGTTGAACAAGGCCCACATGAGTTCGGATATATGGCAGCCGTCCGCTGTGCGCTACCTTTGATCCGATTTCTGAATATTGCGGAGAAAGATGTCTCTATATAAGGTTCCGATTGGGGGTGAGATCAGATCCTCGATCAACTCCGCGTTCCATTTTGGAGCCATCGGTGTACAGATGATGTATCCAGGCAGAGATATAAAGTTCCCCGGTCCAGTCGGCTCTCGAAGGAATAATGTCTGATCGTTCATTCTTTCCATACACCCAGTTATCTGAGCCATATAGCCGAAAGTGATGCGGTGTGCGTTATGTAAAGGTCTAAAGAAAACAGATTTATAATAATATTAAGGGCGTCTTTAGTGCAAGTTGTCATTGCCCTCTTGCCTTGTTTCACAAAATTATACTGGTTCTTAAGGGAACCATAGCATTAGATCGGATGTACAAGCGCTGTGTACATCCAGAGTACCACTTTTGGTTTAAGACCACATGTCTTCCCGCAAATATCCTCATAGGAGTAGTGAGCTATGCTAGCTTTCTTTACTCTCTCTTCAGTATTTGGTTTCCACTTAGCTTTGGATGCAGTATGACTCCAAGATACTTCGCTTGTTTAGATAATGATAGGTTTTCTCCATTCTGTCTTGGTAGTTCAAAGCTAGGGGCCTTATTCCCGGCCGTAATGGGCATTAATTCTCTGGGTTCACTCTAAGACCACATTGCTCAGCCCATCGGCATGGCTCTGCTAAAGTTCCTTCCATGATGTTACTTACCACAGATGCAATTGACCCGGTTACTAAAATGACTACATATTTTTTTCGGTATAGAACACTTTTAGGGGGTAAGAACATTAAAATGCCGACTTTTCTTATTTTTGACGACCCGAGTGTATCTATTTTGAGTTCACGTGCTTCAAGGAGCTATTAGGATTACAGTGTTAATTAAACCCTAGGTTAACTATTGGAACAAGTTACAGCTGCTAGAGCCTGATAGCCTTGTGTTTATCTTCCGCAGACTGAACGCTTCACAATGAGATATTCCCATATAAGCTGCAGCAATAGTAATCGTGATTCGATTTTGCAAATTATATAGATTAGTGAGCCTTCGTTCCAGGTACAATATTAATTTGATATGTCTGATATTAACCGGTTTTAAGAAAAATTTCGGATCACATTTTCTATTTCCGCCACCTAGTGCAATGGGCGTGGTAGTTTGCCAATCGATGCGATTTTTCACATTTCTTCATTCCTAAGCAAAGCAGCACTTCCAGGGTTTGTCATTGCCATTCATGATGAACAACTTCCTTCAAACCCCATATCCGTACATCAAATTCTTAGCTATAAATTTATAACTTATCCGCCATTTCCCTTTCTTGAAGTATAATTTCAAAATATGTATAAGGAATTTCCACTTTATTTTTAGCTAATGCTTTTTGGTTTTAGGTATCCACCTTATTCGACTCCGCTATATTCTCAATTAATTATGTTTACCAGTTTAGCCGTCAATGTCAATTACATAAGCCTTAGCCTGAACAACGCTTCAGTAATATAAGATTCTTTAGATATCCCTCAAAATCAGTTTTTGATAAAAGATGTCAGAACAACTAAAACGGATGGTGGATTTCAAGCCTCCGAGGATGTAGGCGTTGAGCGAATATTTTCCTAGCGCATGCGAGTACTATGGAAATGCTTGTCGTTGCACTATTTTTAGGTGGTTTAAATAGGATTTGGTGTCAACAGCTTTTCATCACATCAACCCGCTACAGCGGTTATCACTTAGTAAGTCTAACTACCGCAATGCATACCCAATTTACTATCTAAAGTGGTAGCCCATAGTCCTTTATAATTATAAGGGAGTATCATTCTAAAGTGCCACCCTAATATAAGTAAAGCTCCCCAAAAATTATTGAACTTTTGATAAGGAAGTACTTGTTTATTTCAGTAGAACTACATATTGAAAAAAAAAATTTATTGCCGAATGTAGGTGTCGCCGAAAAAATTAAAAAAGGCAACCCAAGGTTGGGCTCCAAAAAAAAAAAAATACGAACTTCCCTTGTAAAAATACTTTAGATTTAGGGGTGTACGACGACCTTTTTTTGGTTTATTTGTAACAACTACATAAATGCCTGGTTCAAGTTTGAAAGAGGAAAAGGCTAAGGCTCAAGTACTTTGGCTCTCACATCCTTTATAGCCCAGAGGAGCTCTAGGGCACTGAGATTAGCTGAATTCGTAAATAGGTAATCGGCTGGGGAGTTTTACTGATTAAGTATTGGGTGTCATTCAGAATGTGGTATCACAAAAGACGATCTCCTAATTGTCTAAGTGAGCCCCGGTTACACGGAGCTGTCACACAACCTAACCTAACCTCCAGCCCGTTCCTGTCAGTCGAGATAAAATTCCCTACCAGCAGATAGCGATCTTGTATAGTATGTTTACAACAGCAAGCTATTTTTGGTTCTTCCATTCAATTTAATGCCGACCCAGGTAATGAGTAACGAATCTCATCCTACAGTAACCATAGAGGATTGTGCGTACACCAATTTGATATTGTCAAAGGCGCCTTGCATATTCAGAAACCCTGCCATAGCCACTTTTTGATCTGAAGGCTGGAAAATCTAAAAGAGACTAAATTCCTTAGAAAATTCAAACTATTTAAACTCTCTTATAGTAAAGGACACAGTTATTTAAGTTATGTGTTAATATACTTCATAGCTGAACCCCCACAAAAATTGCCAAGTTTTTGGAAATATAGGTAACAAAGCATTCTTTATTAACCCATCAACTCATCTGAAGATGAATTCATCTTATTTGATTTCTTAGATAAACTATAAACGCACTTACGCCTTTCGTAAAAATGCAAATATCCTCAACAAGATTTTAATCAACAATCTAGTCGATGCTGTAAAGATTGAGCAAAGTAAAGTTGTACTGTGAAAACTAAAATTTTCTATCTATATTTGCATGCGTCCCAAGGCACTACCTAAATACTACATACTTACTAGCAAGGCATTGACAACGACAAATAAGCAAAACTATTTTACATGGGGAAAATATGTAACAACTCAAGTGCATTGATTTCCCAACCAAGCCGGTACAAATCAACTTGAGCACGTGCACACTGCTGGCGCCGGCGATGAAAATGTCAACGGCACTTGGTGTACGTATGTATATGAGTGTGGTTGTGACGTCAGTAGATGGTGTCTGCGTGTTCTACTATATATGCAAATTAGTTCATGCAGGCACAAAAAAAGATGCGAGACTGACGGTGTACAGGATACACTGACTGACTGGTCGTGTGCATACATATTGACGAAGGATAAGAAATGCACAGTGGGATGCGCTGAGATCGACAGACAGTCGACAGTAGACGCCCCACAAATGACGCCGAATTTATGATTATATTGGCTTCAATTGGTAGCAGCGTTAACATACATACATACATGTTTGTAGGTACGCATATGACAACATGAAAATAAATGTCGTAGTCCCAGCAGAAAATTAAAAGTAAGATAAACAATGCAGGCAGACAGACATTCATAAGTGTTTTCCAAGTAGAAGTATTTGCTATCGTTGACGGCTGTCGACTTTGAAATAGGATAACTATACACCACCGTCGAGACGAATGGGTACACATTTTCTCAAACAGCAGGGCTACCAAAACGCCTGTTCACTACAGTTTTTTAGTTACATGTTAGAGAATTTAGGTCTTTTGGGGCTGTCTAACTGTCCTCAAACATGCAGCCGCCTCCTGTACGACCGTCATCTCAGCCCGGAGGCCGCACTAATATAATATAATAATGATAATGTTACAAAACAATATGGAGGGACGTGCAATCTTATGCCTCCGAAAGGTTAGTCTTTTTATGCGAAGCATTTGCAAGGTGGAAATGCATTCGGAGGTTGGTCCTGACTTTCTAAGGGGCGGCCACTGGTATAAAAAACTTCTTTCTAATTAAGATGTTGCTCGGACCAAGGACTGAGCTCAGGTAATAATTAGTAATAGTTAGTACTAGCGACAGCGGCTGTCATATAGCCGCTTTGTTTCTACTCGAACTCTTCATGCCCATGAAACATAGTATCGATTCCGTCATCGTCTTTTAATGATGACGAGGCACTGTGGGCATCAGTTGTTGTTCTTGTAGCGGCACTACCAAGCCCCGCCTATTTCGGTTTAGGCCCAAGAAACGGACAATTTCAACATGGTCGGACCAAATGGAGAGGTGTGTCAGTTGAGTGGGATTGAGCTGGCATGTGAAAAGGTTGTTGGTGTCGTTCGGGGAGTCTCCACATGCCGTACACACATTGGGGATATTGGGGTCGTGCCTGGACACGTAGCTGTTGAGAGACCCAGGTTCAGCTTTGCAGTTGAAGCTCCATGTCTTACACTGGTGGTGATTGGGCTCCGATCACGGCATTTATAGGCCGGGAGTCATGTTAGAACGTGACCTACTTTCTATGAATGCCGTTCATCGCTCTTACGTACTCTTTGGGTCTAGTGGCTGGTCGATGTAAATATGGTCCGCGTATTTGTAAACGAATAGGTGCCACCAGAAACTGCTCAGGCGACATCAGAAGGCACCCTTTCGCAGTCTGGAGTGCGGCGTTTTGACAAGTCTGTAGCTTCGTCCACTGCGTCCAGCTAGTCCCCGATGACCAAACAGGCACAGCATAGAACCGGCCGGCCAATTGTCTTGTATGTCGCAATTTCAGATCCTTGACAACTGCGGTTGTGTGCGCGGAGAAGGAGAGCAGGCTGTCAAAGGCAACCTCAAAAATGTTCGGGTTATTCACCATCGGAATTGGTTTGCCGTAGACGTAAATGCCAAATTGAAGCCCGACCTCCCTCGTCCAGGTGGTGAAGAGGGTCCCAGTTGATTTTGTTGGGGAAAGTGTTGAGCTCCTTGCAAGGAAGATGCGAGAAAATTCGGAGAGTTAGCCGTTTGCTGTAAGTAGCCGAACTTGCTAGACATTTTTCTTGTAGTTATTTTCGTTCTTTTTATGATGAACTCCCTAACATTCTCGCACAGCTCATTTTACGCCCGATAGCAACGTGGCCCTGTAAGCAATTCAGTTTATGAAATCCGCTTCTGAGTGGACCTTAGTCTGGTTGAATTATTCCTATAGTGCCGCTAATGTGAAAGCGGGTTACCAAAAAATAACGACTGCTTATTTTGTTAGCTGGGAAAGCTCACAGAACTACTACATTGTGTAGACACATAAATAAAGTCGTCTGAATTTAACTACATAGATACACTTGAAAGCCTTTAGAATTTCGCAGTTATGTTTAGTCTATTTCCCTCCGCTGCACATTTCAAACTTTTGAAAAACTTCATCTACAACATTTTCAATGCTTTACATATTTTACTTTCAATAAAAAAAGAATAAAACTTCGTTTTCTCAACTGCTTGTAAATATCAGTAAAGCACACATCTAAACTAACTTGGCCAACTTTCAACTTCCGATCGAACGAAATAGTTTTCATTGAAAATGCATGCACCCACACACAACGCGCTGCAATTGCAAGGATATTCCTTATATCCCGGATGCGTGCATGCAATCTGCCAGATTTGTTTGCCCTGAGCCAACACTGACACACACACACACACAGTGAAGTGAGTAAAGAGCACGGACATATTAGGGTGGATCGAAAACAAACAAATTTTAAAATTCGGATTCGGCCAGGTGTTGAATACATGCATAACTCTATTAAATTACAACACAAAAAATTCCAGTCCTTTGAGTTGATATTTACTATCCTCACATCGAGCTTATGAAATTTGCAAAACTCGCTACAACAGCTTTGATGCATTCTGGCTTGACTGAACTCGTCGAATCGCTGAATTTCTCTGCGTACCTTTAGTTATTTCTCAGCCTGTTATCGTTGACATTTGTGCGCTCTTGAGTATCGGTGTCAACGGCCTACACAAGAAGTGTTCCTGACTGCCTACTACTTGGTGCTTCTCGTAGTTTGCTACTGATTTAAAAAGGATTGGCAATGAAGGAGGACACGCTCGAGTTTTTCTCGATAGCGACACTCCAACCAAGACAGAAATGATGCTCTTCACAAAGAAGGATAATATTCTTCTATTCAAACCGCCCACTCTAAGCGAGGTGGCACTAACTCTCTTAACCCAGATAAAATACCCTAGAGTTGTTCTAGACAAGAACCTTGTCTGGAAGCGAAACATCGAAGACCGCCCCCAGGAAGGCCAGTACCGCCCTCTATGCCAGTAAGCCGGCTATAAGCAAAAAATGGGGAATTAAACCACAGATAGCACTTATGATAAGGCCTGCGCTAAGCAACACTATGTCCAGAGCCAAGGTGGAACGAATGCAGAGGACAGCTTTCATGCTCGTCACGGGAGCACTGCTCACTACACCCACCAAATCTCTGGAAATAATCTTAAGTCTTCTACCTGTGGATCTCTATGGCAAATTTCGAGCCGGCTGCAGTGCGACCAGGTGAAATACGATCCAGACGTATAGAGAGACCTCAGATTCGGACAGGCAAAAGTACTTGAAACTCTACCGGATAATCTATTACAGTTAGATTACACCATTCCCCTACTCTGTTCAGACAACAAATTCTCCATAAGAAGGCCAGAGAGGAATGCGAGGATCGACAGCTATATACTACACAGATGGTTCCGAGCTTAACGAAAGAGAGAGTAGCGAAATTTACCCTGGCGAAGTTGCGCTAAACCCCAATTTTCGCTTATAGTGTTTTTCAAGCAGAGCTAAGCGCCATAGTGGAGGCTGCTCGGAGGCTCATAATATCTGCCCCTCCGAAATGGCTGCTATAAAAACTTTTAAATCTAACGGAGCAATGTCTAAAGTAGCCATATAATGCAGGAGGACTCTCAACCCTCTGGCCTCAAAATGCTTCTTGACTATTGTGGGGGAAGGGAAGCTCCTGTAAACTGCATAGGCGACGAGCTGGAAAGGATGGGGACGGAAATATCTGAAGTCAATTCTGATCAAACTGCTGGCTTGCCTCTAACCTCCTACAAACACAGACTAAAATCCGAACTCATCGTGGAGGTAAACAGCAGATGGGCTGTGGAAACGACCATCTTCCAGGCAAATGTGGCCGAAGATTGATGTAAAGCGATCCAAAGCTCTCACTCGGCTCGACCGCTCTTCTCTCAGATTATGGGCACACACGGAAAAAGGTTGGAATAGGACCAATGATTTTTGTCGCAATCGCAGAGACGTGGAAGAGGTGGAGAGTATCGAACATCATCTCTGCCATTGTCTCGCCCTGAGCAACTAATTCTTCAACAAGTACTTTTTAGATTATTTTAGTACGTCCTAGAATTTTTCTGCTACACAAAACGCACTTTGTGGTTAAATTACTAAGGGAGGAAAAGCAGCAAATGGATTCGGCCAGTGGTATCACAACGAGATTTTCCAGCCTACGTCTGATCCGTGCTCTGCGCGGTGTCAGTCACTCTATCCTAACCTATTCGATGATGCCATCAAATCTTGTGCCAAAGACAAGTCCAAAATTTTTTCACTGTTTAGCCTTTACTAAAGCTTCAATGCTGTTTGCGGCTTTAAGGCATGTGATGGTAACATAAAATTCATCGTTTGAAACAATTTGTAGATTTTTTAGACAGTGAGGACTAAATAAAAATGCCCATTTATGGTAGGTAGGATGGAATGGGTAAGAGCGGAATCCCAAGTAAAGGCATCTTCTCGTGATCGTTTTCCCTTGACTTCTGAGAGAAGAGACAAGAACTGCACAGCAAATCACATCTAGTGAGGTAGGAGGGAAAAGGGGAAGAGAAGTAAAAGTGTAAGGCTGGGCTTCTTATAATTCACAATAGCCTCCGTTTGTTGTTTTTAAAACGGGCTACTATCACTAATAGGCTAAAAATAGCTCAAAAACTTGATACACGAAAGCATAAAGTAAATGGGAGGAACTCCTGAATGATAAAAATGCAAACCCTTGGGGATAAGGATAAAAGCTGGTGACGGAGAAATTGGGCACAAAACAGAAACCAAAACCTTTAGATAACGAACAAATTAATAAAATCGTTCATGCTTTGTTCCCAAAACATCCAAACCTGGCAACAAACACAGCGCCCTTGCACGCCGAGTCACTTCCCCCACTCACAGAAGATGAACTGGCAACAGCCGCGTCAACACTAAAAAAACTATAAAGCCCCTAGCCCGGATGGAGTGCCTGCAGAAGATCTAAAGATAACCGGAAGTAAACGCCCCCTTCTGCTTCTGAATATGTATAATTCCTGCCTACAGGAAAGATGGGATTCCCAGATTTTTGGCAGAAGCAACGGCAGCTAATCAGTAAAGGAAAAGGCGACCCTGAATCACTTGCAGCATGCCGACCGCTCTGTATGCTAGACACAGCAGGGAAGCTGTATGAAAGGCTACTGAAACTTCGTATTCGTATATTCGGGAGGTCTGTGGAATAGGCAACACTGGTTCCGACCGTGAAGATCCACGCTCAAAGCCATACGAGATGTCGTCTCGACCGTCCAATGCACCGACAGATGGGACGACATCATTGAAACACTAGAATCAGGATTCAAGACATCGCAGCAACTGCTGAAGTTAGTCCGAGGCTATTGAAACATTGGGATCAGGATTCAAGATATCGCAGCAACTGCTGATTTTAGTCCGAGGCTATCTCAAAGACCGGGAACTGCTATACGATACAAGCATTGGGCCACAAAGAATGAAGATCACATCGGGTGGGGCACAGCTGAAAAGATAAGAAAAATACTGTCCGCCTTACAAAGGGCAGCGGCTTTAAGGGTGACCTCAGCAGACCGGACAATCTCAGAGGTTGAGATCCTACCCATAATTGGTATATTGCCTACAGACTTGGCAGCAAAGAAACGGAAAGTGAAGTGGAATCGAAAACAGGCCACAAACACAGCGGAAATATTGCAAGAAATAGAAACGCAAACTCAGTCCCTATGGCAGACGCGATGGAGCGCAGAGAAGCGAGGCAGATGGACGGCAAAGCTGATTCCATAAATATATAAATGGGTGTCAAGAGGCTACGGATACATTACCCAACCGCTGTCCGGACGCGGATACTTTCGTAAATATCTGCACAGATTGGGGGAAAGTGGAGACACCAAGTTGCACATACGACGCCTAGATAGATGATGCAGAACACACGTTCTTCAAATATCAAAGATGGAAGTCAGAACGCATCCCGCATTGGAACGAAGAGTGATAAAAGCATCGGCCGATAACATCGTCGTAAAAATGATTGGTAGCGAAGAAAATTGGAACGATATCGGAAAATAAGTCGAATGTATCCTTAAATCGAAAAAGCGGAAGATATAGCTGTATACATTTATTTATTTATTTATTTATTTAGTCTACAGAAAAATGTTTTCTTACAGACAGTTGAGATAAAAAGATTTAGAATATTTAAGTATGTGTGATACATTACAGAGTGAAATAATTATAAATATTAACTTGTAAAGATAACAATGATATTCAATAGCAATTTGGGTAGCTGGCGAGGCCTTGTCTCCAGTCTACTTTTGTGTGCGGCGGCAAACTTGCACACCCTTGCAACGGGCTAAACCCTTTACGAAGGGAAGATGAGCCAAAAGCTATATGCTGGCTTCAAACATGGCGGCCCTGGAAGTTTCCAGGTTAGGCGGAGGGATTGTTTTAGTGGCTACACCACTTCGTATCGATTATAGTAAGATTTTTTAAACGGTTTTTTTTTAAGGGGTTCATCAATATATACTCATATATGCGTATCTCAAAAACTACTTGACCGATCTCGACCAAATTTGATATACACATTGAGCTTGGCCTTTTCAAGCACCGTCTTGTTTTTTGGACATAGAATACGTCTTACGTTTCGATATGGAGGCTATGCTTAAATGTTGTAGTTGTAAATCTTAGAGTTTCACGAAAACGCTTATTGCGCGAGAACTAATAAAGCGACAGAGAAAAGTGTGGCGTTTCAAAGGTAAAATTCCAAACCAATCGGCAGATTATTTTTTGTATGGAACCAATTTGGTTTCTGTCGTAGAAATAACGGTAAATATTGGCTTATTTTGGGGTGCATTTTGAGCCTTTAAAGAGCTTTAGCAACTTTTAATTTGCAGATATAATTTAATTTTTAATAATGTGTAGGAGGGTTGCCACCTGTTTCAAAAAGCAAGTTCGACTTAAATTAAGGCAGAAAATTTAAATCTATCTCCTGGTATGGATGTCAGACGTAAGAGGTTATGGTTTGAAAATATTTTGCAGAGGTTTGCCACCTTGTTACAAAGTTAGATTCAATATAACAAATAGGTTAAATAAATTACTTCAGTATGAATATAAATCAAAATTGCTTTGAAGAAGCTATATTTCCAAACTTCAGGTAGGCGCGTTGCCACCTGATTTTATAATTAAATTCAATTTGAATTAAGATTATTTGATAATTTAAATATGTATCACAATACAAGTGTCAAACAGCCTGTAATTTGATACGGTTATACAAGTTTTCCACTCCCCGTCGAATCCGAATTCTAAAATTCGCGTTTTTCGACACACCCTAATGCACATACAAAGTGGCCAAGCGCACTTGTAAACACCCTCAACTGGCACTCAGCATGCCGGCGGTGGCAACGACGGCGACTACCAGTCGCCAGTGAGTTGACGTCTCTCTTCCAGTTACATATTTGCTGTACGTTCGCAGTTTGCCAATTCGTACTACACACACGCACACGCACCCACACATGTACATATACATATTGTATTATTGCCGGCAGTTACCTCTCCATTCATTGCCTCACTCATATCGCACAGCAGTGGCTACACTTCCGTTTCCTGTCGCCAATGTGTCTGCCGTAGGCGCCTTACTGACTGTCAGTCCAGCCTGTTGTAGGCAGTCGACACACAACCTATGCAGCACTCGGCCTCTGCCTGTCGCTCTGCCTGTCAAGGCGTGTGTCTTGCTATCCAATATGCTTCTGGCTCGATTTCATACCTTCGCAGTTTGATGGCTGTCTCAACGTCATTCTGTGCGCCTGTCAACGCCAAACCAGCATATCACTGCACATTTGTAAAGTTATAAATTCTTTGGGGAAGAAAATGCATTCGCTATGATGATGGCTGGATTTACGTGGGCTCGCACTTCCTTCCTGTATGTGCATGTGTACTCTTATGTAGTATGTATGTATGTATTTACATGCAAGCACTTATGACTACAAGTACTATGTATAGTTTAAGGCTTAGGCAAGTATGTGTGTTAGAGTAGTTTGTTTGGGAACGTGTGCGCGTTCAAGCACCTCTTGCTGCAAGTCTTTGAAAATCTTCTGCCGCTATGTGCACGTGCCTTTGCTGACGATAAGTGCAATTCTTGCGATTCCAGGTTATTGGCAAAGTATTCGAACAAAATCGATTCGGGTTTAAATTGAACTTATCACGTTTTCACTGTCATAAAAATGCATAGACTAGAGCGTTTACGTACATCCATATGTATGTATGTGTGAGCATGTGTGTAGGTGAATTTACATATTCCCTAATATTCGATAGACATTTGATTGCATTTACCACGAAAAACTCATATTTGCACGCCTTGCACATTGCATTTACAATTACATGCGGGTGCATGGAAATCCTGGGATTGCTGCAATTACTTTGATTACTATGGAGTCGATTATGAGTTTCGAATGAATTTTTAAATTATTTTTTCCGTTTTTTTTTTATTATTGAACTATTTCATTACTATAAATTGTGACTTTATATTATGCAAAAGTTTGGGCTGTATTTTTCTGCTTAGACTTATTAGCAGTGGTTGCCATAGAAGAGCACGGAACGCGTCGATTTCACCTGCCTGTTATATGGCCCACCACAATGGAGTGCCACCCTGCCAACTAGTGGCATTGACTGAAGCAGTTCGCAAATTGGAAGTCGTTAAATGGGGGTAGGTATGTTTGCACCCCGCTCAGCGAGGCAGCAAGAGGGCAAAAACCCAGAGATGCGTCCCTCTAAGTATAGCTACTAGCGGAGATATCCCAACTTTACATTTAGATACTATGTCGGTGAATGCGGTGGACATTACACTTCATTACGTTAAGTTCATTTAGATCCAAGAATGGATAGCGCTAGAGCAAGCATTCTATGCGTTATATGCCTTAACACATCATTTAAATCCTTAAACTGTCCAAAAAAAGTCATTCGTTTCCCTTTTTTTTTTAAATACCAACACATCTTAATTCAACTTTGAATGACGTTCGTTCATGCTACCTTTCTCTTTCATCGTTTGAATGAGTTTATTAACAAAGAAATGAACAGGGTGAGAAAATACCTTTCCAATGACACCGCACAAGCCTAAATCGGAAGAGTTTAGTTTCAGTTATTCAAGTTTTTCTTATACCAATCTCTGAAGAAAGTTAAAAAAACAACATCAAAAATCTGATTATTATGATTCCGTTCAAATTTTTATTTTAATTTTTTTTTTTAATATTTTTACTTAAGTGCGGTTAGGTAAGTTGAGATGGAGTAAAATGATTGGAAGTAAAGTAAGCGAGTTAATGCTGTAAGTTTGAAGAACTTCGCAACTCGGAACCCACTGGTGGTACCAGATGATAAGAGAGGCCCTTACTGCGATGGAAGGATCAAGTGTAGAAGGACTTAGCTTCCCTTGGCATTTTCAATTGGCTTGGTTGAACTTGGCCAAAATCGCTGAGGCGGTTACAGCACCGAATAAGAAGAAAAAGAAAGTTGTTTTAGAGTGCGGTTCGACAACTTATGTGCCTATGGTTCCTTAGAGAGCAAATACGGCACACGGCCTAAGTGAAAAGATAAATAAAGACAACAAATAAATTAGTAGGCCTTTGTTTAAGTTTATTCTCAATATATATATGTATATATATTTTTTTGTATCACGTATTCAGCTTCACTTGAGCTTCACATAACTTTAATAGTTTCGCGCCAATAGCAACGTTTCCCAGAGGAAATTTTAATAGTAGGCACCTTACTGAAACAAAGAAACTAATAATTTTAATTTTCCTTTTCAACAGCCTTTAACTTTTAATTAAATAACTCAAGCGTAAGGCTATAAAAAAATATCTAAGAAACACTATGATGAAGTAATTAAAAACAAAGAATGCAAGAAATGCAAAATGTCAGTAACTTCCATCCTCCGCGCGTTGATTCCGAGCAACACCTCCGCAAATGCACTAGATCGCCTATTCAATCATCCATCTTTGCGACGCGTATTCACTCTATTTTGCATCTATTTACTCATTTCCATTCATGCTGTGCTGAACTTTTCAAAATGCAGCACAATATTTATGAATTTATTTCCTACGCTTCATTCATTCTTAAACGACGCTTGGCTGGCACTCTGTTTTTCTTAAATGCAATACAAACAGCACAAAAGTGAGCATTTAAGACGAATTATGCAAAAGAAGGAGCAGAGTAAACTTTACTTGACTACTCGGTACACAACAAAATGCTAATTAAGCATGAAGCTCATTATAAGGAGTAAGTAGTACTGCAGCAGTAGAAGTAGTAGTAGTAATGTTAGTAGTTGATGTGCATACTAACTTGTAGTGGTAGTTTCGGTAGTAAAAGTACTTGATAAAGTAAAAGAGACATTTCAGAAGTGTAGTATTTATGTTTTGTCTCATTTCAAATGGCAAAACTTGTAAAGTAAGCAAATTGGCATCATTTCCGCGTTTAATGAGTTCGCTTGTGTGACTTTGCTTGGAGAAAGTGAGATGAGGTACATAATTTCAGCTTAATTGTAAACTAGAATTGTCTCTGTCACTTTTTTATTGCGTCTGTACTTTTGATTTGTTTTCAATTATGTATGATATGAGGCCATGAGGGCAGAAGTGGTCTCTCTTTTTGGTACTTACCTACTTAAAATAGTCTCAAATGTGATAAATTTTAAAATAAGATTCGCTTATTCCTTAATTTTGATTTACACGATACATAACGTATCATCAAATTAAGGAATAAGCGTCCTTTATTTTAAAACTTACCACGTTTGAAACTATATGAAGAAGTTAAGTACAAAAAAAAATGTGGTTTAGGAGACTTCTGCATTCATGGCATCATATGTAGCTATATAGCTTGCTATAGTAACTATTAAGAGCAAAGTATTTGTTTGTCAACTATAATTCGTGAATATTAGCCCTAAAACCTTTCAAAGCCATAGTTCTTTTTAGAAGCTTCCACCAGTGAACATTTGTAGTTCACCACGACGTATGAGTAATGTTTTGCGAAAATGTATTTGCAGCTAAACCAGTTAAATGTATATTTTAGCAAAAAGAATTTTATTATGTCTTGGTGATTATAAAAATGTTTATATAGTGGCTCAAACAGTTGTTCACGTTTTGATTTTTTTTTTTAATTTACGGGTACAACGTTTTTCAAGTAAATTTTTTTTATTATTTTTTCTATAAAAACACTGTTCAAGCTTTAATCAAGCCATATATAAATAGTAATCATAGTAAATCAAAGGTTTAAACTTTATAACTACAAAATTTTGTAAAATTAAACAAATTTTCATAATCTCTGAATTATTACAAAATGTTTGGGTATGCAGTTTTATAGCCCATACGTATGTTCAGTTCGATTTAATGAGATAAACTTATAAAGTAATAAGTGGGCGGTATCATGCCCATTTTGCAAAATTCCATAATAATGTTAATTTTATTTAAGGGATTGTTTTTAGTACGAATTTTGAATAAATTAGCGTTCTTACAAGCATTTCTGAAACTTACCAGTATATGAAAATTTGGCGTAAATTTTCAACGTCTTGTTTTCATGTATCTTACCGAGTTTGGTACAATTTGGTCGGACGGTTACCGAGATACAGCTATGTGGTCATAAGTGGGCGGCGCCACGCCCGTTTTCAAAAATTTTATCATAAACGCATTTTCTGCTAAAAAAATTCTGCATACATCAATTTTGAATAAAGTAGCTTCCGTACTTACTGATTTCGTATTTCTCTAAATTTGCGTTATATGGGATGTAGGCAAACCCACTGTTACTGTCCGATTTTAAAAACTTTCAGCTGTTTTGTATATTGCACCAAGGCCAACAACTGTGCCAGGCTTGGGGGAAATATGTGCAGCGGTAACCAAGATATACACATGCATGCTACGCCCATTTCCAAAAAATTAAAATATTCTTATTTGTCGTCGAAAAGTGTTGTAAATATCAATTTTGAGCGAATAATCGTCGGTAGTTACTAAAATATCGCAGTTTTCGTACGGTCCGATTTCGCCTACCGTCCGTTTCAATACCGTCCGTACTACGCTAAACAAAAATATACATACTAGGTTTCGTTGAGATATCTCAATTTTTACTCGTGTGCACAGACGGACGGACACACAGTCACCGCTTCATCGATTTCTTTTTTTATTCTGATCATTTATGTATACATTTGTCTATATCTATCTGGATTCGTTTTGCCTGTTACAAATAACCGTTATGTGAACAAAGTTATAATACCCTTGTGCACATGTGCGCTCGGGTATAAAAAACAACGCAGAAGCAGTCAACACAAAAAAAATCTAAAAAATCAACGGGATTTTTTAGCCGGTTGAAATTTGCACTTCATAAGACTAAAATTGTGTCGGCTATAAAACTGCATTACCGTCTCAGTAACTGCGAATTCCTATTGTCAGGGTTCCCGCTATAGGAACATAGATGGCAATGAGAGAGTCAGGGGAATTGGCCAAGGCGGGAACTGGTCTCGATTCATCTGTAGCGGTAGTAAATACTGGGTTATCCCCTCAGACAAATATAAAAATAAATCCCTTTGCCTATTCGCGAGGACAGAAAATCTGCTATATAGGTATAGAAAAGACCTATATCTGAAGTTGACAGGACAACTTTTCCCAAAGCAAAAATTGCTATGGGATAATTGGCGTTAATTCACCCTGAAAAGAATAATTTTGCCCTAACCGCCAAAATAACGTATGCGACATTTTTTTTCAAAATTTTATTTTTAATGCAGAAATGCATCTATATGCTCTAGGAATATTTCCGCAACAAAAAGAAAATTTTGACAAAAAATGTCGCTTACGTTATTTTGGCGGTTAGGGGTCGATATTTTAAAAAATATTGCATGCCCTGCTAACTTCCACATAATATCGTGTGCTCTGCGAACTTACGTGGAAGTTAGCAGGACACGTTCTGAAAACCATTTATCAAATAGCTAGTTTGGGTTTAGCTGGTTTCCTTAATTGGTTTTCAGAAGTTAGTAGGGCACGCGATATTTTTTAAAATATGTCCGTGGCAAAATTACTGTTTTCACGGATAATTTACGGATAATTAACGGCAAATTATCCGATAGAAATTTTTACTTTGGGAAAAAGTTGTCCTGCCAACTTCAGAGAGGTATAGAAAAGCTTGCTTAAAGAATGCGACTTCCGTAAAACAGAATATACCGCGACTGCGGCTTAGATGTCAGCGAGGCAACAGTATTTTATTTACTGTGCAAATGCACAGGTATGAATTCGTTAAGACGTACATTCTCGGGAAACACATAATGAAGCAGTTCGCGGATATATCTACGTATCATAAGCGTTTCACAATGATTTGATCAAACTGCAGGAATATTTAGCAAGTAGGCTACGGTAGAATAAAATATCATTGTCCACGAGAAGTGCACCAAAATGTCAATCAATTTACTAACTCATAATAAAGGTTTCACAACTCTTTAGTATCCACTACGATTTTTTACAACATTTCTTCATATAGAATAAATATTCGGGTTTCTTGCTGTAGACTTCCTTTTTGGCCAAGGCGTGAAGATCGACCTGAAGAGAAGGCTCCTAACATACCATAGCAGAGAAGCACCTCTTAAGATGCGGTTAGTTGGGTGGAGATTGATGACGGTAATGTAAATACAGCTGCTTCCTCGGGAGATAAATAGATGCTGTTCGGCAATACAGGAAAAGCGTGCCCGTTCCGCCAACCCAGAGAAAGCTACCAAAAGCAAGTGGTCATGGCCAGCCCGTTAGATGTTCGACAGGAAGTTTTTCCGTTAGGAAGGGAGCCACTGTACCATGTTCGAATGGATATACGCAGGTAGCCGCAAATGGCCTATGGAGAGGAAGCAAAAGAAGGCAGTAAAACCCGAGGTAAAGAAAGAAGCTATAAATGACCTGTTACTCAAATTGACATCGGCGGAAGAGCGCGATGCAGAACGACTACAGAATTGTCAACGTAAAGACCCTGACCTGGCAGGTGTTATGCGAGGATTGGAGCTAAAGAAACGTCTAACCAATCAGCGGAGGGCAAAATTCCAAAGGCATACTGAGTAAAATGACACAGTTTTAAGTTATTATCTGGCTGCTTGAATCGGATATGGGAAAAGTGGGGATAGCCGGTGCATCCTTAGTCTGGTGGTTGTTCCAATTTTAAAAGTTCTGGACATTCTTAGCGAATTCCGGAGAGCTTTTAACGGAGAGCATCTGGTAACCAAGAGAATCTTTGCGAGGATTAAGGAGAGACAGTATTGGGTTGGTTTCCGTCAGTCGGTCAAGTAGTGGATAACTGTATGTGCTAAGTGCGCTGCAGCCAGAGAATTGAAAACTGGAAATCCTGTAAGCAAAAAGCCGCATGACTCAGGTAGAGAGGGAGCCCATGGGAATGGATGTGATCGGGAGAACCTTGTTTGTTAAACGGCACACTCCAAGAGATAAGCCGAAAGCAAGGTATATTTAGTAAAGCACTGAACCAAGAGGATTTCCTGGCTGTTGCACAGAGTTGCATATTTATTTTTAAACTTTCTATACTACCACAAGCCTATATTGTGCCAAGTACTTTTCCATTCTAATCACGTCACAAATTATGTTTAAAGAAGAAGAAGAAAGTGGCGATTGGTCTAAGTAATAATTAAAACGGCTGCTGCTTTCGTTTTTCTTTGCAATTTATTTTTTTTCTAAATGACAAAAACTGCAGATAAGTGAATAATAATATACTCTTTCAGAGAAATTAATGCACTTCAGCGCATAAAACAAAAAAACTTTTTTTACACTGCTTCTCAAAACCGATATTCTTAGACACTCTCTGTACACACATTTGTTAACTTTTTTTATTGCTTCCTCAACGTTATTGCAGCAATTTCCGGCGATGGTGCCGGTAAACCAACAACAAAGTGAATAAGAAGAAGACAAAAAACGGCGACGGCTGCAAACCAAACCTACAAGAAAAACTAAGCGTTTCAACGGAAAACATTCACGCTATTGGCATTGCTTCTCCTCTGTAGCTGCCACTACAAGGGACAAAAGGCGGCTGCTTGCGTCTCGCGCCAAGTCGACACTATTAATGAAGGGCGCAAGGCGAAAAGAAGCAGCGAAGTTTACCAGCGAAGAAATGCACAAGCAAGCTTGCAACTTTTGCTTTTTTCTTACTTACTTGCTTACTTACTTTGTTCAAGTGTTTGCCGGCACAACAGCAACAGAAATAAAAACTAAAGCAAAAGCCGCAACAACGCAGTACTGGCGAAAATTAATACTAACTTGCATTTTTACACAATCTCCGCCATAGTTATATACCTACATACATACTTGCAGCCTACAATCACTATTCACAATTATTTTCATGAAAAGTTTTTTGCATTCATTATTTATGAAAATATATGTAGTTCTTTCTATAACATAAACCATATAAATCAAAGTTTCCGACTCTATATAAAGTTCAAATAAATTCAAGAAAATTTATCAAAATTTTAAAATTTTTATTCAGAATTTCTAGAAAATTTTCGATTATGCGGTTTTGTAGCCCATTCAGTTTTACTGCAACTTGCAAAAACTGGCGTTGATTTTTTGAAATTTTGTTGCTTACGGCCTCCCGCATTTTATTTCATAAGCAATTCATGCTTATAAAAAAAAATCTGAAAAATCAACGAAATTTTTTAGCCGTTTGAAACTTGTTCTTCAATAGACTTGCACTTCATTAGACTAAATTTAAACAGCATGCTCGAAAATTTTCTAGAAATTCAGAATAAAAAGTTGAAAATTTTGATGAAACTTTTTTGAATTTTTATGAACTTTATTTAAAGTGTGAAACTTTGATTTATATAGTTTATATAATAGAATGAACTATATTTTCATAAATACTTAATGAATGCAAAAAATTGTTCATGAACAAGGTGTACACTTTCATTTGTCGCCTAGTGTATCTAAGTATCGAATACTTCGCCCTAGCGTCTTTCGCGCACACATACACCGCCACCGATGCTTAAACATTTTTGGCGCCTTCGTAATCGAAAGTTAACAATCGCAGCGTTCCATTCCTTCTTCCTCCCATTACAGAGCCAGTCAGTGTGAGGCGCTTTCGTTGGCGTTGGTGTTGCTCGTTTCGAGTGGTTTTCGTCGAATATCGGAAGTTATTGAGATTAAAGACGCATTAGCGCTACAAATTACCGGTAAATGTATTTGTTTTTGCTGTTTGTTTTATATTGTTTCTCCACACCTCCTGCTGTTGGTTGTGTTTTAATACCTTTTTATTTTCATTTATTTATTTGTTTGGTTTTGTTTCCCTCATTATTGAGATTCACTTAGCGTGAAGTGGGTGTAAAAGGCCTGGGCGTAGAGAGCTCCTTGAAACTTTTTATCAATGGCGGCTTTAATTTGGTGTTTTTCAATAGCCACATTTTTGCCACAGCTGCGGCTTTGCTGTGCGCAAATTTGTTACCTTTATTGCTGTGCCACGATTTACATTTTTTTTTCGGTTTGTTCTGTTTGTTGCGAAATTAATTTTAGTGTGTTTTTTTTTTTGGCTGACTTTTTTCTGATAAATTTCCAATCAGATTTCTGCTGAGATAAGCTATAATTGAAAATATTCTAACGCTTCGGGCCTAGTATTTCAAAGTACACCTCTCCAAGGCCTTCTACATAATCGACCCCATTACAATGATTGAAGTTTTAATAACATCGATGCTTCCCATCAGCACGAAGCACATCAGCTACCTGTGCGATAGATAGACAGTCATTGATAGTATTCAATGACAAAAACTTCAAACCGCGGAGAATTGAACAAAATGTTTCACAGAGCGGCGCACTATTACCAATTTTCATAACTACTACACACATATCTTTCCAAATTGCTGACGACGCACAGTTTAGAAAATTAACTTTTTGTGACAAAATCTAATATCTCGAGAACAATAACAGCCAGTTAATTAAAAGTAACAAATTTTGAATATTTCGTTTTATTTATTTTGTCGGAACCCATACAGGACTTGTTCATAACAACTTTCGGAGTAGCTCGCGACCATTTCAAGGTCATAGTGTGACCAGTTTCGAACTACCCCAAAATATTCCTGATGTATTCCTGACGTGGTTCTAAAAAATTCTTGAACCTGTTCCGAAATGATATCGAACAATTCTTCAAACGATCCCGAAATGATCCTATACTAGTCCCAAAATGAGCCCGGACTAGTCGCGAAACGTTCCTGAAATAGTCCTGAACTAGCCCCGAAATGGTTATAAAATAGCTGTAAACTCCCGCAAAATGATCCGCAAATAGTCCTAAACCAGTGCGGAAATGGTCCTGCGCTAGTGCCGAAATGAACCCAATTTAAGTGTGAGCTAGTGTCAAATTGTAAAGAACTAGTCCCGAAATGGTTCCGTATCTACTAGCCCCAAAATTAGCCCGGACTTGTCCCAAAATATTCCTGAAATAGCTCTAAACTAAACAAGAAATGGTTATAAAATAGCTGTAAACTCCCGCAAAATGATCCGAAAATAGTCCTAAACCAGTGCGGAAATGATCCTCCGCTAGTCCCGAGTGGAAACCCAATTTAAGTCTGAACTAGTTTCAAATTGTAAAGAACTAATCCCAAAATGGTCTTCAATAGCTCCGAATTGGTCCTGAAATAGTCCTGGATAGGCCCCAAAATGGTCAAAAAAATCGTGAACTTGTGCGGCAATAATCTCGAGCAGGACTCAGATTTTATCCATAACGGGAGCTAAGATGTCTACACACCAAAAATTTTTCTTGACTTTAAAATTTAGAGATGTTAGATTTGGTTAGCATAGAAGTTCATTTTTCACACTCGTCAATGAGTTTCCGCCTCACTGCAGCGCGCAACGACTTGGAAGAACACTACGAGCTATTTGGAGTTACCACAGTGACCTTCACTGATACTTTGAAGAACGCAACTTCCAGATATCCCCAGCTAAGAGCGCCAGTCAGATAGTTCACAAAATGGACAAAGGAAATGAGACTAAAACTCGGCACAGAAGTTGGTGAGATCAAAATACCGATCCACACCACAAAAGTTGAAGTTACAATTTCACAGCCTACTTTCTTTTTAGGTGCACACCACAGTGTTCAGTAATAAAGTCTGCAGAAGGAACACGGTACAAAAGTCACTATCTGGATGAACTTAAGAAAAGAAGCATCGGTCGGTCCACAGTAAACTACGACGCTACTTCAGTGTCAAAAAGCGTCAAAATTCATTCTACATCTTCGGTAGACCTACTTCAAAGTGGCAGCAGTCAAGTTCCATATATAAAAATTCCAAAGTAATAAGTTTATGGTACTTCAAAAGATGCCCAGTGTAGTCTGACGCATCCTTCGAAAACTCCTTTAGAGCTGTTTACGACTCTGCATGACATACAACCATGCACAAATGTTAAATGATGATTATCGTAGGCCACAGTGCCTACCCGCCATTTTTATTTTTCGAATTAATATATATTTTTATAAGGAACTAATCAGTGGACTCACCTATAAACCTTCCAAAATGTAGTTCTCCGTACAGTCACTTGAGAACTCCTAATGCCAACCCAGCACCTACTAACTCTAACGCGGAATTGCTTGGTGTAAAATATTACAACCTGCTTCTTCTTCATCAGTTTTAAGGGGCTGCCACAAACCGCAAACCACCAACACCAGCCGTTACCTAAAGTCGAAATGCTAACACCGCACCATGTCAGGCAATATATCAGCTAATTGCTCAACATCCACTGAAACCGCCAACCACTTAACGTGACCCGCCCATTGGAAACATGGACCATTCATGCCAACTCAGGTCAGGCTGGTAAGTTAGTACAGAACCAAGACTGATGGGCACGTAGTACGGCCAGCATACGGAAATAGTCAGCACAATACCGCGCAACTCTTTTCATGGCCCACGCACCCAAGAAAACTGACACCAGAGGCTATCCAGACTCAAGCTGGAAAAACGCAAGCGCCTTTGAACGCGGGCTCGAGAAGTCAGGCGGGGAGGTTTAATGGTAACCAATGTGGGGGATACAAGCTGCTATAACTATAACAAAAAATTGTACTCTACAGAAATGGTGCACCCTGTCGTTAGCAAAGCCTGAGGCAGTGGTTATTTTCTAGATCAGTGGACCCAAGTCATCATTTATAAAGCTCTGTAAAAGTGCAATCAGGGGGATTGTGACAGTAGCCAAAGTGTCTGCGTGCACACTTAGAAGACTAGCAGTGTTCTGCACGCCAGTCTGATAATCTGATGGTCCTCGATTCACCTTCATCTTTTTAGATCAACATGTGAAGGTGTGTGGTGTCATGTTATGTCCAGCGCAAAGAAACGTTATCGGAAAACTTCGACACTACTGTTGAGAGAAAATGTTATAGGTGTTACATGCAGTCCAATTCCCGGTTGTCAGTTTAGCTGATTCTGGAGTAGCACGCGGCAATGTATAGACAATGCTGATGGTATCTTTGGTAATAACCGCCTAATTGGAAAAACCTCAATTCGAGAAAAACGCAAAAAGTAATTGACAGAGACATAACAAGGGAGCACTCGAGTTTTTGCATTTCTCGGGTTTTATATACTACTGTCCTAGGAAACTAGTTAATGAAAGAAGATTGTCGGAGTAAAAGGCCGAAGAGGTTTGCAAAAAACCCGAAAAAGTCACGAATCAATTGCTGAACCAATTAATACTAAAAATTACTGGGTTCTCTCTACTCAAAAATCATTGAGAATCTACAGGGGTCTAATCACAAACCACCGTAGGCTGCCAGAATCTTTGCCACTTGACTCTCACACCTGCTCCATGAGAACAACAAACCATTATATGTGATCATAAGGACCACATTATCCACCAACAACTGGATCGATGAGGAATGTCAAGACACCGCAAAGAAAAATGATATCGCCTAGAGGGCCATTCTGCGATCGAGCGCAGTGCAAGCTATGCGAAATTCACAAATGGTGGTAATGGAAAGAGAAAGGTTGGCTGTCAGGAATACAGGGAAATGCCTGCAAGAAAAAAAACGGCGGCCTAGGGACTGATGTTCGAAAACTTTTTATATCGTGTAGGGAACACTTATTCACTCTGCTGTATGGTAACAGCACTGATACCAGTGAAGAAAGTGAACCCGAACCACAGTCGATGACGACGGAATATGCGACAACTACCGCGAGAGCAGACACTTGTGCGCCCCATACAAGAATTACTATTGGCGCTGAAGACAAACGACTGGCGTTCTTTGATGAACTCGTTCAAAATTTCCTAGCACTTAAGGCGATGGTGAAGAAGATGGCAAACTATACCACCCTCGTAAAGATGGTGCAAAGGTATGAAAACCACATTTTCTTTGTATTTCGTATTCTTTGTTGTGGGTGCGCCTAGAAGTATGCAACATAGTGTACTTTAGATACCATTGCTACTCGGTTATGGTCTCATGTATTTGTAAGCATATAATGCTATTCCAAACCGTCATATAAACTGTTTTTTTTTCATTCAGCAAGATCTTTGAGACATTAAAATTTAAATATCACATTTTTGCAGTGTTTTTTTTTTTTTTAAAAAAACTGTTCGCAAGCAGAGCAACCAAAGCAAATAGCTTAGAAGCAACCAGGTTGTGAACATTCTTTTATATATCTCACTCTAAATCAAAAAAGTCACAACTCAAAATTTTTCAAAATATATTATTCCCCATAAAACAGTTCAAATACCAAATTTCTAACGTCCTCCTAAAATTCTTCTTCATCACTATCTGCTTTAACTGGAAAACTACTAATAAGACTGTATTTTTTTTGCTTGCGTACCATCAACAGTTGTTTGCCTCTACTAAACATTTGGGATTTTTTGAGTTATGACTATATCTGATTTAGGGTATACAGCCATATGTAGCTATGTTTAAGTTTACGTATTTACTCTCCACACTGTCGAACAAACACCGGCAGACTCGTCTACCTGCTGCCTATCGTTCAAGCATTGCTGAAGGCTCAAACCACACAGCTGTCTCTAGACCTGTCTCACTGATGAACGAACCGCTCGTTTGTTGGTCGTTTTCCCGCCTCAATGCATCGCTGCACTGCTGCACTGTACAATGCTCTAACGGGCGCTCTAACGGGCACTCTAACGGTGAAATGCTTCAATGCACCTGTACAGCGCTGTCTCATTTGCTTACCGCTTGAATAGACGACGGTGATGGTCAGCTGTTGAACTTGGATACGGGCTGTTGAGTTTGTCCGCATGGACAAACGCAAAGCAATGGCGGTGATGCTGACGAACGATGTCACTCGCTGCCTGCCATTCAAATGCAAATACAGCTCGCTGCAGGCTGGCTGAATCTACACACAAATACACACCCACACTTGAAAGCAATGATACGAATGAAATTCAACTGTAATTGCAGCTGACAGAAAGCCTGTGAAGGACACGAATAATCGTATTCATGAAAATGGTTATATAGAAGCCACTCTACGATGTAGTTTTTGCTCTTTTAGTTTTTCGTTATGCTTGCTGACATATACTAGTCTGACTATTTGGTTAGCTGAATTTTAAGCGCTGGTGCAATGAGTTGAATTTCATGTTTTTTTTTTTGCTGAATTTCTGAGTATTTACTGGCACTTTGCATAAATTAATTTATTTACTTTGCAATTCATTTTAGTTACCTGCACTGCTGGATAGGCTGTAGATTGAAGGCTGGCTATGTGCATTAAACGGAAGTGACCGTATGCAAAGCGAGCAATTAGTTTTTTGAATATCTGATGTCAAACGACTACTGAGTGGGTATTTAGGCGCTTAAGTGGCCATTAGGTTGATGAGCAGTAAATCACGTTGAGGGAAAGGGATTGAGAGAAGTTTGTAGATAATTTAAAAGTACGTATGTGTGGTATGTATGTATAAAAAAGTGACGAATGTAAAAGTCAATAGGCAATAGGAAATTCTTCTGAGAATGGTAAGGTAATTTTTTTAGAGATTTATATTTTTTTAACAAATGAAAAAGTAACTCCAATGAAAAAAATTATGTGGATACTGGAAGCAATAAATACCACTGTTGTCAAATATGGCAATAACGCAAAAAAACTGCCGTCTGCAATGACGAAGGCACCTACTATAATGACGGAAACAGAATCGAAAAAGGAGTCGATAAGAATTACGCTAACAATATCGACTACAATACAGGCTCAATATGCCCGCATTCATAAGCCTAGGTACACTCCCCGTCATTAGCATAGATTAGCAGACACTTTTGATCCTCAGTATGTTCAGTTTTCCTTTCGTTTGTTTAATATTGGGCACGTTCAGAAGGTGCAAAGCTCAGTAACTGTTGCGATTGCACCTTCTGAACGCGTTGTTTTGTACTTGTGAACAGCAACTGAATAGTTGCGTGTTAGATGAACCTAATATTTTTTTGATCATTTGAGACAACATGTTGTGTTGTGCTTGTAAATAAATTCAAAATTTGTATTTGACATGTTTTTTAAATTTTTATAAAATTTAAAATCAGATTTACACGTAGAATAAGCTAAATTTTATAGGCGCGGGTTTCACCCCATATATTAATAAATACAAGTATGAAAAATAAAGTAACTAATCTACACCCAGAAAAAGGTTTATTTATAATAACCAAGATTTGGTTATAGTGATCAAGTGGCATAGTTGGATATGGCGAAATAAATATATAGTTCACGAAAGTCTGCAATTTACTTAAGACTTCTAGTTGGGACAAATGTATATTTGTTAATAATTACAAAACGACTGCCTTGATTGGACAATATTGTTAGTTGAATAAAATCATTGTTGAGCAAATATAAATAATGCTTTGGTTGATACAAGTTGTCAATTAATTTTGTGAACTTGCTGTAGACTTGAATCAGCTAACCGTTTATTATTGGAAAAAAAGTTTCAGTTTGGCACAAATAAAAATTTACTCGATGTTTGTTGTGTTGGGTTTGTTGTATTAAGCATAAAAAATACGTACATATTTACATAAGTTAGTTACTAAAGTAAATAATACATATGTATGTGGTGGTAAGAATTTCCTAAAAAACAACGATGAAACAGGAACAGTCGGCGAAAGCCCAGGTCAATATCTGCTGGAAGTATACAGCTTTGCTTTTTCCTTGGCTAAATAAACACCTTCAAATTATAATTCACATGAATTATATATCCACTGAAAACCCCCGGTTGGCATCAAACTTTATATTTTTAAATAACTATGCGCGCACCGAAACATCTCGCGGTGATAGAAAAACTGAGACAAACAATTCTGTGCATGTCATAGCACACACTTTTCTTTCTCTACCTAGCGCAGCGATCGACATGCCATAGCTTACTGAGCGCTCTGGGACCACATACGTGTTTCAGCCATATACGAATAGCGGTACCGGAGCACTGATTTCCACGCACAATGCAATGGTCGGCATACTAGCACATTCAAACGATTCAATAAGTGGGACTGTGTGCATTGCTCAGCTGGCGCTCTTCGTATGTGAAACACACATTTGCTCAGAGAGCGCTCAGCATTCTTTAGGGGTGGCTCACAAGCACGAATATGTTCCACTCTCAAACCAAATCGTGGTTGCCTCAACTAAGATTTGGTAACTATGACTAAACCATGTGTTGAAAGAAAGCTTATATGCATTAACAGAGCTTAATAATATCCTTTTATGAACCATACGTTAAGTTGAATGGAATTTTAGGAATATGCTTCAAAGAAATATTTATTAGTATTAACCAAACCCTTCAACTAAATTAACGATTTGTTACAACCTAGATGAATATTAGAAGCTTTAATATATTTAGTTATAATTACCAACCCATGGTAATAGTTCCCAATCCTTGGTCACAGTTCCCAAATATTGTCAAAATTCGGGAACTAAATATCTTTAGTTGTCGAAACTAATCCTTTTTCTCAGTGTAAAGTCTCCATTTTTCAAACACACCTTAGCTCGGCGTGCCTACGGATAGTTTCACACTTATCTACAAGCATATGTACGTTAACTAATAGTTTGAACATCATAAGACTTCGTATATATGTATGTATGTATGTATGTAAATATTTAAACACATAATTCAAAAAGCCTAAATAAATAAACAAAGTAGTGTAATGCTTGTGGCTCACTTAAGCTGGAACTCGACAACAAGAAAACTTTTCCCCTAATCGCAGATAAGTAAACTGCAATCTTCATTTAAATGCTAAACTTCTTTGCATAAACTTTCAAAATTTTGACAGAGCGTGCACGTAACCTGAAAGTGAGATGGTGAGGGAATCAACACAAGTGGCGGATACAGGGGAGGGGCGATCGTTGATTTTTCCCAATTATTATTTTTTGTTGACGATGTAAGTAATTTTATTCCATATGAAGCGTTTTCGACGATTTTTCTTATATGGAGAAAATGAGCAATGAAAAATTCTCAAAAATTTATGGTAATTGAAATTGGGCTGCAAAACAGCATACTCAAAATAATTTTTATCAAAAAAACCGACTTCAATTCTCATATAAAAAAAATATATATATATATATCTCATGATCCAATGAACGGATCAAAACCGGGTTAGTATTGGACCACCTCTGAGACACTACCTTTCCGATGCAAAATGAATTATCGAAATCGGTTGACGTAGTCCAAAGTTATGCGGTAACATACATAAAAAAAAAAAAATATTCCGACGAACTGATAATCTCCTCCCTTTTTGGAAGTCGGTTAAAAAGCTCGAAATTTTTACAAAGTTTGTTAATTTCTTTTTTAATTTTGCACAAAGTTTGAAATTTGGTTTTATTAGGTTTTTGTGTAAAAAAAAATATACTATATTTTTAAAAACAAATAATTAAAATTAAAAAATATTAAGATAAATGGCGAAATGCTGTCATTATCGTTACTAGCCATAATTGTCTAACGCATTAATATTAACGCAATATATTAATTTCATATCAGGGGGATATCAGCAAAATGCGATATCGTTAAGGAATTGGATTTTGACATTGTCCTTCCACGGAGAACGAATATACAAAATTTTTGGGCTAATTATCGTGCATTTAACGTTGAAGATTTTTATCGAAAGGCAATATTTATACCGCTATTGGATAATATTTTGCTCGCTCTCCGAGAAATATTGCCAAAATATACATTACATAAACATTTTTGATTTGAACTCATCACTTCCACCTAAAAAACGGGGGGAAAATAATACGCTAGATGAAGAAAATAATGCTTTCGAATGCGTAAAATCGCTTGGAGAACCATATGATTTTTTCTTAAAAAAGACGCTATCAATTTGGAAGGAGAGTATAAAGTGTGATCAGAACTATGGACAAATAAGGTAAGCGAAAAGCCATTCCCAAAATCGGTAGCAGAAATTCTTGGTAATGCATCTAATATGTTTTTCTATTGATTAACAAATTTTTCCGCATTCTGGCTACAATTCCAGCAAGTAACGCTACTTCAGAAAGAAGTTCTTCAACCCTTGGCCAATTAAAAACAATTTTGCGTAGTACCATGAATGAAGCAATACTGATAGGTCTAGCACTTTTACACGTACACTTATATACTGAAAGGATAATAGAAATATTCGCAAAGGGAAGGCGAAAAATTGAGTTTGGAATTTAAGTTATTATAATCAAAATTCTGAAGAAGTTATTAAGTTACTTAATGACATCCTTCGTTTGACAAACATTGTAAGAAAAAAATAACGACCAAATTCACAAAATGAAACTTACTAAAATTAAAATTATAACACAAAACACTTTTCTTCGCACTTCATAAAAATTACATGAACCTCTATTTGCATGAAAAATAAATGAGGGTTCAAGCAGGTTGGATGCTTGTAGGCCATATATATTCGATTGGTCACTCCGCTGTGAATCAAGGTAGATGCCTGTTATTTAAAGTTATTTGACAAGTTGATTCCAAAATACAATAACAAGAGACAGCGAAAAAAAATTAGGTGAGAGAGATGAGAGGAATGATAGAAATATGTAGCAATTCCAACAACAAAACTACTAGCACAGGGTCGCATTTATCCTGCTATGCTATTTTATAAAATATATACATGGGTTTCGACGTTGCATATTTTGCAGCGTTGGGAAATGTTGTTTCACATGTATTTTGTTGTTGTGTGTTTGCAAGTTATGCAATCCGTGCAAACCGTGTTACGTGCAACGGCTTTGCAAGGTTTCGAGAATACCCCTAATGTGTTTGTATGTTTTTGCAATCCTTTAGTAAACACTTGACAATAAAAGTTTAAGGCAATATGAAACTTAATATGTCATGGAAATACATAAAAACCACTATTATGCATATTAGAGTGGTCCAAAAACGCATGTGAAACAGTAAAGAGCAATAGACCCCTATTTTTTATTTTAAAATCAAAAAATATTTAGGGGGTGCTCAAAGCACTCATAGTTTTCCATGTGTTTTATAATAAGGGGAAAAACACCTTTTCTTAGATATAGAGTAGAATTATTGAAAATCAATATTTTTCAATCGGAAAACTACGTTTCTCCTCAGGAGATTTCGAATAATAATGCACAATTGTTTCTTTAACCATTTTTTCATGGTAATTATATATAATAGGACCGCCAAAACCCCCATAAAATGCAATAGGGGGATCAATAAAAAATCACTGGTATTACAAACTGGTTAAATAAACAATTGTATATTAATATTGAAAGTATCCTGAAGAGAACCACAGTTTTCCGATCGAAAAATATTGATTTTCAAGAATTTTATACCATTTCTACGAAAAGTTGCGTTTTCCCCATATAAAATACATGGAAGACTTTGAGCGCTTTGAGCACACCCTAAATATTTTTTTATTTCAAAATAAAAAAAAATAGTGGTACACTTTTCTCGGTATAGAACAATCCTTGGGATGGCGGCATTAAAATTTCAACTTTACAGTTTTTGGACCACTCTAATACATCTGTTTGCATTCAGTGTCTGAAAACTTGAAGAAACAAACTTCCAGGATTTGTGTAGCATTCATATGTACAAATGCGTGTGTTTGAAAGTGTCTAAATGTACGTACATTCATACATAGATATGTTAGGTTAATTTCTCTTGGAATTGACTTTGAAGGCGAAGTTATCAAGTTTCTGTTCTATACGCTAGAATTTATAAGTTTCCTTTGCCACATGCAATCACAGTAGAAACTAATCCAATATCCAATTTCTCCTTAATTCGTCGTTGCGTTGCTCGTCTGCTTACAGAAGTTTTCTGCGGTTAGCTAAATTAGCTTTGCAATTTCGCTGTCAAACTTTCTTAGTCTAAATTACTTTCTCCAATTACATGAAGTGAATTTTATGCTCATGCAGGCGGGACATAAATGAAAAACACAACTTGACAAAATTTCCTAAATATATGCAATATTTTTACATTGCCACTGTAGTTGACATAAATATTGTTTTATGTGTGTATGTTCACATGCATTATTTATTCAGGAATGATAAATTAAATGTTAAAAGAAAAAATTGTTTATGTCTATGGAAGTACTTAGTAAATATTCTCATTCTTACGGCAGTCAGATGTACGTAACCGGAGCGACAAGGACTTATATCTGACCAAGGGCATCATTCCCCAAAAACCTTTAAGGAGCTGGTATTTTGCTACAACAACAACTAACGATATTAGATCCAAATATTTAAACATAAGTATTACTTAAAATGTTTGCTTATTTCACAATTATCTGGTTATAGAGATTAGACACTTGAAGAAAATATCAAAACATGATTGTTTATCAATGTCTGGAAACTGCAGCGTTAAATTTTGAGAGTCAAAAATCTCAGAATCTCGTAAAATTACAAACGAGTTTTAAAATTGTACGATGTACTATTTCTGTATGCTGTTTGTCAGTAATCTCACCTAATCTTTGTATACTTCGGCTACGCAAAAGCATAAAAAATCCACATAAACTATTTATGTAAGGTTTCCCAAAAATATACCGGTTTCTAAAGTCTCACTGCTGCAGTAGTTTAAAAATTTTTGAGCTCCTAGATACATTTTATGATAATTTTAAACACGACACCTCAAATTGAACTGCCGGTTTCACGAAAGCAATTTAAATTAAACATTTTTTTTTGTCAGTTTGCATATTAAAATCGAATAAAAAATTCATTTTTCACTTAAATTTCTTTTGTGAAACTACCTATAAGACGACATATTTATGCAAATCTGTGTGAGCATTTTTCTTAGCTTTTATTGCTTACCTGTGAAACCCATTTATATTTTTATATTTATATATAGGTAATCTCGGATTTTTTTCGAAAACACGACACTTGAAAAAATTAAACTAGTACACCACTCTCCAATTTATTTATTTTTCATTATTTTCTTAATTATTGCACTGTTCATATCACTTTATTTTTTTTATTGTACTTAATGTTTTATAATTATTTTATTTTAACATTTTATTACATTCTGTTTTATTTGCTTTTAATCAATTTTTGTTTCCTTATTATTTTATGTTGCTTAATAATTTAATTTTGGTTTCTGTATTAAGTTTTCACTTTTATTTGTTTTATTTTATTTTATTTTATTTTATTTTATTTTATTTTATTTTATTTTATTTTATTTTATTTTATTTTATTTCATTTCATTTCATTTCATTTCATTTCATTTCATTTCATTTCATTTCATTTCATTTCATTTCATTTCATTTCATTTCATTTCATTTCATTTCATTTCATTTCATTTCATTTCATTTCATTTCAT
>NW_023458560.1:39672922-39698565 GCF_013731165.1 Rhagoletis pomonella
TATATTTTAATTTTATTTACTTTAATTGAGCGATTTTTCATATCTTATTTTATTGTAATTTATTTAATTTTAGTGTTTTTATTAGCTTTATTTTTTGTATTCATTTAATGATTTTATATGTTTTTATTTTTTAATTTTTATTTTTTATTTTGGGTTTGTTTATTTACATATATTTAATTTTTTTCATTGAATATTTTATTTGAAGTAATTTAATTTAATTTAATTTTTCAGTTTTAATTTATTTATTTTGATTAATTATTCTTTATTTGTTT
Source organism: Rhagoletis pomonella (assembly GCF_013731165.1). Classification (NCBI taxonomy): domain Eukaryota; kingdom Metazoa; phylum Arthropoda; class Insecta; order Diptera; family Tephritidae; genus Rhagoletis; species Rhagoletis pomonella. The sequence goes on from NW_023458560.1 coordinate 39,673,195, forward strand.
GTCTTTCTCAGTGCTTTACCTTTTATATTAGTTATTTCATTTCATCTCATTTAATTTTGTTTTAACGCTTCCTTATTACTTTCTTATAGATTTGAAAACTCTACGGATATTCTCGAAGTGTTGCAAGGCCCTTGCAAGATACACGGATTGCCCGGTAAAACCTGTTTTCCTATGGGAAATGTTTGCAATCCATGCACGGTGCAAGGACTTTGAAAGAATTGGAAAATCCCCATATGTATAAATTTGTTTTACAACTTCCCTCATTTTCACTTTATGCTTTTCATATTTTTCCATTTTTGAATTTTCACAACTTTTAATAACAAAACTATTAAAGCACTTTCACCTGTGTTTTTGAGTTTACTTCACACTATGCCACTTTACAAATACATAGTTTTTATAACGATCGTTTTTTATAATTTCTTTATTACATCGATGCCTTAACAATGTGTTTGATTTTTATATCTAATAATATACTTTTATTAAACCGAAAACAAAAATCATTTGAGCACACTTTTGCATTTTCACTCCGACGAACGCGATCACTTGCATTGCACAAAACTTTTTGTTTACCTTCATTTCACGCGACACGAATAACTGCAGTCAATCCCGTTGATTTCAATCAAGTCGTTGCCTGTTGACTGGCCAGCTGCATTGTTGCATTGTTCTGTCGTTCGCGCCGAAAAGTGGGGTGTGTTTTACGCCAGCACAAGTGATCTTGCACTAACAGAGAGAAATGATGCTGTGTAATTATGGAGCTGTCTGCAGTGCGTGGTGAAAAAAACTAAATATGCACTAAACAACTAAAAAAAATTAAGGAAACACTTTTAAACTAGTAGACAATTTTATGTAAGGCTATAATTTTATTTAATGATTTTTTAATGAAACTTATAAGCTCAAAAAGGAATATATCTAATCCTGTACCGTATAGAATCTATATAAATATATAATACGCGAAGGCATTTTTTGTCTAGGATAAAAGATCTGCATCCTTCGCTCAATTTTCAAAAATGGGGCGTGAAATTAAAGCGCATGGCCTGTAGATGTGCAAACGGTTTTTTTTTTTTGAAAATAGTTGCCACCTGTTGAACAATTAAATTAAAAATTATTTAAAAATCAAAATGAGTTGCCACCTTTCAACAAATTATATTCAAATTATTAAAAAAAATAAATCAATTATTAAAAATGGGCATCAGCCGAAATAGTTTTGAAAAGCTTTGTGTCTTAGCTGAACTATAGGAGGGTTGCCACCTGTTTAAAAAATCATATCAGGTAAGAAAAATATGTATCACCATATGGGTACCAACCGAAAGGGGTTCCCGAAAGTAGTAGTTTCAAAATATTTTGAAGAGTGTTGCCACCTGCTTGAAATGTCGAATTTAGTTTACTTTTACACAACTTATATGAAATATCAAAATATGGATGTCAAACGAATGGGTGTTAAGAAATCTTTAGTTTGAACGCTAAGAATATTTTTGAGGTGTAGGAAGAGGGTTGCCGCCCGTTTAAAAACTTAAATTCAAATTATTTAATAAGTCTGCTGTATTAATAAAATATGGTTTAATGAATTATTAAAATGAAGGTATCAATCAAAGGGGTTTTGAAACACTTTTATTTCTGAACTGTACTTAGCGGGGTTGCCACATGTTTAAAAAATTATGTTCCACTTAATTCATCAGTTAATTTAAATATGTATCGCAATGTCAGGCGAAGGAGGGTTAGCAAGAATTAAGCTTGAAAATACTTTTGAAGAGGGCTGCCACCTGTTTGAACGGGGCAAACTCAATTAACTAATTTAAAAAGTATATGAAATATAAAAATACCGTAGTCAAACTAAAGAATGTTAAGAAATCTTTAGTTTGACCATTTGGAATGTTTGAAGAGGGTTGCCACATGTTTAAAAACTACATTTGATCGAAAAATCGAAATCGAATAAGTGCATCGGTTTATTGAAATACATGTATATCACAATGTTATACGAAAGGGATTTAAGAAGATTTTAGTTTGGGAATACTTTTGAAAGAGAATTTCAAAAATGAAAGTTTTTAATTAAGAACGTTTTTCATCCATACAGGGTGATTTGAAATTTTATGAAATTAAAAACATGCACTATGCCAGACTGCTCTTCACTGGCACTCGGATCTCTTATAACTCTGACTATCATTTGGAATATTTTTTAAGTTTTTAAAATAAAGTTTTTTGGCGTTTTAACGCCATGCGGGTTCACTAGTGTCTGTTATTATTGGAGAGCTGTTGATTAATTATATTTATTTGAATCATCATATTCTACTCCAAAATATTTGTGAGTATTACTTTAGGAATAATAATTTTAATGAAATTCCTTTTTAAATTAAAAAAGAATTTCATTTCATTTTCCATTAAAAATAAGCATTTCCGAATAACAGAAAATAACTTCATTTCTGCTAAAATCGAAAAACTCTGCTAGTGCTAAATGAAAATATTAGAAAATAAAATACCAGCAGCTCCATTTGCTGAATTCGCAAACAGTCAAAGTACAACGATGAAGAAGTAGAAAAATTGCGCAAACCAAAAAGCGCAATTTCATTTTTCATTGCGACTTGGCTGCCAGCAGCTGCATTTTTTCTCGTTTAATGCAGATTAATTGCCATTTGTTGAAACGCCCAAGGCGGTGCAGAAGGATGAACGGCTACGTGCAGAAAGACTTCTGTGCAAGTAGACACGAACGAACACGTTTTACATATGTATAAATATATGTATGTATGTATGTATGTGTTCAATTATAAATGAAAGCTTTTGTATAATTGAGTTAAAAAAAGTGTTGAAAAGAATCAAAAGTTGAGGGCGGGCAGGTCAAGTAGACGGACAAGTTTTGCTTGCTGCAGCTCAATTGCAGGTTATCAAAAGCGAATTGCGACTCCTCTTCAACTTTTAATTGATATTTATGCAACTAATTTGAATTAATAATAGGTTAGACATGAAGATTATGTTAGTGATTGCACGCTGTCGCTAGACAATTATAATTACCTTTTCTTTTTCAGATTTATGCTTATTCACCTTTCATTTCGATGAAGATGCAGAGGTAAAGATTTTCATGAACGTAAAAAGCATTGGATGCAGAATTTGGGAACTGGAAATGGAAAAGAGAAATTGCACAAACTATAGTTAGCCAGACGCAATTCCATTTTTTTTTTTGTTTTTTGTTATTCAAAATTGTACACATTTAAATCACGGCTCCTTTGAAAGATCGATCCTTGCTCTATAAAAGGAATATTTCTTTTTTTTTACGTAACTTTCGTAAACTTCAAAGAACGATTGCCGTGTGCCGTGCGGGAATTTTCTCTACAACACCCGGCGCTGCTCTTGACGCACTGCTGCACTCATCGCTACAGAGTTTATTCACACGTGGGGAAGCCTTGAAGGTCCCCTGCAGACTAGAAAACGGATGTTGGTATAACAATGAGTGGGGCGCAGCGGAAATTACTGGCGACAGAGATCTGAGAACTTGTGTCTTTTCAATGTCACAGTATAGTACGCCACCATTGCTTCGGTCTTCCAGGCTGAGGTATTTGCAATCCTCAGAGCCAAGGACTACGCGATGGAAAATAGGTGGAGGGGAAGGAGTTTACGTGTCTGCAGTGACAGCGAAGCTGCACTTAAGGCATTGGCCCGCCTTATAACTACTTCCAGACTAGTTCGGAAATGCAAGTCTCGACTAAATTAAAAGCTGGTAAACATAACGAGCTTGCTTTACCCTGGTTGCCAGGTACGTTAGGATGAGTTGAGCTGAGGTTGAGTTGAGATGAGTTAAGGTAAGTTTGGGTGAGCTGGGAGGAGTTGAGGTGATTTAAATTGAACTGTGGTGAGCTTAGGGCAGCTAATGTGATTTGAAGTGAGCTGTGGTGAGTTGAGGTAAAAAGCGTCCTGATCTTTATCTTCGTTCTTTCCTTCATCTATATACTTACCCCCACCTTTGTCATTATATTTATTATTTGAGTCTTTGTCTTTATCCCTTTCTTCTTCTACATACTCAACCTTTCCTTCTTCCTTGTATGATACTAAACCTACATAAATCATATTCCTAAACTGCTTCTTAGCGCGTTTTATTAATTCAGTGTCAATATTAAAGCTTATCAAAATTTAGGAGGAATTTCCTCCTCATGTACTTGTGTAGCATTTGTATTAGTGTCAATTTTGAATTGATTTTTTCGCTTCACATCAGCATCTAAATACCTTTCTAATGATGTATAATTTTTTATAATTTAGAAGTACATATATTTTAGCTGTAAAAGGGGTGTAAAGATATCATGTTTCCCCTTTATATATAAGATGTATATACTACTAGACTGCCTAACAAATCTTAACCTATACTAATATTATTTTTTTATTCAAATTTAGATGCATCTCTTTTTTTTTAATATTAACCATTCCGACAATCACTCCAATCAATCTTTTTACCTCCAATTTGTTGTCAGTTGCATTTCCACATTGTGGCATAATCGACAAACAGTAGCACGCCCACAATAGGCAAGTGAATCAGACATATGTAAATTCAGGCAGTAAAGCAAGAACAAAAGAAAAAAATAACTGCATACATACATACATACCTAAAAGGTGTAGACGACACCAACCAAACATTTGAAAAGCAAGAAAAACTACCACATTCAGACCTCTTACACGACTCTGCTGCTAAAGTTGTTGTATATTTTCCGTCATGGTTTTTGTTAAAACTGACACCATGTTGAATTGCAGTCATTTGAATCCACTTTTTTGTGACATTCATACATTCATTCGCACCCCACTACTCACGAATGTCGGGAATACAAATTCACCTTTCTCTAGTTTAGTAATACGAATGTGCATACCTACATACATATGTACGTGAATATGTATTTATGTATGTACTATGCAAGTACATATCGTCGTCTCAGAAAACGGATGTCGAATGTTACAAATCACGGTTTTGAGAAAATCGACTTTAAACTTTAAACTCAAATTATTTCGAAGCTACACGGTAGATTATTGTAATTTTTGGATCAGGCCTAATTCATATTATGGTTTTTAACATTGAATGTTTTCGAATTTAATATTTTCAAAACTTATTGAGAAAATGGACCTTCAATTCTACATACATTTGTCGTATGTTACGTTTGCTCACAATTCTGTTTTGTCCATAGGACATACGACAAATGCCAAAACATTTGTTATATTCACAACGTGTCACAAAGGTTAAATAAATGTTTAGAGGACTTGAAACCACAACCAACTGTTTTTTAACGGTTCGAAAATTCATAAAATGGCTTTTATAGTACCTTAAGAACCCCGCAAATATTTTACACTAATTGATTTTAGTGCCAACAGTAATATTTGAATAAAACGCCAAATTTTCAATGAAATATAAATATTTATTAAAAATAAACACAAACTAGTAATTTTTAGCAAAAAAAAAAACCGACTTCAACTCTCATATAAAAAAAAATATATATATCTCATGATCCACTGATCGGATCTTAACCAGATATGGTATGGGACCACCTCTGAGATACTACCTTTCCGATGCAAAAAGAATTATCGAAATCGGTTGACGTGGTCCAAAGTTATGCGGTAACATACATAAAAAAAAAAAAAAAAGATTCCGACGAACTGATAACCTCCTCCTTTTTTGGAAGTCGGTTAAAAACTAAAAAAGTTCTTTCAAAACAGTTTTGTACATTTATCATATTCTGTAAAGTTTACAGTGTAAATATATCAATTTATAACAAAAACAAAAAATTAATTCAGTTCTTTTTTTTCATTTTTACATATTAAAACTATTTAAATTTAAATGTATATGCATATATATTTTATTTAAATATGTGATAATATTGATTTAAAAAATTGTTTGTCAGTCTCACATTCGAGGTAAGGTACCATTTCAGTTAGGTCTTTAATTTTATTTCTGTCCAATTTCGGCTTACATAAAACAAGCAGTGTTTGCTGAAATAAATTGTTTGGGGTTACGTTTTCGAAACGCCCACGGGAATGTTTTTTAGTACATGGAGAATTAATATCAATTTCCTCGTGACTCGCTTTATATCCAATATTCCATAAATTATTTTTGTTGTACTCTAAATATTTTACTTTCGAAAAAGGCACAAGGTTAAAGTTCAAAAGTCCAGCTTTTTGTTAATAGTTTTTGAAATCGTCAGGAGCCATTTGAAGAATTTTCAAATGGGTTTTGGGATATTTTAAATTTTTTAAAATTTGTACTAATGCTATTGGGCTAGGAATTTGTATCTTTCTCAAGGTTTTATCTATAGTGCTATGCACACAGTCAACTTCCTGAATACAAGAATGCCCAGGTTCTGAAAATTTTTGTGGAATACTGGTAATGGAAGATTTATTCAAAAAGAACAATATTGCAGTAGATGTTATTTGATTTCGGTTTTGAGGAATACAAGAGTCACTCCATAAGATAATTTTTTTTTATTTCTGGGTGATCTATCTCTATCATTCATGTCCAGAATGTCCTTGGCACTTTCGTAAAATTTTTTAAGTTCGCCGAGCTCCACGTTCTCCTCTTCAGAGTCATTCAATATTTCATCTATAACACTAAAGTGTTCAAAAATTATATTAGAAAACAGTTTTTATAAACAAAACAAAAGTTTTTATAGTATTTACCCTTTCAAGGTTACGTCTAAACTTGGCGCAGGCGATGAATCACCCATCTTGCTCTCACAACGACAACCAGCTGACTGAAGAAATTTCATGCATTGCAGTGCTTAAGCTATGCACACATGCAACAATTGTTTACAGTTTTCCTGCATACAATTGTCGTAAGTTCGGTATTTCGTGACACATACCACAAAGGTTTTCTGACAAAAAAAAAAGTAGATTTGTATGGGCGTTTGTTGTATGTGACATATTTTCAACACATACAACAAAAAGCACACCCAGATGTTGATATTACGCAACATACGACAAAATGCACTCGATATATCTCAAAAACTAAGGGAGATATAAAAAAATGGATTGAAGAAATCAAAAGAGCATGTCCAAGTTAGTAAATCTGCATCAAAATCCCAAAATCGTGATTTTGCACATTCGACATCCGTTTTCTGAGGCGACGATATGTGTATTGGCGTGGGCTGAAAATCCGCTTTTTTAGAATTTTGATTGGTAATAGCAAAAATATGGTTCATTATGCTCTAAAAAATATCTTTGTGAAGTGTTAAAATTTTTGGTCAATATCCTAGGCTCGCCCAAGTCCATTAAAGTTCAAGTACTAAAAAAAAAATGTTTCTTAGCTAACTTCGATTCTCTACAAAAAAGGTGCATGTACCAAATTATGTAGGACTTGCACTTTAGAAGATTAATACAATTTTATTAAAAAAATTTGTTAAATAATTGATTTATAAATTTTTATTTTTTGAGCATATTGAACTTTGATGGACTTGGGCGAGCCTAGGATATTGACCAAAAAATTCCAAATTTTACACAGATTTTTTTTAAAGCATAATGAGCCATATTTTTGCTATTACCAATCAAAATTCTAAAAAAGCGGATTTTCGGCCCACGCTAATGTATGTATATGTATTTATGTAAGTAGGTATGTATATCTAATATTTCAGCTTTTTCCGAGTTATCAGCAACTCGCCTGCTGTGGGTGAAACAATCTGTGCCCACCCACTGTTGTGTTGTTAAAATGATTTCCACTCGCTTGAGTTGGCGTACTACATACCTTCTGTCGCGGCGCTCAACACACGCTTTTTAGCTCGAGCTCGTTCGCCGCTGTAGCTTTACACTGCCACTGTTTTTTTGACGTATGTACATCACCCCATCTCCCACTCCCCGCACGCTGTAGCAGGTAATAAAACTGACATGGAAAAATTATTATTACTATTATTATTATTCTTTATTACTTTGTGAGCGCGGCAGCATGGAGTGTTTGCAGTAAAACGATGTCATAAAAAGCAGAATATGGCGATGTTGATTGTATCCGTTGTGAAACATTGCTTCTGTAGTTTTTTAAGTGTCGTCACGAAGAATTTTTATAGCTGTAAAAAATAAGAGAGAGGGATAATCAAGAATAGTCAGTTTCGAAGGAAAGTTAATGAAATACTTACTTTATTTTCTCCAAAACTGTTCAAGTAAAAAAAAGACCAAAACTCAATTGAGACGTAAGTAGCTAGGTTTTTTTAAACGCATTAAAGGAAATCAGTAAATTAAAAATCGTAACTAAAGCGCTTCGTAGCCCGATGGCGTGATTATTCTAGTTCAGGTTGAAACGCTTCATAGAACAAAAAAGCCTGAAGCGGTTTGCATTTTCAGGTTAAACTTTTTTAATGGACGAAAAAATTAAAAAATTTGGTCCCTGAAAGACAAAGTGTTAAAAAATGGTTAAAATTTATAACTGACCGAGTTTTTGGAATTTTCTTGCTGCCACCTCCCAGAATTATAGAAAATAGAAAACATGGAGACAGTGTCTATTTTTTCATTTTGTAGTCGGTTAAAAGTTCTCCATATTATCTTTAATTTTTTTCGTAGAATTGCCAATAAATCTTTAAAAATAAATATGTACATACTATGTGCCGTTTTTTTAAGTAGGATTCAAAATTTATCTGCCATTCAAACACATTATTTCAGAATAAAATTTTCGTTTAAAGGACAGATAAATATTAAGACCTACTTGAGAAAACGGATATAACAATTTTAAACCTCTTGCCTGTAAATCATAATAAATGCTGACTTGGTTTATCGTTTGTACTATTTACGTACACATTTTTCGTCGAGCTGCATAGCCAGCTGCAGAAGCTCCATTTACCGCATGTGTTCGCTGAGCCAACAGTGAGCCCATCTGTTCAGGAGTAGGCCGCAGATTGTCCTATGCCCTCCAATGCAGCTTCGATCGGTCCTTGAAGATGTTTACTGGACCTCTACTCCAGATACTAACATTCCCTAAATTCATCCCTTGGAGGCATGTGCGTGGAGACGGATCCTTTTGGGGTCAGCCTCGAAAGGCTCCGGTCCATTTCTCCCGGTAAGAAATTGAAGCATTCGAGAATTGTCCAATGCCTGCACGCTGGGTTGAAAGAGAACCCAGAGCTTTTGAGCCTAATGGCTGAACGAACCGCCGCTAATATGCCCGCAATGTCAAACAGAATTGGCTTGATAATGATTTCATATAGCCAGTATATCACTTAAGCAGAAAGATCCCATATCGTTTCCCTGGCATTTTTCCAGCAGTAAACAGCCATCGATGCCTTTTTTACTCGCTCCTCAATATTTGGCATACATGATAACGTCCCATCCAAGAACACGCGCAAGAGCTTGCCCCTGTCAGAGAGAACAAGTGAAACACCACCTATTGAGGGAATCTGGGCAAGAGGCACCTTACACTTCCTGTTGAATAATGCGAGCTCCCTCACAACTAGCAGACCAATTAATGATCATGTTCACGTGTCCCTGCATAAGATCGTACAGAGTCCCAAAGAAATTTTTCCTGACGATGAGTGTCACGTAATCCGTGTAGGCGATAACCTGGCATACACTCCTTTCCAACTCCTCCAAGACGTCATTTATCACAACTACCCAGAAAAAAGGTTAAAGGGCGCCTCCCTGCGAGGTGGCACTGCTCACTTTACTCTGGTCAGAGGCATTGCCCCATTCGACTGTGATAGTTCTTAAGCGATTCCTCCCCGCTCATCGCTCAGTTTCCCTCTTTCTCTCTCAAGTATCTTAAATCTACGGGACTACTACAGGACATTCGCCTAAATCGTTTTCGTGTAAGTTTTTCCATGGCTCACTTTTGGCCTTTCTTATCTCGGACTTAGAGACAGGCAGTCCGACCTTGTAGAGTTCCCAGTCGGAGTGTTGTGCACTATTCCTGGCTTTGTTGAAAAGACGCCTTCCCGACGCCCTGTGTTCCGAGATTTCCATCGCCCATCATTTAGGTCAGACCTTGGCTGAGAGACTACTCAGCGGGAATGAGCTTTCGATGGCACGCTTACAGGCTAATGTGAATTTCTCCACCAAATCATCAATCGAGCTTTCGCTGCTTAAGTTCTCCGGGGGCTTCTGGTGGTAGTTTCTACAGGGGGCCCAATTTGTTCTCCTAAAATTTCTAAAAGGATACTTTAAGAACGCAAGGGTAAGATCAAGGACTTCTTGCTTAGCCGCAGTGATATACGTTGGTTCGTTTTCTCTATTACAAATACTTATATACCAGAATATATTCGAAAAGTGACTCACCTCTCGCGTTGATATCTAGCTACCCTAGCAAGAGCGCCTCGAATTTGCATCCGATCCAATTATAAATCGGTTTTCCATCGCCTCGCTTCGGCTATGGTCTCAAACAGCATACAGCTGCGAATAAGCAAGGGAGCGTTGCACATTGGTCTCAATCGAGGACTATAGATCACTACCAAGTAGAACTAAATGCAGTAATATTTTTTCCCCAATATTTTTAAATGGTGGTACAAGGCGTTATGTTGGCATAAACACATTCCAGGTGGTTCCATTGACTAGTTCGATGCCACTTCAAAAGATTGAGCATCGATTAAAATGAATTCTGTAGAACCCACAGATGCCCAGCTTTAATGACCCTGCAGGCAAAGCTAATAATTGTGAACTAAAATGCTACCAGCTTGCGTTTCTGCCCAACTAGTTCAGGTTCTATCCTTTTTCAATGTTAGCGAGTGGTATTTTTAACATGGCTATGTCCTGCGAGATGTCAATTGTCTGCAAATTCATCCCCCGTGAAAAGCATAAGTACTGATTTTTTCTCGCGGCCCAATGGCAAACAGAGCAAAGCCTGGGGTGGTATTCCTGAGGTCCGAAGTTCAAGTCCTGGCACAAGGAAAATTTGTTTAATTTTTTTTTTTGGGGGTTTTTATTGTAATTTTTTATGGCACAAGTATTTCTTGCCATAAGTGTGTTTTTTCTGCAATGAAATTGGATTTTGAAATTTTTATTTAAATTGATATAATTATATTGACTTATATTAATTTAGTTTTAAAAATTTTAACCATCTCGAAGCGGACTCGAACCTGCGATCTCAGAACCAGAACCGATATTTGTAAGAAAAGCAATTAATTGCGTTTTATTTTCAGCTTTGGCAATTCAAAGGCAGATGTCGCTGAATGCTTAAGTTCTTCGAAATTGTAGGCCATCGCTTCAGCACATACTGGTTAATGAACTGGTATTTTTACTGACTGGTTTGGTTTTTCACAGTAGGGAAAGAACACATACATATGTAACTATCATCTCTAGCACGTGACTGCTTTAGCTTTGGAATGCCGGATCATGATGACCTGAATGTCGAAAGCTGCAAAATGGCTCTTAAGGTAGACCGAAATCCATAGACAACGAATACTTCAGCGGCTTTCGGTTTCATCAACATTGGGATTGTATGGAAAATCAAATTATTTACCAGGTTTCCACGGTTACGAGGCATTTACGCGTTTCCATGAATACCCCCATATTTATTTGAACAACTCCCGTATATTTACAACAAGTAAACTCCTTTTACCCTTACCTGAGCAGCACGCTAAGCTGAGTTCTCATTTTAATTAAGTGCACTTGCGGTTTTCGGTTTGCCAGTCGTATTTTGCAATGGATCGCAATATAGCAAAGTCCTGTTAGCTGCAGCAGCAGCAGTTGACCGCAATGCCTGTGGCACTTACATATGTACATACTACATTCAAGCCACAAACTTATCTGTATGTCATTGTGTAGGTAACAGAGTTGATTGAAAGCAGCGAACAATGTTTTATCAAGCTGAGATGTATTTACATATTATATATTTACATACAATTGTATGTATTTCAATGAAGATGCCAGCTAATAATTATCGCTTGTCACCGCAGGATGCCAATAACAATTAAGCAAGGAACGGCTAATTAGGTGCCTCAAAGCTATTGCGGTTTTTCGGGTAACAGAGGAGAGATACTGGGAAAAGATAGAGCTGAATATACAACAATTAGAACATACCTTTGAGGTTTAAAGCTTACATTTATGTTACTTGTTACACAATAAAATCGCTACATAATTCATTTGCTTGAATTGAGTTTCGACTCGCAGGCAAAAAAGCAACAAAATACTTTCATTATGAATTTCGTGACTGGCAGTGTAACCATCATAAAACTATTATAAGCATTTTATTATTTTCTTATGGCTATAAATAGATTGTCATAAACGTTGTCATTAACAATTCGACTTAACCTCACTTGACATTTGCTACACAAAAAGCGAAATCACGCGATGCATCATTTCCTCACTGCTGCCACCCCAAATTTATAAGTTATAGCTGTAATAACTTTTTTACCAGCAGGCACGCTAAATGTGATACGTGTTGTATGTATGTACTATTCCTACCTATACATGTGTGTACATATGTATGCACATATATTTACACAGACAGTCAAGTTGATTTTATAGTTCTCTAGCGAGAAATTAGATAAATTGCCAAATAATATTGCAGTCACGTCAACATGGCAAGCGACAAACAGTCGAATACACAAAGCAAACTTTTTGTTAATAATGAGCTTGGGAGAGGGGCATTGTACATACATACATACACATGTAGTATATGGACAGGCAGGCAGGCATACTTAAGTAAACTAGACATGATCGTTCACCAAACCAAAAAAAAAATAGTCATACTCATTAATACTCATACTAATATTCGCACTTCACACATGTTGATACCTACAAATATTTGTATTAAAATTTGTGAATACTCATGTAAATATTTTGATTCATAAAGGTGACGATATGTATTCATATTCATATCGATAATCGTGTTAATATTTTTTTCTTTATATTAATATTTATAATAATTTTCATACCATCATTCATATTCGTGCTCATAGCTATGCACATACTCAGATTCATAGTCATATTCATATTTGCATTCATATTCATATTAATTTGTTAACCGACTTCCAAAAAAGGAGGAGATTATCAGTTCGTCGGAATATTTTTTTTTTTTTTTATGTATGTTACCGCATAACTTTGGACCGCGTCAACCGATTTCGATAATTCTTTTTGCAACGGAACGGTAGTGTGGTCCCATACTAATTTGGTTTAGATCCGATCATTGAATCATGAAATATATATGTAGATATAGATATATTTTTTAAGTCGGTTTTTTGTTTGCTAAAAATTACTTGTATATACACATTCTTTTTGATATCATCAACTCATACTCACTCTTAGTACTGATGCTCATATTTATACTCATCCTAGTTCTCATACTCATACTTATACTCAAATCTACTCATACTCATACTTATATTTATAATTTAGAATAATATTCAAATTTAGAATAATATTCATTTATTTAGAATAATATTCAAATTCGCACTCATTCTTAATCATACTTATGTGTATTCATACTCATATTCAGACTTTTTCGTAGTTCACTGGATTTTATGAGAAGCTTTTTCCAGGCAGAAATACACTCGGAGTTTTGTTATTGTCTCCCGAAGGGTGACCACTGTTTTATTTATTCATTTATACTCATCCTCTTATTCATATTCGGGCTCAAGTGTGTTATTATTTTATCTTCTTTCATTGCCTTCTTTAAAAGTGTCCATTTTATTTTCCGAACTGGCAAAAGTTTCCAATGAAGTCTCTATTTTATTAAAAATTTATTAAATTTGGGCTTTTAAATATTTTTTTTACTAACTGCCTTTCGTCTAAAGTTCACTTTGCTATTTGTTTTACTTCTGCTCCCTCCATTTGATTATTCATCTTTGTATATAGCTGAAACTAAATGTGCATTTCGGTGTGTGTGTGTGTGTGTTTTTGTTTGTGGGACTCCCACATGTCTGCTAATTTCACCTGCAAGGGGTAGCGGAAATATAGCGTCACCGCACAGTGACAGTTTGAAACTAATTTCTTCTGCTTTAGTTGACACATAGGTATGTACATAATTACATACCTACATCAGGGATGAAATTTATGGTACAATTGTACTTTTTTGGTACATTTTGGAAGCCAATTGATATTTTTGATACATTTTTGGCAAGATACGGTACTGCGCTACAATTATGTCGAAATACCACACCCTATTTACTAGGAGTTTTGAATTTTTGTGCATAAAAATATAGTCAACTTTTTCTACCTTATTTAAGTAAATACATGGTGTTTATTAAAAACGAAACTCTTACTTAAAAAAAAAAAAAAAAGTTTCTGTCATAATAGGTCTACTCATAAAATATTCCAGTAAGTACTAGCAGACAGAAAATAAAAGAATCATAGCGAGTAAAATTGAGGGGAAGACTAAAATATCAGAAAAAGTTATTGAACGCAGTAAAACTTACGCCATTCTGACTTTCTGATAGGTAAGTAAGTTTTTTTCTAACAAATATTTTTGATACCGCATCATGACGCATTCAAAAATAAAAGAATCTCCTCCAAGCACCCTTCCTTGTTTCACAAAAATTAAGTAGATATAGCTACAAATGTGTCTTTAAAATTATCCCATTTTCGTTTTAACGATCAACTGACAAATTCGGTCAGAACCTTTCAGCATTATTATCTATTTTGGTATATTTCTCAATATTTTGCGTAAATTCCGTCCAACAAATTTTTTCATCCAAAATTTAATAATTTTATACGGCAGCCATAGTTGACGCACGGAAATTGGAAAATTAGAAATTAATAGTAAATTAACGAAACTAAGCTTTTCTTCCTTTCTTTTGTTTATTCACGAACACATGTTGAATAATAATATAACAACAATATTTTTCAATAAAAAGTAATATTTATAAGTTTTCGTAGGTAAAATTTTTTCCAGCAGAAATTGGCAGATCTCAGTGTCATTTTACGCTCTCGATTTCCCCCACTTTGCGAGATTTTAGGTACGAGAACTCTGCTATCAACTTGTTTATTTCTATAAAAGGAAATATTTTGCAAAATATTTTTGTAAAACTTCCATTCCGTTAAATGCAACAGTTTTATTTTTAACTTCTGTATTATTAGCACTTAATAAGAATAACTTGTATGCTTTTCTTGATTACCTTGGCATTTTGGTGGCCTTTCAAACAATTGATTTGCACTTATGTTTTCCACCTTCGAAACGCCATGTTTTATATCATGATTTTTATACAGAAAATCTAAAAACATATGTATATTTAACTATGTATGTATGGTCTTTTAAATGTTGGTACTTTTTCGGCTTATTTAGTACACTTTTTTTGTCCATTTGGTACAAAATTAAAAAAACTCATTTATCATCCCTGACCTACATGACTAAATTACTCACCTGACAAACGTGTCGCCCTCGGCAACCAATTTATTGCCAGTAATATCGCCATCGTATCGATTTCTTATTACCACGCGCTCCAAAACGTCCGCGGAAGGCGACTCGCTTAGTCGAGTTGGTTTTTTTATTACCTGAATGAGTAGTTGTCTTATCGCTTTATTATTTCTGCAGGTGGTATTTGAGCAATAATTATTTGGAACAATTTTATTCTTTTTAATATTTCATTTATTCTTTAATAAAAAATTTTAATTTAAAAAAGAAATTAATTATTTCCTTCGCTATGGCGCTTCCCATTTATATAGCGAGAGTACCAGTTTGACAAAATAATATACGACCATCCTTATTTTATGCTGACTATGTTTATGGTGCCCTTATATTCCTGTGTTTTTTTGTGATAGCGAAAAGGCTGTCATATTTGTTAGAAAATTGTTTTGGGCCAGAGTTCACGGAGACTTCTGTTAAATTAATAAAGAAACGCTTGAAAATCGGGATCTGATCGGCACAAATATAAAAGATCGGCACACTTATAACTCCCGACTTTTAAAAAATATTCAACGGGACAATTTTCTGAAACTCGGTACTGTCGGATATGAGCAGAAAAGAGTTTTACTCAGGTGTACAAGGCGTATGAGTAACATTATTTCCTGCGCATTTTTCATGCAAAAAATCTTTGCGCATTTTTATTTTTTATTCTTTATTTAGCAATCGATTTGTTTCGTTAGTACCTGTTGAAGTTAGAATTTTTTTGTTACTTTTTGTCAAAAAATAAAATAAAATCTGGAATGATTAATTATTTTCTCAGAAGCCATCAGGCCAATCCAAAATACTGCATACACGGTTTATACTGGTTGTTTAATTGGTTCGTAATATATGTATAAGAGATTAAGTGGAACTACTTTTTATTTACATAGGAATTGGATACTGGAATCCATAAGGTATCGCTCCATGTATACAACGAATAGGAATATAGGTGTCAAACTTTGGCGGCCAGTTGCCGATGATGAGAACCGACAAATGCACATTAATATCCTCATTGCAAAGCCAAAAGTGTTTTCCTCGATTTTTCCGAGATTAGAAGGGGGATTCATTTATCCTTTTCTCGTGATCACTACAGTGGGTTTCTTTTTCTTTGCGGATGATTATTGCTTTAAGTGGCTGCTGGCCTACTGTTGTCCGGGAGTGTTCTCGATGACACTTTCAATGCTATTTTGTTGTATTGGCTCACGGGCATCACTTTGGCTATTTGGCTATTTACTTCTTTCAGCACTTCGAGCGTACTGTACTAGCAGCTCCATAATTGATTGGTTGTCCTGTCTGCGTATAACGCAAAAGCTCCTCTTTGTCTGCAAGAGTGGCATCTCTACTTTGCTTAGAACCAGTTTTTTGTTTGTTGATTTTATTGCATTCAAAAAAATTTCTTAGAATCGAAGTTATCCAAGCAAACGGGGCATCGGACAAAATAAAAGCAATAGAGTTTATGGCGGCCAGTGTTAAGAAAGTGTTTAGTGTTTTGTAGGATGGTATATGAACATATTTAAAAATTTAAAGAAAACATTTTTGAATTGAATTACCATCATCCAACTATTCCAATTAATGCAGTTCTGGAAAAAATATTTTGCAAGCTGAAATTTTTATAAGCTCACTACATAAGCTAATTGCTCCTCGATAGAACTCCGGCGGTTTTGTACGAAAGTTTGTTGATTTTTTTTAATATTGCACAAGATTGGAAACTTGGTTTTGTTAAAGAATGAACTATATTTTTATAAAAAAAACTAAATTAAATTACAACAAAAACAATACGTTTAAACTTGGCACAAATATGTACATATGTATTTCTTTATATACATATCTGTGTTCTTATGGAATAGAAGCTTTTGATGAGACCTAACAAGAATATTGACTTGCTACTAGCGGACCTATTTCCTGCTCGTTTATTTTCCAGAACACCTACATGTAGAGCTTAGCCCTTTCCCTGCATTTGTACAAAATATTGTACATATAATTTTTTGTAACATTGGAAGCTTGCTACTAAAAATCGTATTAATATTTTTGAAAACAAATTAAAGTTTATGAAGTCTTGGAATGTCCCGAATAGTTTACGTAAATTTCAAAATCGAAAACGTTTCAAGAATATTTTTAGAATTTAATTTAAAAATAGACCATTTTATATTTTATATAGTGACACGCAAGTTGTGGTAATTTACTGTAGAAAAAATACGTGAAAGTCAAGTAAAATCGCTCATGAAAGCACATAGTATGGAAATATAAAAAGCATTTCATCATATAAAAATGCTAAAATTAAACTATCATGATTTAAAATATTTTTACCGAGTTGTCAAAAAAAATGTACAATATATTGTACATTTATTTACACTGAAAGGTTGTAAGTGTCTTGTACAATATATCGTACAAACGTCCGCAAAGGTTGCAGTTGCACAGGCAATTAGGGTGGTTTTTGCCATGGTTTTTGAAGAGCTTGTGCGCTGTTGTTGCAGTAAAGGGTATGTTTTTGATTTCTTGATCTACTGAAGGCAGAAAAACCGGGAAGGTTTATTAAAATGGGTCATTTGTATTTTATATATATACTTAAAAAGGTATAAAATATTCATTCCAACACATCTTCATTAAAATCAATTATTTTGTAAATAAATAAGTTCATTTTCAATGAAATAAAAGTTTTATGCCGTCAAACTTAGTGAAATATTTATTGAGTTTTCTTGAGTGCTTTTACTCCTTTGCGGACTTTTGTACAATATATTGCACAAATTTGAGGAAGCCCTAAGCTAGCTACCCAAAACAACTTTTGAATATTTTTTTTTTACTTTTGGTATTATGAGGCTCTATGAACCTTGTAATTAAGAGGAAAAATGTTTATATTCATCAAGGACGGATTTGACCGGAAAGGGTTAGACTGCCTGTTACCTTTCGCAGTTGTCCAGTAATGTTGTGCTTCATTCTTCATCTATGTAGATATAGTAGTTTCGCTTAACGGAACTATATGACAATCCATTAAATATTCCTGTGCCTATGAATCGCTGTAGAGCATCTTCCTATCATAACAGGCATTCGGTTAAGCTTTAAACTTACTTTCTAATAAAATTTACTTTGGAGGCTGTTAAGAACGCCTTTTCAAAATTATTTTTAATTACAATAGCAACTTAAGTCATACACGTTTTCTTAAATTTTTTGTAGCAAAGTATGCCAATGCCTATATTTTCGCTCAAAAATTTGCATCCTTTCCTTAAATGCGTATTACTACTTCGTATAGTAAATAAAATACTATCCCAGTTCTTACTGGGCGCATTGGTATGCATGCCGCATATACAAACCGAAAAATGTACCATTCATGAAGATTGTAGTGCTAATGATTGCGGTGGCATATAAAACATTGCATTTTATTGCATACGATAATGTGGAAATAGCTTGCTGGTCTGATGAGCCACAAACATTGAAACACATCTACTTTAGTGCATAAGTTAAACGGTCTTACAAACTTCCCTGTATCTTACACTTTTATCCTCTTATTACTCCACATTTCTTCTGATATATTTTTTCGACTTTAACTCCAACTTACCTGCTTGCCGTGTCAAGCCGTAAACGCTAAGGAATAGTCATGTAATCCTGTGTGAGATAGACAGGCGCCTGGACAGGCTGCGAATGGCTTGGCAATTGCTGTAGTCGGGCTGTGCTGACTGCTGTTCTAACCACAAGGCTAATGCGACTCGCTAGTTAGCGTTCTTCTCTAAGACAGCCAGTTGAGCAGTCTTGCAATGCCAAAGACAAACACACACACACACACATACGTACATACAATCGAACTTGTAAAAATGCCAGCATACAGAGGTCTTACTTTATATAAGTATTTTTGTGCAAGTTGTATGTAGTCTCATGTCAATTCCACATTTGCCTGAAGCTCCATGTACAGCGAGGATTACACAAGAGAATGCTCTATATAGATGTTTTTTCTTTTTCGAAGTTACATGCTGCAGTAATGTACCTGATGATGTTAATATGCATTCTGGTATGTGTATGTGCATATATTTACATTTTCTCTACGTTCTCGTAATTGTAGTCTTCTAAATTTCTAACCCGCAGCTATTTGTTGGCAGCTGCTGGCATTTTATTTTTTTTTGAAGCTTGATTTCCTGTTAAACATCTCTAATTGCCCGGCTATGGAAAAGAGGCAGAAAAAATTACTTTACATATGTGTGTCGGGCTTAGTGGTTGTATAAAATATGCTTACTGTGTTACGAATTTAATTCTGTTGAGCTTCTCATTCTCTGCTCGATTGGCATAAGATAGAATTTCGAGTTAGAAGCGCATTTGTTCATGATAAAGTCTTAGTAGAAAAAGCCCTTGATTTTAGTTGGGCTAACCAAATTGAAAAGTGGAAGAAGGAACAACAGTATACATGCCGAACTTAGCTCAGTGGTTAAGACCGCTGACTTTGAACGATGGAGTTGCTGCAAGTGGGCTGGGCGAATAAGTTGATGAAGAGATTTGGTAATCTCCGAAGCAGCCGGTATAACTTCTACTACGTGTAAATTGTTGTAGTTTCGATACGATTTTTTGCGTTAAAAACGGCCTCACACATACATAAATCCATAAAAAATATCGATCAAAAATCGATAAATACTTATAGAAAAATCGATAACAAAATCAATACATATCAATAAATATGGATAAAAAATCGATAAATATGGATACCCAAATCGAAAAATATCGATAACAAAATCGATGAAAATCGAAAACAAAATCGATAAAAAGATCGATAACAAAATCGATAAAAATATCGATAACAATATCGACGAAAAAATCTATAAATATCGGTAGCAAAATCTACAAAAATATCGATAACAAAATCGATAAATATCGATTACAAAATCGATAAAAATATCGATAACAAAATCGACAAAAAAAAAATCGATTAATATCAGTAAAAATCGATAAATACCGATAACAAAATCGATAAAAATATCGATAACAAAATCGACGAAAAAATCTATAAATATCGGTAACAAAATCTACAAAAATAACGATAACAAAATCGATAAATATCGATTACAAAATCAATAAAAATATCGATAACGAAATCGACAAAAAAAATCGATTAATATCGGTAAAGATTGATAAATACCGATAACCAAATCGATAAACATCGATAAAAGCCCAGGAAATTGATAAGCACAGATGTGCGTTCTGTGATATAGGAGAGCTAAAAATCCAAGAATACGTATCCACTAATTAACTAGACTTCAGCGCTACCAAGCGGGTCCCTTTTTCGCAGACGTATTTTTCATCATGCAGGTAGCATATATTTTGAATTTGAACGTAATTGGTTAATAAATACGACTTTAATTAATATCGACTACAGCGCCACCTAGCGCATTTTTAAGTAGCTTATAATAGCACCATAACCAAAGTATAACCTCCAAAAATTTGACGGAAATCTATCCAGTAGTTTTTGGGTTAAGTTCGAAAAAGGGAAACGGCTATCATTTTGAATATTTATTATTCTATTCAAGTTGGATATCAGTCAGAAATTCTTTTAATAGAAACATGATTAAAGTAATGCCACATAAATTCAAGCAAATCAAAATTCCAACTTCATAAACCTTGTTATTATTTTTTATGCACAACAATTCTAAAATTCTCGGAATATTTACTGTCAATTCCATCTACCCAAACTTGCTATCGGATAAAGATTACTGAAACCAGCGCATAAATTCTCAAAAAAAGGTAAATTTTTGTTGCTTCAGACTGATGTTATTGCTACAACACATCCATATTTATGTAATACATGTACATATGTTACTACTTGTAGTACGGAAATACCAGCAAATCCTGCTCTAATATATTTGATAAACTAAGCTAAGCTCCAAATGGAATAATAAATAACAAAAAAATTTACAAATTGCTGACGTAAAGTCTGCCAAGCAGAGTAAGATATAAAATAAAATAAAGGTTTATAAGGCGAAATACATTTGTGAAAATGTGTATGAACAAATATATGGCAGCATATTCGTACAAAAAAGCGCAAACGTATGTATGTACATATGTAGACAAGTATATTAATATGTGTGAGTGAAATAATCTAAACAATAATATAGTTACATGAAATCGATTAGCTGAAACAAGTGAAATGCCGACAGGATATTGTTGAAATATGCTTGTGTTTGTATTGTATTGTATCTGTTAGTGAATGGACATAAATGTTTTTGCACCTTTTTCCTATTGTAATAAAAATTTTTCGCTTTTAAATTTATGTATGAAAATAACAATGCAGTGCTAAATTAATTCATTCACACAAGGCAAGTGAAATTTTCAAAAGCACTGTATGCTGACTATTGCAGATTGGAAAAATGGCATCCTATTCAAATTTATATTATGGATTTTTTTGTTAAACTAAAATTCATACTAAATGTCACCTTTCTGAGAAATGAAAATTTGGAAAATATGGAATTGTATACAACAACTCACAGTAAGCTTTAATTAATACATCGTTCAGAAATAAATTGCCTTTTAAGATAGATGGATTGCAAAATATTTAAGTAAATTATTAAAAAAAAAATATTGCTATATGGGATTTGTTTAAGAGCGCCGTTACCCACGAACGTGCACGTAGCGTGGCGTAGAAGTACGTAGCAACGTGTCAAGTTTACTGTTGATAGAAAGAGAGAGAAGCAATGCTTACGTCACGGTCATGCGCTGGTGAGTTTTTGTAAACACGCAGATCCCATAAGGTAGATCGTGTCAGCTGACACGTTCTCCGTTTTTATGTCCGTGGGTAACTGCGCTTTGAAAAACAAATAGTTCAGACCAGGGCCCAATTGCACCAATGACTTATCATTTATCACTTTACAACTTTTGGATAAGCCTTTTTATTGAAAAGTAAAGTTGATAAGTGTTGCACTTTATACCTATCATAAAAAACTTATCAATTTTTAAAAAAATGAATAACTGACATGTTTTTTGGATAAGTCGATTTGATAACCATTGCACAGCCAATTTCTTTTGCTTTTCAAATAGAGAACTTTTCCAATAATGTGCTTAGCTAAAATGATTACCGTTTCTCAATGGAAAACGAAAGCTTAGCAAACCCATGTGCGATTTGATAAACATTTTCAATTTATCTTTTTTTTCTTACTATGTCGCGCGCACAAAGCACAGCCAATATATTAGCTGTCTTAAAAATTATTAAGGAAAAAAGTAAGTCCGTATTGGCTATGTATGTTTACATAAATAACTAAATTTTTCTAAATTAAGGATTATTTATTTGGATCTTTCCAAAATAACTCGGTAACAAAAACACAAAAACCACATTGCATTAATTAAATGATTTCCGTACCGGTTAACAAATCATAGTTCCATCAATGTTCCCTGCGTCTTAAGGAAATTCACCAATGTTGAAAAATTTTGTGGCAATATTTTTCGTAAATTCCCGCCAACAAATAGTTTCATCCATCAATTTGTTTATCAGGGCATTTGCCACTCGATGGATTATTGTACATACCGCTAATTTGTGAACCCCATGCATTTGACCAATTCCATGATGTTGGCTACCATTAGTGCAGAGTCAATAATAATTGCTGTAGCGGACTTAAGCCATTATTACACCCACTGTTATATTGTAGGTCCGCTCCAATTTTTAATAAAATTTCTTCAATTTGGCTACGAGATAGCCGAAATTTTTCTACTACATCAAAATCTATACTGTAGCTGATTTTTTCTTTTATGACACGCCTTTTATTATTTGCAGATTTTCCTCCTCTAATAAATTTAATAGTTCGAATCGAAGCATTTTTTGTGTCAATATTTTATCGAATCACGTGTTAGAGCTTAAGTTTTAGATTGTTAAGGTATAGTTGTATTATCCTTTTACAATAAATAAATAAATAAATTCATTCAGACTGAATAAATGTAACTTATCACTTGTATGATAGGTAAAATTACTTTTAGCAAAATAATGCTAAAGTTAGCAAAATGAAAGATGATAAGTGATATATACAAATTTTTGGTGCAACGAAATGCTAATAAATTTTGATAATTTGCATAACTTATCACTTATCCGCTAAAGCCTTTTCGCCAAGCATTTCAAATTTAGGTGCAACGCTTATCTATGATTTTGAGTGATATTTTACTTATCAACACTCATTTAAGTGACTTTTCCTTATCATGTTGGTAAAACACAAAACTTTGCGTAAGTTCGATAATCTGCTAAAATGCTAATGATAATTCGTTGGTGCAATAGGGCCCAGCTCTTCACTACCGCTTTGAACAGCTCAGCCGGTATTCCGTCCGCTCTAGGCGCTTTGTGGCTTTCAGCTGCTTTATTGTGGTTTTCTACCGTGTGTTTGTCAAATTGATGCCCGGTTGCGCCAATCAATTTTAACAGTCTAAAGGTAGGGTCACACAATTGGTATATTTGTACAGATTTGTACATTTTTTATTTTTTATATTGGGCTATCGGCGTAAAACTGTAAGTCCCTGCGCTGTGACAACATTAAAGCGCACACCACAAAGCGGAGGAGAAGCTCGGCCAAACACTAACATATGTGTAAGCGCCAATCTAATAATAATTGGTACAAAATTAAAAAAAAATAGACTACAAATTGTTTTTTAGACACAACGATTAGTAAAATACAGCTGACTTCTATGGAAAAATTTGAACAAATTCTTTTTCGTGATGGGGGTAAAGAAAAATATTTGTGCATTCACATGATTTGGATACAATTTGGACCAAATTTGGGGCAAATTCCCAATCGTGTGACACTTCCTTAAAATATTTTAAAACTGATTGGTGAGACCGAGCATGAGAGATGTATTA
The DNA here is from genome assembly GCF_013731165.1 of Rhagoletis pomonella. NCBI lineage: Eukaryota > Metazoa > Arthropoda > Insecta > Diptera > Tephritidae > Rhagoletis > Rhagoletis pomonella. The sequence continues at coordinate 39,697,248 of NW_023458560.1, forward strand.
GTCTTTCCTATACATTGGTCTCGGTTCATCTTCTTCGTCAAACGCGCCACCTGGGTAGCTGTTCAAAAGCGTCAGGAAGTGTTTTCTCTTATCTCAAGTGTATTCTGAACGAACAATTTCCAATACAATACAATTTTTGGAGAAACTTGATCTTGCTTTGAAAGCACATAAGTACATACTACCTTATTTTCTGAATTTTCGTAACGTATTCCTGTCTGCCATCATCCTACGCTCTTTGCACTCACGCCCTTCTCCCTCTTTAACATACGTATGTTCTGTCCTTTTCCCGGTACCACTCAATTGTTGCCCGTTTCCCAATTTACTGCAGGATGTCTTGGTATGCTGAGTAAACATTTCTCTGCAGCAGCTATTTCTGCTTTGATGTTAGCAACAAACCACTTCTTTCATAGTGGTGCGAAGTGATTAGGAGATAGAATCCCACTGCTCATTTATGTCCAGGCAATGGAGAGTTGCTTGACTAAGAGGAATTGAGAGTTGGTTTCGAAATTTCTTGGTTTGGACTTCAAACTTACTCTGCATTACCAGGCGCACCTTCTTTTTGCACAGATGCGCATGTGGACCTTACTTAATCCGAGTCGATTTAAGCTCCTCGGACGTCAAGATTCGCTCCTATTCCGGTTGCCGGAACGACAGTCATTCGTCGAAATTTGAGATTTTCATTGGCGTTATGAGGCAACCAATGACATAATCTACTACAAAATTGTATTCCTATTATCCTTTCGAAAGGAAGAAGTATTGAAAACGTGTTAAAATCTGTCGTTAATATTTTTATTTACGACAAAATTCAACGAACGACTGTCGATGCGAACGACATACGACAACCAGAATAGGGGTAATTGTTTTGGCGTATATTCCGTCTATAACAAAAAATTTAGTTTGATTTTTGTTTCTTTGATCATGAACCACTGAACTTAGCGTTTTCGTGGGCATGGGTACAAAATCCACAGATAAACCTATTAACTTGCAGTTTGCGAGTTCGTTTCTCAAAGGAAACTAGACCGAAGTCTAACTTGCGGACAAGGAATCGACTGCAATAGATCACCACAAAACCTCATTAGTTTATCGTTTTCAACATAATTACCAATATGACTCGAACTGTACTTGAATAGACACAAATTTTACGCGCACAGTTTGAACTTCAAGGCATTTTTATAGGTGGTTGTTTAGCTTACTCGTACACAAAGAACAAGGAACATTTTGCGTGTATGCGGCGTCCACTCCCAATTCACGTGCCGTGTAGCGCTTGACAACGCCCAGCCCAAACAAAAAATATGTCTGCTAAACAACAAAAAAAAAA
>NW_023458560.1:39708565-39711036 GCF_013731165.1 Rhagoletis pomonella
ATTTAGCTCCCATTTTAGGAAGTGTGATTGAATTCTTCCCCTTTTTCTCCTGCTTCCATAAACCATCCCTGTGGGTGGGAGTGCCAAATTTTAGAAAAAAGCTACTTACAAAACCTTTAATAATTGAATCATGGGAAATACCAGCAAATACTGCTCTAATATATTTGATAAACTAAGCTAAGCTCCAAATGGAATAAAAAATAACAAAAAATTTATAAATTGCTGACGTAAAGTCTGCCAAGCAGAGTAAGAAATAAAATAAAGTAGAGGTTTATAAGGTGAAATGCACTTGTGAAAATGTGTATGAACAAATATATGGCGGCATATTCAAATGCAAACGTGTGTACATATGTAGACAAGTATATTAATATGTGTGAGTGCAATAATCTAAACAATAATATAGTTACATGAAATCGATAAGCTGAAACAAGGCAAATGCCGACAGGATATTGTTGAAATATGCTTGTGTTTGTATTGTATTGTATCTGTTAGTGAATGGACATAAATGTTTTTGCACCATTTTCCTATTGTAATAAAAAATTTTCACTTTCAAATTTATGTATGAAAATAACAATGCAGTGCTAAATTAATTCGTTCACACAAGGCAAGTGAATTTTCAAAAGCACTGTATGCTGACTATTGCAGATAGGAAAAATGGTATGCTGTTAAAATTTATATTATGGATTTTTTTGTTAAACTAAAATGCATACTAAATGTCACCTTTCTGAGAAATGAAAGTTTTGAAAATATGGAATTGTATACAACAACTCACAGTAAGCTTTAATTAATACATCGTTGAGAAATAAATTGCCGCCTAAGATAGATGGACTGCAAAATATTTAAGTAAATTAATAAAAAAAATAAAAATATTGCGTAACCCTCATAGGATTTAAGAGCGCCGTTACCCACGACCGTGTACGTAGCGTAGCGTAGAAGTACGTAGCAACATATCAAGTTTGCTGTTGATAGAAAGAGAGAGAAGCAATGCCTACGTCACGGTCATACGCTGGTGAGTTTTTGTAAACACGCAGATCCCATAAGGTAGATCGTGTCAGCTGACACGTTCTCCGTTTTTACGTCCGTGGGTAACTGCGCTTTGAAAAACAAATAGTTCAGACCACCCCACAAGTCTATCAAATTGCCAAAAGTATTTCGTAAGACAACTATCTTGAAAGCTCTTTACTGTCTTTCGAAAACTAATTGAAAGGGCTGCTAACGAGGAGTCATATGGTGATTTCGTTTCTATAAAAAATAGTTGCCCTTGCACGGTGAAAAATGTGCTTGATGTTATACTCAACCCTTTGAAAAGGCATGTTTTTGCCTTGTTGTCCTTGTCCAGCTTACGAATTTCATCATATTAACGTTTTAAGCAACCATCTGATTTTCAGGGCAACCATCTCCCCTGACAAAGCTTCAAAGGGCAGAAAAGGTGCCTTTTTTTGGTTTACAAGAGTGTGACATTTTAAGAAACGAATACCCAATTTTTTCACGCTTTTCCTATAATTTAGAATCGGACACGAAAAGAAAAAGGGGCAATCAAAAGGCGATATTTTTTGGTAGAATCGAAATCACCATTAGCGTCATGCTGTTCGCCTTTTAGCAAAACGTTTTTTTAGTTTTATTAAATTAGAAAATTATACATAGCAAGAAAAGTGAATTAAGATTGAAATTTTAGTAAAAAAATAAAATAATAACAACAAAATGAAATAAAAAATATTTTTAAATATTAAATGTAATTAAAAAATATATATTTGTTTCTTTTTATAACAGTAAAATATAAAAATTAATTAGAAAAAATAAATAAAAAAGATGAAAATAGTACTAAAAAATAAAAAATAAATTCAATTTTGAAACAAAATTTATTAAAAAATGACAAAAAAATTAAAGAATTTTCTTAAAATGAAACGAAATAAAAATTTATATTTTACTTTATAAACAATAAAATATAAAAAATGAAAACAAATGAACTTAACTAAAGAATAAATAAAATACAAGTAATTTTTAGCAAAAAAAACCGACTTAAAAAAATATATATATATCTATATATTTTAAGATCCAATGATCGGATCTATACCAAATTAGTATGGGACCACCTCTGAGACACTACCTTTCCGTTGCAAATTATTGAAATCGGTTGACGTGGTGCAAAGTTATGCGGTAACATACATTAAAAAAAAATAAAATAAAAAATAAAAAATATTCCGACGAACTGATAACCTCCTCCTTTTTTGGAAGTCGGTTAAAAATAAATAATAAATAAATAAAAAAAATTTCTGAAAATTAAATGAAATTAAAAAATATGTTTCTTTTATAAACAATAAAATCTAAAAATTTAAAGAAAATTTATATAAAAAACAAGTAAGAAAGTCTAAGTTCGGGCGGAGCCGAACATTAAATACCCGGCGCAAATATTAAATATATGTTTTTTCACCTTTCCGAAACCTACCGCAGATGGTAAGCCGGGGTGTATC
>NW_023458560.1:39711046-39755698 GCF_013731165.1 Rhagoletis pomonella
AAAAACCACGTTTCGACATTTGAGTACTGAACTTAGGAGGGTGTTTGCTAAGAATTTTCGGATATACGGACAATGAAATTGAAAACCAAAAGAAAGTGCATAGTTAAAGGATTATTTTGTGTCTATAGTAGTAAAATGATACGATTGTAGTGTTTGAATGTAGCAGGAAATATAATATTTTCATTGTGTTACTTTTCTGTTATTCTAAGCAGATTTTTATAAATTTATAAACATTTAAGTTTATTTATAAGCCAGAATGCAGGCTTATAATATTTTTAAACATACTAACTCCATTAAAACATGCCATGATAAATGCCTTTAAACCGTCTTTTGATTCTTCTTTATTTGTTTTGTTTTGAATTAAAATATGATAAATATGTTTACATTCCGATTTGACATTTCTCTTATTCGTCGCAAAATTAATCGATAAAACTAGGTTGGACACTGATAAGTTATAGATTTAATTTGAGACTATTTTATAACTACGGGCTAATGATGGGAGGAATCGATAAGGCTAAGCAGTTTTTGAAGTGAAATTTCTTTAGCAGCGTTTGGTTGGTTGGGAGTAAATAGGCAAATTCAACGGAAATGGTTGGCACGGAAACAAATGCTTCTTACATGTATGCACATGGTATTAATTTAATAAAAACGTGCTAATAAAAGGTTTACGAATAAGACTTAGATAAAGACCAATACAAGAATGAAAGTAAAGTTTTGTACGTACATAGATGAAGAAAATGATAAAGGCGAAGGTAAAAATAAAAACCAAAACAAAGATGCGTAAAGATAAAGGCCAAAATAAAGACCAAGGTAAATTTAAACACACATTTTTTTCGATATATCTACATACTTATCGATATTGTTATCGACAAAGTAATCGATTTTGTTATCGCCATAGTTATAGATATTTTTATTGATATAATAATCGATATTGTTATCGATATAAAATAACAAATATTGTTATTAATACATTTATGAACATATTTATCGATATTGTTATTTGTTTACAGCGTGGCGACGAATAACTGTTACCCCGGTTTTTTTGAGAAACAAAAGGGTCCTTTATAGATTTTGCGAAAAAAGTATTTTATTGTTAATTTTCCACACATTTTACTTTAGTTGTATTAGTTAGTTTTTAAATTTAATCCTTATCTACATTTGCCAGCAGTGTAAACTTTGAGAGGAAAGTTCATTTGGCACGCAAGTCTTTTTCAGGTGTATTTTTTCTTAGGCTTTGTATAAAAAAGTACAAAAAAGAAAAAAAGTGTATAAGGTTGGTCGAATGAATGGCCGTCCTAGTCTCCAGTTCCGAGTCTTTTCGATTTTTGAGTATGAGACCTTATGTTGGACAGTAGGGGGAGTATAAGGGACTCAAAAATGGAGAAAATTAGCCTATGGTTACAGAAGATATGGAATAAATTAACTGACGAGGACCTGCGTGCCAAATGAACTTTTCTCTCAAAGTTTACACTGCTGGCAAATGTGAATAAGGATTAAAATTTAAAAACTAATTAATACAACTAAAGTAAAATCTGTGGAAAATTAACAATAAAATACTTTTTTCGCAAAATCTATAAAGGACTCTTTTATTTTTCAAAAAAACATGGGTAACAGTTATTCGTCGCCACGCTGTATTTATGAACATATATATCGATACTGTTACCAATATAATAATCGATTTTGTTCGCAATATTGATATCAGTGTTTCTACCGATATAACAATCGATTTTGTTATAGATATTTTATCGATTTTGTTATCGATTTTATTATCGATTTTGTTATCAATATTTGAATAACTTTTTTTATCAACATTTATCGATTATGTTATCGATATTTTTGCCGATTATGTCATCGATTTTGTTAGCGACTTTTTTTATCGATTTAGTTATCGATATTTTTATCGAAGTTGCTATTGACTGATCTAGAACGAAAGAGTAGAGGTATGATAAAGATGGGATAAAGATAAGATATAACCTTAAGCTTATAACATTATATTAACAAGCCTGTCGTTTTATTAAAAAATTTCAACCAACTAAATTAAAAAAAATTAAATACATATGGGTGTTTCCATACAGCCCTACGCGACATTCGTACGCTTATAGAGTAACGTAAATCTATCAAAAATAGAAGTTACTGAAAAAACAGATTACGGTTATGTTACAACTAAAGGGTACTATGTTTGAGAAAAAAATAAGCAGCCTCGAAACTTTGGTGTGGAAAATATCCGTTCAAAACAAGGTGATAACGTACGCGACAAAAAAAGAAGTGGTTTTAAGGCACATACATACACATATTTGCGAAAGTCTGCGAATCCGGGGAGTTTTTCTTTTCTTTAAAAATTCCTAAACTAAGCTAAATAATGTACCTTTACAATCCTTCCATTTTTTGATAGAAATTATCTCTGGTTAGTTTTTATTAAAAAAAAATTATAATAACGTACGCGACAGATTTTTCCCCCATACAATATTTTTACTAGTAACACATACTAAATTAAATTTTTTCACTTCTTTTCTCTACCGTTTCGCGTTTTCAAAACATTTTTCCGCCATCTGAATACGAAATTTAAAGTTATAAAGCCGTTTGAATTCATTTGCTTGCATTTTCGGTTTACATTTTCATGGAAACACGCATATATGCGAAAGTCTGTGAATCAAGGGAGTTTTTCTTTTCTTTAAAAATTCCTAAACTAAGCTAAATAATGTACCCTTACAATTCATATTTTAAGAGAAATTATCTCTGGCTAGTTCTATATTAAAAAAAAACAATAACGTACGCGACATAACGCGTTTTTTCCTGAAGTAATAAGGCGTCTTCTTTTGCCGCATCTGCCTTCCTTTTTCGATAGGCCCGCTGTCTTTCAGTCTTCTTTTTTTTTTGGTGCTCTTTTAGCTTTGCTTCATTTTCTTTTAACTCTTCTCGCCACCGTTTCATTTTTTTACAACTATTCTAAATAATTTAAATGGAAAATTTGCAATTAACATTGGTTTTGATGTATTTGATTGAAATTTTCGTACTTACAATAACGTAAGCGACAAACTTTAAAGGGTAATACATTTTTTTTTACTTCGGTTGGAAAGAAAATTTTACTGTAAATCTTTAACTGGAAGAATTCTCGCTTAAGAATTGTAACCTGCATTACCTGCGACTGCCAATATACAAATGACATAGACAAACAATGTTTTTGGATAACGTACGCGACATTAGAATACTATCAGAAGAAAATCAAAAAATTACCGTTATTCGCGCTCTAACTTCTCCTTTTTCTCATTTTTATAATTAGTTGTTATTGCAAATTTGATTTTAAGATGTAATTGTCATGTTTCAAATCTCTTAATTTAGTTAATAGGAAAGAGAAAAAAGTTCATTTCATTAGAGAAAACTGAGTCGAAGGGACATTCAGTTTTACTCTTCCATTTTTTGAGTTTTATAATTCCAATAAGCTGAAATACTTCTATAATATAAAAATTCGAGTATTTTTTTCTTATTAATTCGTCTTAAAAACCCTTTTCAGTTGTTTTTATTTTTTCAGTCCTGGTTGATATTTTCATGGAAACACCCATATATATGTATGTATGTACATATAAGTATTTGGTTATGAGACTAGATATGTAACGTAAGCTTCATTTCTCCAGTGTGGGCCAGGCGCACTTACTTTTTTTGATTACACAAAGAAGAAAAATGTAAAATGGGGATTATCTCTACATGCATATGCAAACATAAATATAAACTAAATCAGACCATAGTTGCAGGCTTTCTAAAGCTTTCGATCCCGCGCCACCTACCGGCGAAATTGGCTGTTGAGTTATTTTGTTACATATTTGTAAAATATTAACCAAATCGGACTATAAATATGATTTTTCTTTTTTTAATAGCTCGACTTCTGCGCCATCTAGCAGGTTCTTCTTTCATTGAGTTCTGAGTTATGTTTAAAGTTTTAAATCGCTAACTCATCGAGAAATTAGTCAAAAAATTTATTGAAGAGTAGGTGGCAAGGCAGTTGGGATAATAATCCCAGTAATCGGGTGATATATGACTGCATTGGGGGGACTAGATTTGCCATGGAATTTCCGGACTTTGAGTGCCCTATGTGCCTGTGTTTCCATCTGATAGATAAATGCACCCTTGTCCGAGTTAGCGGGGTGTATTTGAGAGGCAAGCACAGATAACTGGATAGACGTGTAGGCACAGTGCTACGTGTAATTAGACATTCAGAATCTTCTGATTGTGAAGATTAGTTGGACTGACGAACGGTTAGGTTTATGTACCATTGTACATACGAGTATTTGGGATTATTTGACCAGACCTCTCGTTCTAGACATTTCAATCGGAAAGCCGACTTCCACGAGCATAGGGTCAGAAAACACGCGAATCCCTAGACCTGACATTTTGCCCAAAATACCTTTATGTTGTGTGTTTTTAGGGAGCGTATTAACAGAAACTAACAGATTTTTCGAAGGTGATGTTGCGTGGACAAAAATATGATATTTTCAAATGGGTCCAGCACATGTAAGTCTTAATATTTTTCCGAACTACTTTTGCAGAAACCTTAAAATATAATAAGTCTTTTTATCTAGGAATATTTTAGTAGTATTTGGCTCTAAGTTTACCTTTAACAGCCACATTAATCTTATTATTCCTAAAGCGTACTCGGTTCTGGGTTTCCTTCGGCATAATATCTCAGAATTTTCCAATCCATACACCTTTAAGCTTCTATTTACCTCTCTTGTCCGTGCTCTGCGCTCATTACGATTCGATGACCCTGTTCCTTAACACGACTCACGCCTTATGCTAATTGATTTAAGCTCTCTGGAAAAGAGACGGACTCTAATATGCATATATAAGTACTACCTAGAGGTCTAGGCTATTACTTTCTACAAACTTTTGTAATGTATAGAATCTTTAGGAAATGTTAAAAGCCATACTCCGATCTCCAGATGAGTGACGCCAAGATTGTTTAAATTTTGTTATTAATGGGCTCACCAAATTCACCGCAAATGTCAAAAGGGCTTCGATATACGCGCAAGAAAATTTAACCTCAATTTCTTAAGCAGAATTTATTAATCGATATTTTTTGTTCTTTTTAAATCACATTCCAGTATACTAATTTCTATAATTACCGAACGCCTTAAGCATTGCGTCCTCCTAGTTCCAACTTTAATTGCTACACCAAAGTATTTTATAAATATATCTATGTAACTATACAACTACTCCATGAATTCTGTTAGCTCAAATTGCACTCCATTAAAATAGCTTAATCCAGCCCCAAATATTAAGTAAGTTAATTAGCAAAAGCGATTAAGCAGATCAAAGGCAAAATGGAAAAGTAATCTTCAAGCAAACCATCGGCTGTAAGATGCTCACACAAGCTTATCAAATTAGGCGGCGGCAACCCACAAATGTAGGCGTAGATTTATTGTGCAAATGCGAGTGCTTACAAGCGAGCAGCCCTATAAGCTGGTGTGGCTTGGTTTTGAATAGAATCGAGCAGGGAGACGACAACAGTTGTTAACGTCCTTGAAATTTGTGTGAATACTTATACAATATAAGTACATATGCATGTATGTATGTATATGTCTGTAGACAGACATCTACTTAAATGTCTATGGCAGCAGCAGCAGCGTCCGGAATTCAAAGCAACTGAATTGGAAAGACCAAATTTGTGCCTGCCGCCTGCGTTTATATGTAATTTATGTAATTATATATGAATCTATGTAGTATTTGCTTTTGGAATAAATACATTTAATGCCAACACATTGTAGATTGTCCTTTAAGCTTTTTGCTTAGCTTTGATATTATAGGCTTTTATCTGCGATTGGCATTTAATTAATTTTATTGCAGTGGATTGTGGTATTTTTCACTGAGTAGGCGTATTGCTCGTATTTAGGTAAGTTTGCCAGTGCGTATGCGGTATTTACAACTGTTAAGTTTTATGTATGTATTTACAGTTATGCGTATGGTTAAATAATGAAAGTTAATATGAAATACTTAGAAAAGTTTTAGAGCAAAGCAAATCCGATGGAAAATTTACAGCAATAACTTTTTGTAATCATTTGAGTTAAATATGTATGTAAGTAGTCAAAGCATATTTAATTGTGCAGAAAAGCCCAAAATGCTCGACTTGTAAGTAAATTGAGCAAAAGTATTGGTGCTCGGCAGGTCTCCATCCGAAAAAGAAGATAGGCTCACGCTTACTTGCCTTGGCACACAAATGGCAATAAATCAATGGCTTATACGAAAATAAATAAATTCTGGTTTTTTTACTGTTGTGCTTGCTTTTGTTAAATTTTAAATCCATATTCGCAGTTGTGCAAATATATGAGTTTGTTTACTATCGATAAACAAGCGGCAGTATATTCAAGCTCTCGTCTTGCACTCAACCCAATTCTCTTTAGTATTTCTGTGCACTTTTGCCTTGGGTTTTCTTTTGCTTTTCATGCTCGTTTTGAATTGGAATTTACGAAGTGTATTTTATTGTTAGCTTTAAAGATAAAATTTTGACACGACAAAATATGAGTTGGCTTTAAGTGCCTTTTCGAATGGTAGCCAGAGCAGAAATTTAGAAATTGTTGGAGTGGAATAACAAACAAATAACATATTTTACTATTTTCGTTTTATATCGCAATTTATTACGCGATAATATTCACCTACTGCAAGCGCATCCCACAAGGTAATTTGTCGACTAGCGAAGAAAAATTCGCAGTTCAGAATTGGTATGATTTCAAAAAACTGCTAGCCCTTCGCGATTAGCGACATCTCTTTAAGGCATTTTACAGTGCCAAATTAACCGGGACATTCTGGCAAATGTTTTTCAACTCACCACATTCTTTCGAAAGATAAAAGTGTTTCGTAAAACAATTGTCAATTCTGGCAATTATCTTGAAAGCTATTTATTGACCTTCGAATGACTTATTGAAAAAGTTTTTTAAAAATAAAAATAAAAATTAATAAAATAAGGAAACTTAAATAACAAAAAGGAAAAATAAATAAAATGTAAACTAGGCAAAGATAAAAATAAAAATATTTTCAAAAATTGAATGAATGAAAAAAATTATTTTTTACTATTATTTACTTTACTACTTCGTCGGGCGCAACTGATCTGTGAGGTGCAGCCAGTAAAGTTTTTTACTTCGCCGTGCCCTTTTATACCGTTAACTTTGCAGAAGCTCAGTAGCTGTCTCTTTTGAATTGCTCTATGTAGTTAGTTTTTGCTTGACTCCAAGAACGAGAAGTTGTGCAGAATTTGATCTGAGAAGCTCCGTGCGCCCAAACTCGTCAAATGTATTAAATTAATTATTATTTTTTTATTTCATTATTCATCTAAAAGTAGATATTGTGTTCATGTCCCAGAGTTGAATCTTTACGGAATAGTTGCATTTTTTCTAAACTATTTTACGTTGTATGTTTTACCTTTTGATTTTTTAACTTTATTTTAAGATTTTTGTAGTAGCTGCAAAATTTGTGTCAAATAAAAGGATTTCTACCAAAATATTTACATTTAATTCTTTTCAACATCCCTAAATGCCGTGCCAGTATTCCCCAGATGTATAAACAATATAATTGTTTGTTTAGTATGTGTTTTTAAAAGTGTGTCAATTAGGCACATTGCGCCCGAAATTGACAGTCACCATATTGCGCCTGACGAAACGTTAAAACAGTTAGATCTAAAAATTAAATGAGAAAAATGAAAAAATAATAATTAAATAAGAGAACAGTACAAAAAATTTAAAAAATTTAAGAAAAATATTTTTTTATTTTTATAACGAAAACGGGAAATTAAAAGAGAACTGAATTAAAAAAAAGAAAGAAACATTAAAATAAAAAAATAAAATATTTATAAAATAAGTTTCTTAAAACTAAATGAGTTAAAAACAAAAAAATTAAATAAGTTCGTGAAAATTTTATCAAATTGGAAAAAAATATATATATATTTTTTAAGAATAACATCTAAAAATTAAATAAAGAAAGAAAAAATATTATTAATAAAGAAAAAAATACATTAAATCAGTAACACGACGTTATGTAAATTAAATAAAAACACCGCTATAGCGGAAGCATCGATCATTCAAATAAGCTTGGTTTTTGAAGGTATACGACAATTTGGAAAGAACTAAGAATAAGACACCTTTCTTATTACAAGTAAAATATATATATATTTTTTTATGCGATGTGTATGTACAACGGTGGAGTTGAATTATTATGATCAACTCGACTCTTGTCACCCTGTGAGATGATGCTAAAATTTTGTGTGGGATTTTGGGTTTGGCGTGGCCTATGACAGCTCATCCCTAGGCTCCCTTCTATCAGTATTTAAACTAAGCAACATCAGCAGGGATGAAGTTTTTATATTCCAGCTATGAACTTTTTTTTTTGCAATTCTCTTTTCCAACTGCACTCAGTTTTCACTTAAATATATAAAATTATTGAAAAAAGTGAACCCCAGCAGCTCAGGTAATTAAATAAGTAAGTATATGAGTAACATTTCACTGACCATCATTGCACTTACCAATGCTCGCCAATGCTTTAAATGTCACGCTGCACGTCGACAACAATTCATAATAAAATAATTTAATTTTTTTTTATTTGACAAACGTGCTCGGCATTATGCAGTGGTCACGTATTTTGACGCAATTCAAGGGAATACATTACATATCAGCAAACACACATACATACTATATATGCACATTCACAAGTGCATTCAGTTTGTAAATAAAGTAGGTATACCTACCTGCACACAATGCAAAATATAATACACGACAAAGTTGCTAGCAAAGGACACGTGTGGCATTGCAGAAAAATTTCTCATTTCGTACAACAGGTATTCGAGCTTTAGTATGGCGACAGGTAAGCTGCAAAGTAGGAGTGAATTTGATAGCTGTGGTAGTTTACTAAAGAATACATATTTCATCAGCACGAATACGGCTTTAAATATGGGACTCTCTGCCCAAGTAGCAGCGATATTACATAGAATATCGGAATAGATCCGAAAATTACATATAGGTGTTTCCATCAGAAGGTCTACCGCGAAAATACCGCTTTTTACAATATACACTGATTAAGTAGGCAGAAGCATTCGTGAGAAAGACGATCGCGCTAGGTGGCGCCAGGGTCGTGATATTCTGAAAACCCGTATTTATGGTCCGATTTGGTTCAAAATTAGCGTATGTAGTTGAGACAAAATAAGTCACAGATTTCCAAAAAATTTACCTTGAATTGGCGCTGAACTTACAATATAAAGTATATTCGACATTCATGTTTTAAATCAAATCATTTTTAGAGACAGCAATGCACATTTGGCCAAAATCAACTTTATCACCATTTATAGGGCTAATTAAGAGCTATAAAGTAAGCCTACTGTCAAAAAGAAAAAAAGGTTTAGATTACGTTTTTTTTATTAATTTGATTATGCACGATGGTCACGTTCGACATAGTGGAAGTGCCTATATACAGGATTTTTTTTTTTAAATTACATAGAAGTTAAGAAAGTCACTATTTCCAAAGAACTGACCTATGAAAGCCATTTAGAGATGGCTGGAAGGAGGAAAACTAACTGGGCAATTCTTGCAACTATCTTTCAACTCACCACAGTCTTTCGAAAAACAAACGAGGAGGTCTTAGTGTGTTGTTGCTCCACTTTTAGCAATAAGCTCTTAAAAAATAAATTAAATTAAAAAATATGTATATATTTTTAATTTTTTAATAATAAATACTAATAAATAAAAAAATAAATAAACAAAAGAAATACAAGAAAATGAATAAATAAGAAATATTTTTAAAAATTAAATTAAACTAAAAATATTTTTTTCTTTTTAAAACAATAAAATCTAAACATTAAATGAGAAAAAGAAAATAATAAACCTAAAATGAAGAACATAGTACTTAGGAAGTAAAAAATATTTATTTTAAAAATGAAAACTAAAAATTAAAAGAAAATTAAATTAAATAAAAAAGCAGGAATAAAAAAATCAGTTTATAAAATTGATACTAAATTTAAAAAAAATGTTGCTTTTTAAACAATGAAATCTAAAAATTAAAAAATTATACTAAAAGAAGAAAAAAGTGAAATAAGTTCCTAAAAAATAAATGAAGTTAAAAAAATATTATTTTTAAAAGAATGGCATCTGAAAATTATAAAAAAAAAAATAATTTAGAAAGAAAAAAATAAAATTAAAAGAGAAATAAATTAAATTAAAAAAATATATATTTTTCTTTTTAAAACAATTCAATCGAAAAATTAAAAGAAAAAAAAATAATAATTTAGATTAAAAAAATCCGCTGCCCAAGACTCGAACTCGAATCTACCGAATTACCGTTCTTTGCTCACTCGCCCATTGCGACTGTTGCTGCGACGCGAACTATATGATATATCCACAAGTTGTTTCTCTCAAAATAGAGTGCTTTTTTTCTAAGTCTTTCGAACTGTCTTGCCATTTGGCTTTCACTTGGCTTTCGAAAGACTATTTACTATCTCAGCCATAATTGCACTGTACGACTTAACCTTAATCATAATCTTATTTTTAATAGTAACTTTCATCTAAATCTTAACTTCAATCTTAATTGAGCCGAATCAGGATAATACTCGTATTTAAAGAGTGTATCTGTAACCCAACATTTCAATTTCAATTTATAATGATATTCTTATTTAATCTAAATATATTTACTTATAATTAAATTAAATAATAAACGAGTTCGTGATCCTCATCCATGTACAATTTTTATTTATTAACTACATCGCTTCCTATTTTAATTCACTACAAATACCATTTTCCCGCGACACACTATTGTTGCACACAATTCTTAAGAACGTTCTTCATTTCCCATCGCCGTACAGCGACATTTCGCACTTAAGTATTTTTCCATACACAAAAACGCGGAAATATGAAGTTCTTCAAATGCAGCAAAGAGGAAGAGAAAAATAAAAATAATAGCATAAAACAGAAAAAATGCATACTTTCGCATTGAATGCAGGCAGGCAGGCGGCTGTTGAGCGCATTCACGCACAGTGAACACATTCAGCAAATGCAGCACTTAAAATACACACAAAACATTTTCCTCGCATTATATTATATGAATTTTCCTTCCTTTTCTTCTTCTTCTTCCTCCTCGTCACTTTCTTCTTGCATTGCTTTTGTTCACAATTCTCCACTTGCCCATTGTACGGAATGAGGTAGTACTTACAGTTAGGCGCCTTTTTGCCATTTGCTAATGAGAAAGTTAAACAATGCACAACCACGGCTGGCGTACACATGCGGCTTCACCACCCTTCCACCCTACACCTTCAACTGTTCTATGCAAGCAGAAACTTTACTGCCAGCGCGGTAAGTAAGGCATTGTGCCGCCACTTTTTTGTTGTTGCATTCAGTGTGCGCGACGCTAAACATCTTAGTAAGTGAACATTGACTGACTGTTGTTGGACGACATGCAACAACGGACTTGCACCACAGTCACTTGGCTGACTGGCTTCCGTTGCTCGCTACTCCTCCTCCTCCTCCTGCTGTTACATAACTCTTTGTTTTTCTTGCTCCCGTAGGAACGTGTTGCCAATGGCCCAGCGGTCGCGCTATACCCCCAAAGTGTCACTGGAATAGTCAACGTCGTAAACACGCAATTGCAATGTAGCATTATTTATATTATTTTTGTTGCTATTGTTGTAATACCAAGCTCGTTTCTGTTGTTGGTACTGCATTTAGTTAGGTGGAAGAGTTGGCGTGGAAATCACATTTTAATTGCTTGTGACTGTCAACACCTGCAACACAATTACAATTAGTGAAATATTTAATAACAACAATAGTATAATGTATGCATGTGCATGAGCGTGTGTTTGTGTGTGTGTGGCCACGTGAATGTATTTACATACATCTTCTACTGACGTCCAGAAGTTAAATGAACAGTGCGTGATGTTTGAGTTGGCAATCTGGTGGTGTGAGTGCGTTTGTGTGGGTGTGTCAGTAGCCTGCAAAAAATTGTGCGAATAATCTGTAAAGAGAGTATTCCGAGATTACTCTCAATCGGGTACAGTTGGGCATTAATTAGTCGCAACTAGTCTCATACGGGTACTGTTGGGCATCAATTAGTCTCGACTCATCCCTTGCGGGTGTAATTGGAGGTCAATTAGTTCCCGACTCATCTCTAACGGGTACTATTAACGATTTAATGATATGTACGCACTTATTCCATGAAATTTCATGTGCAACGTTAGCACATAGAGAGAGTATTCGCTTAACAAAACTCAGAACCCCGGTTCGAATTGCAGCTGGCGCAAATTTTTATTTTTTAAAAGTGACTAGTCGCTTTTTACACCCATTCGAGTATAAAGGGAAACAATTAGTCTCTTCATAGGACATGCTCGAACAAAAGCGAACAGTTCATTCCATATAAAGAGATCAAAAGTGGTATTAGTCGCATGTTCCTTTGCGATTGCTCCCGGAGTCATGCCGGACTAGTCGCATTTTTTGCAGGGTAGTTTTCACTTTACGCAAGTGTCCTTTCTTGATTTTGCTTGTGTCAGCTTATGCAAAACTTGAGTGTGTTAATAATTTATGAGTTAACTGAAGTATTTTGCTAAGTGCAGAGGGAGACTGAAAGATATGTATCATTTAAATGAGGCATTAAGTCTTTAAGTAGGCAGCAGAAAACGACTTTAAAATATTTATGATCAGATCTGCTTTATAGTTTTAATATGCATACATAGTACATAGTATTGCTTATGATCTTTAGCATTCAATATATTTCGAAAACTCTCATCTTAGTTTCAATAGAAATAGCTATAAATAACTCAAACCCTAAAAAAAAAAATTTAAAACAACATCGTCATCGGGACAGCAAAAAATTTTCGAGCCAAAATTATTTTGGCACCAATCTAACAGTAAGCGAATGGATACAAAGCTACAGGTTAGCAAACGCGAGCCGACGCATTCTGTGGTATATAGTCCCAAAAGTGGACCAAAATACTTTATGGGCTTAAATATATGTAGTATATTTCTTAGGCTGGCGGCGAAGAAAGATGCTTAAACATTGATTTGTACTTGTCACTTCAGCATCATTCCCCAAAAATGCGAATTTGGCGATTTTACATACTGTACTGTACATACCGCAAACATAGCTGACCGCAAAAATAAGTTTAGGCATCCTACTTCGCCGTCAAATATTTTAACGCGGCATTCTTCGCCGTCTAAGAGTCTTTCTTTTATTTGCAAAAATTTGTACTTAAGTATTTATTTGAAAATACAAGCACAGCAGCACACAGTATGAAGTAAAAAAAAAAATAACGTAACGTATTTACAAGTTTGAACAAAAAATTCAAAAATGCATTTTTCAAGTATGTAAGCATGTGTTATATTCTTCGGGGAGCATCCCTTTAATAATGTTTTGCAGCAAAAACTCCGGTTTTTTCATCTTAGCTGACTGCTACTTTTCAAATATCGAAAAGCATCACAAAACACACGTAGAAGTTTCCTAAGAAAAAAGCCAATTATTCAAAAAGTGCACGAAAGTGCAACATTATTCTCAGCCCACAAACCCTAAAACGAACATTTTTATTGCCCACAAAGCTTGAAGACCACCAAATTAAACCAATTTTTTTATATCTCTACTTAAAGTTAAATATTATTACCCAAACTGAAGTCTATTTTGAAAATTAATGTTATTTTATTGACCATTTTATTTTTTCATGTTAATCACAAAAATATTACCTTCATTATTCATTTCCATTCACTTTTTTTAAGTGGCTTTATCACTCGGAGACTTATTCCAATTCGATATACATACAAGAATGCTGACTACGAAAGAAAAAAATATGTAAACTCTTTGTAGAAATGTCAACTTTAACAGCTGATATCTCAACTGGTAAACTCTTTCAGAAAAAAATATGTATGCAATTTTTTACTCTGGAGAATTGTTTTAGTGAATCGTTTTATCGACACTTTAAAATATTACTTTTGGCCAGCAAATAGTAGTTGCCAGACCACAGTGCACTGGGCGATCTGCGCTAGCTTTCCTTGGCATATGATTAACAGAAAATCTGTAAAGCAGGGAACGTAACGGATGTAACTTAAAAAAAGAATGAATTATATGATAATTGTTTACTGAGTTCAAAGGATAGAAAATAAAAGTTTTTTTTTGAGTTTCCTATTTTGCTTAGTAAATAAAAGTAATTTTTTAAGTTTATTTTTGCATGGAAAAAAAATTAATTACTGGTTGTTTTTTTAATTTTTTTTAGAAAGCAAGAGTAGCTTCCCAGTGGGAAAATGTAATGTATAGTAATCGAAAAAATTATTAGTCAAACAACCCTTTTCACATTCGAAAATGCATTTTTTTCCCCATTACCAATAATATTATCATAACAATTAACATTTCTTTTGCTATTACCATTACTAGTACAATTACCATTACCATTACCGTTATTATTATCATTAACATTACTACTCACAATATCTTTACCATTACTACCAAATACCATCACTATAAACATTATCATCACCATTACCGTCACCATTAACATTACCGATAGCAATACCATTACCTTTACTAATACCAATACCAATATAATTACAACTACCTTTTCCAAAGCTATTGCCACTATCACCGCCATCTTTTTCTGTATCATTATTTTTAGTGTTTGCATGACAAAGATGTACACAAAAATTATGTTTTATTTATTAAGCAAGAAATAAACTAAAAAAAAAAACGATTTCCAAGCAGTAATCATAACACAACAGCAAAAATGTTTAATCAAATGGCTGGTTAAACTTTCAAACACCCTAATGCACCGCACAAACGACTTAAACTAAAAAGAAATTTCGCCTGGTTCGACAAGCCGCGACCATAACTCCAAAAATCTAATCAAGCTCAGAGGCCTATTTTGGACCACCGATGCATCTTTAAAATCAGCGCTGCCACAAATGACGTATGTATGTAGCTGTGTGAAATAAGTATGCATGTATATAACCCGCCATTATTGCTAACATATACCCAAACCCTGTAAAAATATATACATACATAGCTATGCAGTACAAAAGGCAATAAGTGTGCGCTCAAAAGCATTACCCCAATGGCTGCCTGATTATTGAAAGCCATAAAAAAGATAATAAAATGTAGCCTTAATATATATTTTTATATCTTTGCTTTTATTTTGTTTTGTTGCCTCCTTTTTGTAAATCACTTTTTGTTGTTATCATTTAGATATTTTATGACTTTATTTCACACATGTTTTTTTTGTGTATTTGTATTTATTTTGGAGCGAAGGACACGAAAAGTTTCGTAACAAAAAAATAATTATTTGTATATTTTTTATCGGTTTTTGGTATTTTTGCTTTCGTTGGCTGCCATTAGTGAGTTTGTTGCCAAAATATTTGTGGCCATAAATTAAGTTGGTCATATGTTAAACAATACGCCAAATTAGTGGTATGCTAATATTTTTATTTTCTGTCGTTCATTCTTTCACTGCTGAAGCGCCATTTTTTTGCGTGAAATTATCAAAATGAATATAAATTTAATGAATTTGCATAAAATAAATATTTACATAAAATACATGTATGCACAGTAGACAGTAGAAGTTTTTTATTTCGATCGCATATAAAAATTTCGTTGTCGAGCATAAAAAAATTAATTTTTCAGTTGGCGCTCCATATGTCCAATGCAGTCCAATGCACAGGCATATGTCTATGTATGCGAGTAGATAATGATTCATAAAAAAGTGTTGCCATATATCTAGTTTTTGGAATAGCAGAATGAGTGGGATATAACTACATACATTGCTGACATTAATGCAAAAACTGAATCACTGCCCCAATAGATTGCTATTTGATCAGTAGCGAACACTCATGGAGTTCGGCATGGAAACTCGTCATCCGACTAAGCAGCGCACAGCGTTTCGACAAAATTTCATATAATTTTCTCATCCCTCTTTGCTGATTCCGAAAATGGAGTTATTATTTTTTTTTTCTATGGATAAGTTTTCCAGATATTTGCAATTCACCGTTATTGAGCTAAAAAGAAGTGGTTACCCATAATCACGTCTATGTATCTTACTAATCAATTCTAAAACTCGGCTAAAACTAGGACATACGAAGTTGTAATATGCTTCTTGCCTTGGGGTAGGCCGGAGGCGGTCAAAGGAGCTCCTCATGCTGGCAATGCCCCCGCTCTCGGTTATGGTGGGGATTCTGACAGGTTATTGTGCAATTGGTATTCAAGAGGTCAGAATAGGAATCTCATCACTGATCCCTTTTGCATCAACTTTGAAGAGGAATTCAAAGATGGGGTGGAAATATTTCAGCACTTTCTATTACACTGCCCAGCCTTCGCGACTTGCTAATAAAAGGTTAAAGAATAACACTTAGAAAAAGACGAATACAAGAATGTAAGTAAAGGTGAGTTCGTACATAGATAAAGAAAAGGGTAAAGGCAAAGGTAAAAATAAAAATAAAAACAAATATGCGTAAAGATAAAGGCAAACATGAAGACCAAGATAAATTTAAAAACAAAGATAAATATAAAGAAAAATATGAGGATGACGATGAGGATGCCGACAAAAGTAAA
This sequence comes from Rhagoletis pomonella, assembly GCF_013731165.1. Classification (NCBI taxonomy): domain Eukaryota; kingdom Metazoa; phylum Arthropoda; class Insecta; order Diptera; family Tephritidae; genus Rhagoletis; species Rhagoletis pomonella. The sequence continues at coordinate 39,727,583 of NW_023458560.1, forward strand.
GATGAAGATAGAGGAAGAGAGATTAAAATCAAGGGAATTATAGAGAAAAGGTTATACGTATGTAGATAGAGACACAGAGACTCAATCTGAGAACTATTTAGGATTTTAGAGATTTTCGGGATTCCCAGGACATATCGATACAATAATCAATATATTTATGGGTTTTGTTATCGATATTTTCATCGATTTTGTTATCGAATTTTCTACCAATATTTTTGGAACTTATCGACATAGTAATGGATATTTTTATCGATTTTGTAATCGATATTTTCTAACAATTTTTTCTCGATATTTTGTATTGATATTGTTATTGGTTTTGTTATCGATATTTTTTATCGAATTTGTTATTGGTATTTTTATAAGTTTTGGTTATCAATATTATTATCGATTATTTGTCGACTTTGTTATGGATTATTTATCGTTTTTGTTATCGATATTTTTATCGATTTTGTTATCGATATTTTTGTCGATTTTCTAATCGGGTTTGCTACCAATATTATTATCGAATTATTTAGAAATATCGAATTTTTATCGATATTTTTATCAGTTTTGTTATTGATATTTTGTTGGATGCTACTATCGATTTTGTTATCGATAGAGTAAAAAGATAAAAATGAAGATAAAGGAAGCAGAACAACATAAATGTAAGTTGAACGAGCGGGGGTGTAGGTAGGGATCTAGATGAAAAAAAAAAAAAATATATATAAACCTAAGCAAAAGCAGATGTATGTTCGTATGTACATATGTATGTATGTACATATATTGGTTTTGAGACAAAATAGATATGTAACATAAGTTTCACTTCTCCAGTGTGGCCCGGGCGAACTTACTTTTTTATTTATTTTATTTATAAAATTATGTGACCCATCATCAGATATTTATTTAGTCCACTTAGTTTTCATTTATGTGAAATCTTGAATATATGAAATATTCCATTAGAACCTTTTCATTTTTCATTCATTCTGAATTTTCCCTAATTATTACAGGAATTTTTGCGTATGTGAGTTAAAGGCTTTTTAGAAAAATAAAGTGGTTGTGAGTGGAATAATTATTTTACTAAACATCCCTGGTGTAATCTGTAAATGTCACTTAAGTGAGTTTCTAGCGGCGTGTGGCCGACTCCGTTAAATTCCTTTATGTTAGATCAAAGGTCTGATACTTTAGCTTGCTATGTAATTAAGTCCGTAAGTAGGCGTAGTCTTTAATCTTTCAGCACATAATCCGAGGCCAATTCCTTCTAAGTGGTCGAAATTCAACAATAACTTGGCTTTACACACGGATAAAAAATTACGAAGATGAACAAACTTTACATATTTAATGGTTATTTTCACAAATACGTTTGCATGTGTAAAAGAATGCTTGGTTGTATATATGGAGAAACCTTGAATTATATTTAACTTTGCAATTATTTCAAAAATAAATCAATTTCGTAACCAGTAATTGGCACTATTATATATATAAATCTAAACACACTTTTTACCGCATGTTCATAGATATGGGCATGTGAAAAAAACTGACTAAATTAAAGCCATTAACATTTTGCCACTGTAATGCGATTTGTGGTTGCAGCATATGGAAATTATTTGTGGTTTATTCATGTAAATATGTACATATGTTTATATTTACATACATATGTGAGCACTAGGGATGTTAATTTTTCAGCATTTTCCGGTGCGGGGATTTTCGGATTGACATTATCAAAATCCCGGGTTCCGGGATAAGTCCCAGGATTTGGATATTCAACAACAACTCAAATCGAAAAAATTGCTTCTATATTGTTTAAGAAGCTCTCCTACCATAAAATAAATAATAATAAATAAATGGGTTTGAAACCTACTTTTTATCTAAAAAGGCATTTTTATTTTTTCTCGCTGACGTCAGGATTTCTTTTAAAGGCGTCTGTAATTTCAAAGATACGATTAATTCCAAAAATTATTTCAAAACTCAGTGCAATGTACACAGAATAAAAATGTGGGTGCCAAATGCAAGAAGAAATTTCTTTTGAATTTAAAAAAATAAAATTGTTTTGATTCACAAGGATGAATAGGTAATTTTTTAAGCTGCTAAAGTTAGAAGGACGAAATTTGAGGATGTTATCGAGTTTATATAAGCCCTTAACATATAATTTTTTCTGAAAAAAAAATATTTCGAAGTTTCAAGGCCATCTTCAATACTGACCAGTCCTACATTCTACAGAATTTTCTCTTTCATTTGATATCCATTCTTCTTCTCTTAGCATATTTCTCTGAATTTTTTAAATCATTTTTGAATTACTAACGTCGGAATGAAAAACTCAAAATGCAATTTTACTATATTTGGTCCATGGTTTCACGAATATCTGATTTTTGTGTGTAAAATTTACTATCGCACGATACTATATGTATAATTAAGGAGAAAAGGAGTTTCTATTATTGCCCTAAGTGCAAATTACAAATCCCGAAAATCCCGGGATTTTTGGGACCTTAAAAAGGCCAAAGACCCCGGGATTAACATTCCTAGTGAGCACGTACATATTTACACGCGCAAAATATATATATGTACACACATATGTATTTACTTAGTTACACACTGTTCGATAATTTAATAACAAACCACATAGAGACGACAAAAAATTTGCAAATTAGTTTTTTTTTTTTACATCTGCTTGAAATATTTATGTTTACGTATGTGCTCATGTGTAGTAAATGCGTATGCGAGGGTGAAAACGGGTCAAGCTGAAAAGCTGGTTTAGCTGATAAAATTATATTTGAGCATATGTAGTACATGGAAAGCTGAGAATTTAATATTGATAAAAAAATTTTGTATTTAAATATGTTTTCAATTATAAATATTTTTTAGATAAAAAGTGCGCTTTAAGCAGTTTTTCAATGCACTTTAGTTTGCCAGAGACCCACTATGTATTGATGAGATATATCTTCTTCGCAGTCAGATTTTTTGTTAAGGCATCCTAAATTTCAAAAATTGTGGGTATTTTAATATAAAAAAAAATGCGAGGTACAACCCTAAGTCCGAAGTATTTTTGTGGCAATTTCGAAAAAAAAAAAATCTTTTTTTGGTCGAACATAGTTGCTTTTTACATTGTTCGTCATATCTTTGGCATTTATTTACATACATTAAGCGACCCCTTTTGCTAATACAATGTTCACAATTATTTTCATGAAAAAATTTTTGTATTAATTATATATGAAGAAAATACAATTCATTCTATAATATAAACCATATACATCAAAGTTTCACACTTTGTATAATGTTCACAAAAATAGGAAAAATTTTCAACTTTTTATTCAGAATTTGTGAAGTATGCAGTTTTGTAGCTCATAAAAGTGCAATTTACAAAAACCGGCGTTAATTTTTTAAAATTTTGTTGCTAACGGGCCCCTGAATTTTATTTCAAAAGAAATTCATGCTTATGTGGAAAAAAGCGCAAAAATCCGTCACTTAAAAAAAAATCTCAAAAACAAGGGAATTTTTTAGCTGTTTCAAACTTGCAATTCATTAGACAAAACTTTAAATTGCACACTCGAAAATTGTTCAGAAATGCGGATTAAAAAATGTAGAGTTTTGATGAACGCTTTTCGAATTTTTGTGAACTTTATATAAAGTGTAAAACTTTGATTTATATGGTTAAAATTCTAGAATGAACCATATTTTCATAAATAATTAATGCAAAAAAAATTGTCAATAATATATTAGAACAAGGTGTACACTTTTATGTGTCGCCTGGTGTACGTGTCTTAAAATATCATACTTTATTGACGGTTTTACCTCTTGGAGTATTTTTTTTTGGATCAAAGTTCATTGACTTCAAGTACTACGTTCTTGTACTTCAACCAACATATCTCAGTTCCTACCATCCTAACGTGCCAGTCCCACTCGAAGAATCATTAAACTCTTGCTTAGTAATTTTCTTGATTAATCCCGTAGAACTATTTAAACAAAAACTTACATTGCCGAATAAATGTTGGTATCACAAGAAAATGTAACAACGCGATCCTTTCGAAATTGCCTTCAAAAATACTTTAGATTCAGGGCTGTACGGCGAGCTTTATTTGCTTGCCACAAAGGAGGTAGTATGGTCTAATGTGTAGGCCTATATTTTACTGCAAATGACCATTACAAAAATGACACATTTCGCATATTGTTTTATGATCACAATAAAAATTTAATGACCACACTATTGCCTGCACTGACACGCGTTCTCTACTATGCTTTACATACATACATACATATGCAAGGGAATAGATATATTCATAAGGGCGGGTTAATTTGTATGGGAGATTTTTTTGACTGTACGCGTATAGCAGATAAGGATTTTATGTGTAATTCTAAGAAATTTTAAAAATCAATTTGGAGTTTGCGAAATTGCGAAAATATGTTTCTTATAATTTTTCTGTAGTGTCGTAAAGCAGCACTTAGATTTTTTATAAAAACATGCTATAAGGGATTTTTTGGTAAGAGGAATCTATTCCTGCATTTGCTTATTTTATCTTAAAGTTTTCACTTTTTCCTTGAAGCCTTTTATCGTAATTTGGCGAACTCTAAATTGATTTTAGACCCATGGTTTCCTATACTATACGCTAATAGTCAAAAACAAATTGACCTACTCTAATGTACATATATAAAACACATAATGGTGTCAATATTTTTTCCACTTGAAGTGCGTGCGGTCATTAAACTTAAATATTCAAAATGATAGCTTTCGCTTCAATAGCTCTAAAGGCGCAACAATTTCCCATTATTTATAAGACTAAGTAAACACTTGTATGTATGTTTGCCTGTAAGCGCTTGTAAAATCGTTATATTTGCTTTTAATAAATGTCCTGCATATACCCACATCTATACCTTCATATTTGTCTATATCTAAGTATGTACACCTGTATTGAGAATACAGTATATTTATTTTAATATTTATGATATGCAAATTACCTTCAAGGAAAACCATGTAAATGGTCTCTGAGTAATGACTGCAATAATAGCTTTGCCTCCAATAAAGCAACATGATATCGCCAAGGGGACCAGATAATGGAAAAGAAATGAAATGAAAGGAAATTATAAATTGCGTTGGAACTTAAGACGCACGAATCGACAACAAAAAAATACATATTTGTTTGTGTTCGGTGTACATTTTCGCTTGAAAGCGCTTCTAGAGAATTCTGCTTACAGAAAACTTAAGAAAACTAAAATCATTTTAATAAAAGAACATATAAAAAACTTAGTTAGTAAGCTAGTTAGTAAGCTTGTTAGTTAAGTAACTGGGTAAGTGATTTTACTGTCACTTACGGTATCAAATAATGCTCATGGCGGCCCAAAAGGCCTTCCTTCCATCATTGGTGAGGACAGCCCACCCAAATAAAAAGGACACTGTGACCTTAAATATATTTTTTATCCCTTAAGAGAGCCCCTATCGTTGAATACCCAAGATACCTTCTACCTATCTTTTAGATTTTAAAAGACCTTGGTAAGCGAACTAGATATTACTCCTTGCGACAACCAATTTTACACACAAAAAATTCAATATATTTGCGAAAAAGGAGCCAAAAATAGTCAAACTGCAATTTTAGTTTTTCTTCCTTACAGAATTTTTAAATTTCAGTGATATTATTATTTCAAACAATTATTTAAAAAAATATGTACAATTTGTTATAACAATATGGGCATCAAATAAAATACAAAATTCTGTAGTATTAAAAAAGATACCATTTTTGGTGTAAAAGGACGAGTAGGTATTGAAAATTTCCTTTCAAAATTTTTTCCTTGAATATCCTTGAAATTTGCAAAATTTATTTTTAAAAATTATGTATTAAGGACTAATATATGCATGAGTGTCTATTCGCGCACTTTGCCAGTGTTTTACGTTTCATCAAAGAGGACTCAGGACACCGATGAACAGACAAACAGCCATTTCCATTTCGTCGATTGATTGTATGAAGGTTGACAACATGTCGCGCCTAGAATTCGCCAGATTTATGAAATTGCCCATTTCCATCTTTTGGACGGAAAGCTCAACTTACCGAGCTCTGATTTGCCGCGTAACTCGACCAAATAGGTGATTCCTTGTCTGAAACTTTTCAATCCCAAATAAATACAGAAACTGACCTATTGGCTAGAGTCAGATTTAGTCTACCTCTTCCCTCACAGCGGTATTGAGGATTGATTGGCAACACCGATTTGCAGAGTTCATATTATTTTGAAAGGGATATACTGAAAGGTGCTCACCCCTTCGATTATGCCACAATTTGAGTATTAACCGTCAGAATTCCCCTTGATATTTACATTCACAAATTTCAACACTGCCCAGCCATATACTTAAATATCCTCATACACATTTAAGTTAAAATACAGAAACGCCAATCACAATAATGACATGTTTTCCACATTTTTGCTTACTTGCCGCTTTTTTTGTGGGTCAGACTCAGTTTGCGTGTTGGCATTTTCGTTAGCCACTGAAAATTCCGCGCCAGCAAATGCTTCAGTGCGAACATTTTTGTTGTGCACGTGAGTTGTTGGCTATTTTTCACCGCCGCTTAGTTTAGTTGAAAAATGCACAGGTAGCGCATATTTCATGCGAACCGTTGATAACCGCTTTCGGCATTTACTATGTACACTGAGGCGGCGCAGTCAGGTGTTGCTGGGGGGGCGGGGGAGACCTCATTCACAAAAGGCCGCTGCATGAATGCACTGCCGCATCATCAGTCATGCAGGGAAAACTAGTTATTTAGCAGAGGTTTACTGCAGCTGAAATATTTAAACACATACATGCATACTCAAAGAGGCATAAGTATGAATTGTGTGCACCTTTGTGCTAATATTTATGCCCACATTTTGGCATGCAAACCATTGTGGTGATTCTGATATTTGCAACTACTCGTTTTTCAGCAAAAAAAATTACATATTTTTTATGCTGAACATTTTTTTGGGAGTTGCATTGTATGTAAATATTGCCTAGCTGTATCAATCGTTCTTTGGATTTATTCTCAGTCGCTTTAAAGTTAGCTAAACGGATGCAAAATGCAAAAAATGTTCCACCATTTAAAAAATACCACCAACCAACCTCATAATTACGCTAATAGAGAAGTTATACTTCTAAAACAACAATAAATTTATTTTCCACAAAAATGCTAATTTATTTCAACCAATATCCAATATTTGTTGCCTGGCGGTAGCTGTCTAAATTACAACCGCAAAGTAAATAATTGGTTGTTTGTAAGCAGTGTGCTTTTCAATGAAATATCTACGCTGTAGCCAAAACTAGTCAAAATGCCATTAAAATTAATCAGCTGTGGTGTGTGTGTGTGAAGTTTCAGGAGTGTGCCACCAAACTAAAAAAATTGCAGCATGCAAAATATTCCGGGATCGATATAATTTTTAATATTGTAAATTTAGCGATTTTTAATTTTGAAAGATACTTCAAAATATTCAACAATTTTTATTGAGCTTGAGGCCGTTTTTAATGAAAAACTATTGTGGAAAAGCAACAATAATTCTGAAAAAATGGTAGAAGTGATAGCTATTTCGGCAGTTACCACATTTCCTCATCAGACTTCTTTCAGTAGGATTCGAACCGACGATCCCACTGACTCAAACATACGTGCATAAGGTATACTGTGTAACAATCTTCCATGCCAATATTTAATTACTTTTAAATTATATGACTTTTAAGTTAAGGCGTGCGAGTAAACGTTTTAAACGTGGTGCTACGTATGGGCGTATGCGTTACATACACAACTACTGATATATGAGCACGAGTTGTTATTTTTACTTCTTTTAGTATACATTTTTTAAGTTTTCATTTAAATACAATATCGCGATAGAATCTTGTTCTTTGTGCAAAACTGAATATAATGAATTTTATAGGTAAATTGTGCCACCATTTTCGATCAAAAACACGATTTTGTAGAAAACTGTCACAACTCGTGGGATTTGCTCATATACATACGTTCTGTTTTACATATTTCGTTTCGCCAAACCGTTGAAGTACCCCAACGAAGACAAGCTACCTAAACCCAAATATTATGTAAACTTACTCGAAGCTCAGACTTTGTAGAAGTGTAGTAAAGATCTCAGAGCACAGTAAATCTCGCAGTGTAGTAAAACCATATATTGCTGGCAATCATTTTATTATCTTACGAATCTTTTTTCATCGGATCGGGGTAAAATGAAAAAAAAAAATTATAAATTGAGAATAAGTCTTAAAATTTGAGACTCTTTCATATTAGGCAATATTTATTTGCAAATTTAATTTCCTACCAAATAATGGTATTATATATTTATGTATGTATTCAAAAACTATAAAAACCGAAAATATTTAATATCGTCGCATTAAGTAGGCTTTGGTATTTAGTATTTCAGTAATACACATTTCTATTTCTCATTTCCTGCTAATAATACTAATGTAATTTAACTTATTTATTTAATAAGCTGCCACTGTAAATCAATTTCCTTTTCAATTAACCACAAAATTTGTAATTTGTTTATTTTGGTGCTACCGTCAATTGGCAAACGGACGTGAAAATGTATCCGCAGACCAACGAAAATCAGTAAACAAATTATCATTGAAATTCCAATGTTTACATTTAAATCGGTTGCAAACATCAAAGTTGCCATAACAAATAAAAACGTTATTTATATGTAAATGTTTAAAGCTCACGTGGGGAGAAAATAATTATATACAAATAATGCGCTACGCTACTTAGTATGAACTAACAGTAAAATATATGTACAACTGTGTATGCTCGTATAATGTGGATAACTAAAAATTATATATTTGTATACTGTTGTATTGTTGTAAGCATATAATTCTGTAAATAGGGTTAGCACAGGTGTTACATACATACATACATATATACATATGCACATAATACTGTATTTGTTGCAGTGCTTACATCCACATAACAGTTGTAGGTATTGAATGCATGCGCATACATTGAAATACATATACATATATTTACATACAAACATATACATTTTCATCTAATTTCATTCTAAATCAATGAATTGGAAAAAACTATATAATTTGCTGCACTAACACAAATCGCTGCTATACATTTGAAGCGTACATGGCGTATACGTGACTTTTGAGTCGTTAAATATCAATGACTTTGACTACATAGATATCGCAAATACTACCAAAACAAAATTAAGTTTTTCTCCACTAAGTGCTTTAATGGCTTACACCGTGCCACAGTCAATTTTACACACGAAAAAATCAATATATTCACAAAACTGGGGGGCCAAATATAGTACAACTGCGTTTTGCTTTTTCTCCCTGACGTTAGGATTTTTTTTTTAAAGGACTTTGAAATTTTTAGAATATGATTGATAAAAAAAATTATTCAAAAGATTCGATGCATTGTAGAATAACAATATGGGTATCAATTAAAAGGAAAAAGCTGTAGAATAGAAAAAAAATTGTTGGTTGCACCAGTACGAATAGTATTGAAAATGTCCTTTTAAAACTTTATCCTTGAATATCCTGAGAAGTTTCCAATATTTATTTTAGAGGAAAAATATATGTCAAGAACTAATATGTTAACTACCACATCATCGAATTTCGTCCTTCTTTATACTTTATAAGTTTTATATAAAAAAAAATTTTACACTTGTCTTTATAAGATATTGATAGTTATCATATACATACATAATCGACAATATGCATAACAGAAGAAAGGGTATTTAATCGCCTTTACAATGATACCAAATTTTTATAAATCGGTTAGTAATTTTTTTGTTAATTTTTTTTTTATAAAAAGATTTATTTTTTAACTTTAAGTGTTTTTTCTAAAATTTTTATAAACGAAGTATTCAAATACGCATATCAGAAGAAAGAAGGTTGAGTTGCGTTCACAACTATATCAACTTTTTAAAAATCGATTAGTAATTTTTTTGTTTAAATATTTTTTTAAGGTATCTTTTCCTTTTAAATGTTTTTTTTTTCAAAATTTTTACATAAAAAGTATACAAATATGCATACCAGAAGATAAGAAGGGGGTCTAGTTACGTTTACAATGATACCAACTTTTTAAATATCAGTTCAAAATTGTTTGAAATATAAGGTTTTTAATTTTTCTAAGACCCGACCTTTGCCCCCTTATAGCACCTGTAATTTAAGTTTGAAAAAAAAAATTATAAACCACTTAAATAAGAGGAAAACGCGGACGTTTCAACATTTACTCGCCCCGGTGCAACAAAAAATTAAATTTTTTTTATTCTAAAGAATTTATCCTTTTAACTGATACCCACATTGTTACTCTACAATATCAAAGGTGTGTTTTAAAACGTTTTGGTTTTTGTCGCACGGTGTTGTATATAGTTTCATACGCAAATTGATACTGTTGCATAAAAACATTTCTAAATCAATCGATTTGACACCAAAGCGATTCAAAATGCCATGAGAGTGTTACATTTAATTAAAATTTTAGAAATGCTTGTTTGTTACATAAATAAGTTAATCATAATTTTGCCAAACTTAAATCTCAATTACAGATGTGAATACATGCATACATACATACATATGTACATAAAAATACAGTTACGTAAATGAATGCGCGCAAGAACATATATTTTTGGTCATGCAAATATTTTTGGTCATGCAAAATCTGGACATAATTTCAGGAAACTTTAAAAACTGGGCATAAATTTTGCTGATAAGTGTATGGTCATTTAAAAACTGGACATAAACATTTTTGCTATATAAAACCTTGAAATAATTATTTAGTTATTTATGTAAAAGACAAATGTAATATTTTGGCTTTTAAAAACTTAACAAAATTTTTAGTTTTAAAAACTAAAAATTAATCAGATATAATTTTTCTTGATTTAAGAACGTGACTTAAATTTTAAAAATGAACATAAATAATGGTTAACTTACAGACGGGAGAACAATTTTTGCTTTAAAAACTTAACAAAATTTTTAGTGTGTTTAGAAACTAAAAATTAATCAGACATAATTTTTCTTGATCGGAAAAAATTAAAACAAAAATTGTTGCATATATTGTAATAAAATTCTCTGTGCCAATACTTTTTTCCGGTAGTGTCGGCATAAATTGTGAGTATTTTTTTACGTTTCAACCGAGCAAAATTTTTTGATTATTCAAAAACCGGAAATGTTTGGATATAATATAAAATCTTAACATAAGTATACATAAAATTTACCAAGTAAAGGTGTATAAAATCGTATCTCTCTGAAAAGTGGATATAAAAAATTAGGCAATAATTCTAAGGGACCAAACTTTTAGTTTTCATAACGTCCAAAATTATGTTAAGTCTAGCTTTAAGATTACTAAAAAGTTAGCAAAAATTTTTAAGTTGCTATAATTGTACGTTCAAGTTTCAAATAAGCGATAAATTATGTCCAGCTATTAAGTGATCAAAAATAAGTAATGAGTTTTAATTTGACCGAAAAGTTCAATCGAGTTTTGGAATGTCCAATAATTATGTCCAGTTTTAAAGTTTTCCAAAAATTATGTCCAGTTTTAAGAATATTCGAAAATTATATCCAGTTTTTAATCACCACAGCTTTGTTTCCAGTTATTTAATTAATAAAAATTATGTTATTTTAAGCAAAGTTCTTGCAGGGCCAAAACTTAATATAAAAATTTTAGTGATCAGCAATTTATGCCGACTTTTTATATCTTCCAAAAGAAAGGTTTAGTTTTAAAATAAGCAAAGTTTCCGGTACTGAAATCAATAAAAATATATTACCAGCGTTGAAATAACAAAAAAATATGTACCGTCCAGTTTTTAAATTTCGAAAAATGTTTCCGCAGTTTTTAAAGTATCGATAATTTATGCCCAGATTTTATATGAACAATAATTCATATCAAAGTTTTTAAATTTCCAATAATTGATTTTCGATTTAATATGGTCCAAAAATTATTTCCATTTTTAATACTTCCCGTTTTTTAAATATAAATTTTGGTACACTCTTTAAAATCCTAAAAATGTTGTGTAAAATTTTCCTTTCAAGCGTCCAGGTTCAGACGTGCATGTTTATGTAAAGCCATTTGAAACTTTTTAGTTTTGCACTTTTCAACCTCTCTTACTTTGAACATTTCTGCTTTTTCCCCATTCAACCGCATTCAGAGATTAATGGGTATCATTTTCCCACACAAAATGAAAATGCTTTAATGTCATATCAGCGAAATATTTTATATTTATTTATGTCCAACTTTTGTAGTAATCCCCCTTTTCGCACATAAATTAAAGCCACCGCACATACACTCACATATACACACAAAAAATTTCATACAAATGCACTTATGTGAGTTAATGCGACAGCTATGAGTTTTTCAAGTATTGAATAAAAATTCTTGAACTCCACACATTTGTCACTATTGTCGCTGGACAAACATTGTGGATGTTAAAGAATAAAGTGTGTAAGGAAACTTGCTATTTTTTTTCTTCAAAGATAAAAGGAGTATTCGGGTAAAGTAAGATGGCGGACAGAGCAGTGAGGGTGTATACTAAATAGCGGCGAAAATATAAAAAGCACACTTTTGTACTTCAAAGTGCATGTGTGGAAAAAAAGCGCCAAAATATATGTACGAATATGTTTTTTTACTCATTCCTACTCGCTGAAGTGCTATTCACAAAAATATTTTTGTTCTCTTCAATAATTATTCATCACTGGTCGTGGTTTTGAAACCAGTGCAAAAATTTTGGCGTTAAAAATCCTTTGCGTTGAAAAATTCTCCCAACTACTAACGGTAAAAATTTTTTCGCCAAAATATGATTATTTCAAAATAATTATTTAAGGATAGCTTCTAAAAAAGTCTCTTATATATGGCTGATTCTATTTCAATTCATGCAGGGTGAATGGGTTTTCATGTTTTTTAGGAAAAATAAAGAGACATGTAATTCCTTGTTTTGCAAAAAACAAATTCGCTGAGTTACGAGCATCTGAAAATTTTAGGGCAAAGTGTGGGTTTAGAGTAAAACGGCCGCCAATTTTTTTTCAAATCTTTCTAGTTTTTTTAAACCAATATTTTTCAAATTGTTTTTTTTATGCAATAAGTGTTTTTGATGCTCTATATTTGCATACTGGAAAATTTTAAAATGTTTTTAAATTAACAAAATGGCGGCCGTTTTTTGGAAAATCGAATGACTCAATTTTCTCAAAAAATATCATTTTTAATTTTCTTGAAAATTTGTTTGTGGTTACTAGATAACAGAGAGAACTTTTTCCAATAGGTTTGATGCGCGCTAAAACGCCTCGAAAGCCGTAAGATTTTTTTTTCTGAAAATAAAAAGACTCAGTATTTTAGGTAATGTAGCGCCATATATAATTCATATATATAGTACATTCCGTTTTTTTATCCCAGTAATATTTTCACTAAAAATTTGAAAATTTTAAGAACTTTGAAAATTAACAAAATGGCAGAAAATTTTTGAAAAATCTAAAAACTCGATTTTCGCAAAACCATATATTTATATTTTTTATTTTTTTTTGTGGTTACTTAGTAAAAATAATAAGAATCGTAACCATAGCAAACGCGAATCTGAATCTGAGGAATCTGAGGAATCGGACGATGTCACCGGAATACATACATACATATTTCCTTAGCTATTTAAAGCTTTTATTATATTTTCCTGCATCTGATTAAATATGTCGCTCATTTGAGAGTCTCCCCGTCTAAATCTTCGTTTGGTATCGAAAGGTTTGTATAGGTCCTGACTCAATCTCATTTTATACAGCCGTATAACCTTCGTGGAGATACCCATCGAAAGCGGTTTTGCAATCGACAAATGGATTGTAATTGTCGACCCTCTCCCGTAGATGTTTTCCAAGACTTGGCATATGGTTCAACCATGGCAGAATATAAAGTTCCGCAAAACTGCTTCCTATACATGGCTCGTTTTGTGGAAGAACGCAGTGACGTTATCATCTTCTTATTCCAAAAATTGTTGTATATTTTAGCAAACGAACGTCAAAAATTATATTAAAAAATTCTTTTCGAACATAATCAATGAGGATAAATTACGAAAGTCATTCCGTTTATAAGATGTAATACTTTCAGAGACCTTTAGGATCACTTGTAGGATTAAAAGAAATGAGTTCTGGTATGATACATTGGGGATGATTTAGACTTGAAAGTCTTTTTACGCCGCAGAACGCCACTCTTGCCTTTGCTGAAGAGATACTAGAATTTTGAGTACCCTAAGGCTGAGTGCTGGCTTAATCCCACTGCTGATACCAAACATTGTTTCATATTTCTTGAACGTTCCAAAATTGACAGAGTCACGGTCAAGATCTGGAGTCTATACAGAAAGTAACGGAGATAACGTTGTGGTAAATAGCTGCATAAGCAGGAAGTTACGTGCCTGTAGTGATAGCTAAGCTTCACTCAAGGCATTGGCCAGCTCTCTAACTAGTTCCAAACTAGTTCGGCAAGTATCGACTAAATTATATTGAAAAACATAACGAACTTGTTTTACGCTGGGTGCCAGCTCACTCGGGAGAACCTGGTAATAAGGCAGGTGCCCATTTAGCCAGAGAGCTGAACACTTTGTGACCTTTTGAAATTTTTTGCAACCTTTCGGGTTCTTTTTTAGGAATCTTTCAGAAATTATAAGAAATCTTTAAGGAACATTTAGCGAAATTTTCTTTAATTTTAGGATTTTGGCGATTTCTTCGAACTGCTAATGTTTTTTCTGAGCTATTCGGGTCTTTACATTTTTCGCGATATTTCGGCATTTTTCCTTCCCTGACATATTCAGAAAAAGAAGCCTCATAAAATAATTATTAAATTAAAAGGAAATTGTTGCTCTCGTCTTGCAATCAAAAAAGTCATAAATTTTGTATGCTCCCAATTACTTGGGTATATAAATATACAGGGTGTTCTAGACCACCCGACCCAACCAAATCAAAGATGGCGTATATTTTAAAAATATGAATTACAAGTCGGAGATGCTCGATCTTCGGTAATACGACCACCGATTTTTGTTTTGACCTGAAGTCCATTGTTTAACCCATTACATTACATCACATTTTAAAAAAGTTAATTTCCGGTCATTAAACCCACTTCCAGTCGAAACCAGAAGTCGGAAATACCACCAAAATATACAGCATACACGATTTGCTAGATCATGTTTTTGCGTTTTTCAATACAAAAAAAAACATCTTCCTCTATTTTAGAGGAGGTGGACAGGTGGTCCAGGGCACTCTGTATATAACTACGAAAATATAAGTTGGACTAAATGTAAGCCTGTGAATAAACATAGATATCTATTAGTAAGCCACGCACATACATATGCATATCTATGTATGTATGCCAGCACACATATTAATAAATAATAGTATTTGTGTGAGAAGAAATTAATTTCTTGCTACAAATGAATTGAGTCGAACCGTAATTTTTGGATGAAGCTACCCAGAGGCAATTGGGATTATGCATGCAAGCATACATATTTATAATTCGCTGCCTGTGGCATATGTGTACAAAATCCTTGTTGGTTTATTTGCAGATACATACGTGAATCTACAAAGTAGGCACTAATAAAAGCATTAATTGAAAATTTTATGTTGAAGTTTTGCCTAAAGGCTTCCGAATTCAAACAGCATCAACACCATAGTAATTGAAATTGAAAATGTTGAAAGGCAGAGGAAATTAAGGACACCGCCAGAGGAAAGCATTCAAACAAAGTGATTGCTTAAGTAAGAAGCAAAATTCACTTAAATTAGCCTCGAATATTTATCAAGTACTAGCTAAATATCAATTGCTAGTAGCTGCAGCTAAGGGGTAATTATGTTGTCGAAGAAGTAGTGAGTGTCGGCCAGCGGTATGTGTGTACTAAATAAGTAAGCTAAGGATCGAATAGAAATTTGTAATACACAGCAAATCGAACAAATGTAGAAAGTTAGTTATTAAGCTGTACACAAGCGCTTACATACGAGTAAATACATGTATACAAATTGCCAGCACATATGTATGTATGTACGCTTAACTTTTATGGCTGATGAAATTCTAGAATACTCAACCCACAGCAAATGACCGCCGGTGCTTACAACTAAACACATTGGCAACACAATTGTCAAGCGATGAAATCTAAGTTAACAGTGAGTAAAATCACAAAGCCATCGAAGGTACTATATGTACATTAGGGTGCAACACTCTCTATAAAAAGAAAACCAAATATAAATTGCAATTATAAAATTTATATATAAAATATTTCTGATTACTATTAAAATTTATGCGAGCTCGATTGATTTAAAAATATATCCAAAAATCGCATTATTGTGATTCCGTTGACAAAATGTTTAAACATTTGTATGCAGACTTTTTGAGCTTAAACTCATCTATTATCTGAAGTGATTTTTTGAAAAAAATATTTTTAAAAACTAATCGAATTTCGTGTGTGTTTCGTGTGAGTATTTTTGCCGCTCTTTCACGTTTAAACCGCTGGACGTATTTCATTGGAATTTGGTACACAGACAAACTATAATCTGGATTAGCATATAGCATATTTTTGAAAGGTTAAAGTCAATTAAATAATAAGTTCAATAAAATATTACAAGACTAAATCGAATAGATCTTAGGTTAAACGAAATATTTTGATATGAGACTGCCACCTGTTGGGAAATTAAAGAACAGTTTTATAAACCAGTTGAAATAAATATTTTAATATATCGGAATCAGACGAGAGAAGTTTAAGGGAAATATTTTTGATGAAAATTGCCACCAGCTGAGGGATTTAGTAAACAGATAGCTATTTTTCATAAGCTAAATTAGGTATGTATATAGCAATTTTAATGTCAATCGAAAGATAATAAATCTTTGTTTCGAAAATATTTTTAAAGATGGTTACCACCTTTTTATTATTCAAATTAAATTTAGTTAATAAATTAAATAAAACATTATAAAATGATGATAAAATCTAAGCTGTTTTAAAAATATTTGTAAAAGTGGTTGCCACCTGTGTAAAAGTTGAATTAAATTTATTCAGTTACTCTAATGAAATACATATGTGTGCATGAATATGGATGCCAAAGGAAACAGTTTGAAACAAGCTTTATTTTGAAAGTATTTTGAAAAGGGTTGCCACCTGTTTAAAAGTTAAACTCAATTTAATGAAATATTACAATGAGGTTTTCAAACGAAAGAAAGTCTTTAAGATAATCTTATTATGGAAACGGTTTTGAAGAAGGTATCACCCATTTAAAAAACTTAATTTAAGCAAAAATTCAAAATCCAATATCTTCCCTTTTGAAAAAAGAGTTACCACCTTTTTCAAACTTCTATATATTTATCTATTCTGTTTAAGCTAAATGAAATATAACAATGAGATATTGATATGAAACCAAATGTGACAAATATTTTTATAAAATTGCCCATATAAAAATATTTTTTTTTTTAATTATTAAGATATATATAATATAAAGACTAGATACGAAATGTACTTAAAATGTTTTTTATACATAGTGATATGGCCAATTTATTTGAAATTCAATAAATTTACTATGTTCTGAAACCTCCAGATAATATGCAATTTTTTAAATAAAATTTAATAATTTCGGTAAAATTATTATTTATTTTTTTGTTACAATTGATATCATATTGTTAAATTTAAATTCACAAGTGCAGAGCTGCGAGCAAAAGCAAGTAAATTTTGTAATTTCGTAGGAAAACCAGAAATTTAGTTTTGTTGAGGCACCCTAATGTACATGCATATGTATAAGTGACGGATATTTGTAAAATGTATTTAAACTTTTCTATGCGCCTTATCACTACAGCCGATCAAATGTACATAGCTTTGCTGTTTGCTTGCTCCCGTTTAGATGGTTCAAAATATACCAACTACCAAACCTTCGACTTAGCCTTGCTTCAATTTGTGGGTTAACAACAGTCATTGCTACTGAAAATGAGATGTCTTTAATGGGACATTCCCTCAAATTGTTACGGACGATATCGGAGATTGTATGTGTAGAATGAGATTGAATTTGTGCATGTATGTATGTGTGAATGGGTTGAGCAAAGCTGTGCCGCTCAATTGAATGTCAATTTCGAGTTTAATTTGAGGCTATCGCAGGTTGATAGCCAATTTTCTATTATTTCGGACACAATTGGATACTAAAATTTTATTTTTCATTCAATTGACGAGAAGTAAATTGAGTTCAGGTTTCGATATTTATGTTGCGCTATTTGTTGATGATTTCGAATTTTTTTCAAATGATTGAATTGTAAGGGAAGAAATTGGCTGCTGATGGGTTGGCGTTCCTACACAAAAGAATTTTAAGGGATTTTTCTTTTTTATTGATACATTTTTGGCCTTTGTGTGCTTAAGAGCTTAGTGAGATTAATATGTTTGCTTTTAGTTAATATGTCAAAATTAAGATTAGGAACCGCACGCAGAGAGGGTAGTCAGGATAAGTTAAATAAGACATATTCATGCCTAGATCCTTCGTCAACTGAAGAAATAAACCCCCGGCCCACTACTTTTCTGCATAAACTGGTTCAGGTAAAAAACTGATTATATTCTTTGAAATTTGGTAAAAATATTTACTTTTAAATATTGAGTGGCGTTTTTTGAAATCAAATGTAGCGGAAAAGTTTTTAAAAATTTATTAAATTCAATCGAACCTTTTTGCTCGGAAGTTTATGGGGGTCCCTGATTATAAATTTCACCATGGTTTTTTTGAAAATTCAAAATGGTGGAAATATTTTTTTAATCTATTGAAATCTACATATTGAATCCACCGCTTTTAATTTTAAATTTCCATGATCCTATTCGTAGTAAGCGACTCCGAAAACCCCCGAGTATCAAATTTCAAATTAAGCCAATAATATTTAAATTCCCCCCCCCCCAGTACTTTATGGTTTAGAAAATACTAAAGAAATTAACAGCTTACCTTCCACTTACCTCATCTCAACTCACCTCAACTCAACTCGCCTTAACTCAACTCACCACACTTTAACTCACCTCGCCTCACCTCAGCTCAGCGGAGCAAATCACAGATAAATTTTATTTCTGAAAATCCCGAAGCAGATCCGAAAATCCTTATATATTCCCGAAAATCCCGAAGTAGTCGCCATAATTTAAAATCGTTCCGAATATCGGGAAATAGTCCAAAATACCCGATATAGTCTGGAAAACAGCGATGTAGTAGCCCTCATCGGAGCTGCTTTATCTTTAGACTGGCGAACAGCTCTTGTAAAATTATTGTCAAAATTACTGAAACGTAAAAGTTGTTGGAAACGATTTATTGACATATTCGCGCGAAAAAGAGGAAGGGCATTTTGCTAACAAAGCTCGCTCAGCTTTTCATGTGGCTGCATAACACAAGAAAAATTCCAAGGAATGCTGTGAACTCTCTTTAAGTAATTAGAGTCCACGTTATAGGATTTTCGTTAGGATTATTAGCGTTCCATTGACGGTAAAAAATCTTCGGCTTTCTTGTTGGAAAACCTACAAATTTGGTCTCTTACCGGCGATCCCTTAATGCAAAAACTGTTTCCACTGACGGTAAATTTTTAATAATTGGGTCTGGTGCAAAAAATGTTTGCATTGGTGATGAAATTTTTGGTGAGGCTCCATTGCAGATGAGTCACGCGAATGACATTATGGGCTCGTTGACGAGAAAAAGTATTTGTTTTCTTATTCCATTTGGTCATTCATGGCGGCAACTGCTCCTACATTATCACTATACCGTCACTATCGGATTCACTTTCACTATTCAGCTTTATGAAAAAATATTATTATTTTCATCTGCATTTTCAGCATCCAAATTTTGGTCGTAAGGCAAATAATCTCAATCGCTATGCTTTTCCTCTGGATCGCCAATTCGAAAACTTTTCAGGAACGCCCTATTTGAGAATTCGATTGAAGAACGCGCCATCTCAGAATTCGGTTCGAAAACGTTCTATTTCAGCTTCGGATTTGAAAACGACCTATCTCAGTACAGGGTGTTTTTCAATCAAATTCGAAAGTTAAGCGTTCTTGATAAGGTTCCTGAGATAGGGCGTTTTCGAACTGGCTACCGAGATAGGCCGATCTTCCACTCTGGTGTCGAAATATGTATGTATGTAAAAAAATGAAAATATTTGCATCTGAAGTTCAGCTAAAACATACCTGAAAACTGCTTTCGCAGAAAAATATTCAAAACTATTTTTTCTTGTTGTTTTTAAGCTTTCGTACACCACACACGACAAATATATGTATAATGAAAAGAAACCACAAGTTTTGCGCTTTCCCATTCAACGTATACAACTTTTAGTGGAGAATTCCCGCTTTCCGTTTACAACTAAGCGCTTTAGTGATGTGAATTTAGTGATGAAATTTCGATATTTCCTATTGCTTAAGTTGAAGAATTCGATATTTTTGCTAGAGGATCGATAATTTTCAGGCTCCGCGAATCATTTTTATAATATGAGATATTTTGATATGTGATTATCTACCCAAGTAGATACTATGAGACCACGTAGAACAAAATCTTAATGAAAGCGAAGGTTAATATGTCATTTGTATTACAAAATTTAAAAATACTTTACAAAATACAAAATTTTGAAATACTTTACAAAATACAAAATTTAGAAATACTTTGCACATCTAAAGCACCGTAATGAAGCAAAACTTTCCAAACATTTTGCTGTTTTATATAACACATACATATGTATGTATGTACTTCGTTTTGTGCCACATATCGAATATATATGTATATGCAGTCTAAATTTAAAATAAAATTTATAAATTTAACAAACTCAACTAACGAAGCTATAAATACAGCAAAACGCACACAAAATAGGATATCTTATATACTCCAAATTCCGTTTTATATTTTTTTGCGCACACGCATACTTGCATACATGCATACATTCATATTTTTTAAACTTTCTTATAAAAAATTCACAAAACGATATAAAATTCAACCACAAATTGTTGTAAAAATGCACATCAGTCTCAATAAATTTATCACAGACAATTCATCAAGCATTCGACTATCAGCAGCACCACAACAACATCTGTGACAGATGTGTTCATAAATATTGGCTGGGTAGTGGGAGCGGGAGTGGGAGTGGGAGTGGAGGGCGAACGCATACCAACATCTAACCGCAGAGCTGTAGGGCGCCGCCGCATGCTTGCAATTGATCACATTGGATTTCTTGATTAGTCGCCTGTGAAGTTTTGTGGCCAACAACAACAAACCAAAATCATCAGCTAGCAGCAACAACAAAAACTATTGCAAATGTCAGCCACAGCCAACATTTATACGCCTCATTCAACTTGATGTTGTTGTATGCTGCCACTGATTTAGTTGTTACTCATACGCCCCGGCTGCTCGGTGGATGACAATGACAATGCTTGTTAGCTTGCATAGCAATTCACATTGTCCAGCTGGGCGTGATGCATACATAAACACACAATCGCAGACACACACACGCACACACTGACAAGCATTATACTTAGCAGTGAGTGGAAGCGCACATAAATTTCGTCTTGGCTTCGTTGCAAGTGTTGTTGCGTTTGTGTGTGCGAGTGTGTGTGTGCCTGCGTGCATGTCAAGCATCAATGCAATGGCTCTTCGCATTTGGCTTTGATTTCCAGCATTGTTCATTGAACAAAATTGCAGCCATCCACTGAGCAAATGGCAAATATTGCACACACACACACACACACATACAACAACACATTCATATAAATTTTAGGCTATGTGTATTTGATTGTGTTTGTCTGTTTTTTTATGCTTATGCGAGCAACTGCTTCTATTGCATATATGTACATATGTTTGTGCGTTTGTTTTTAAAATTTATGTGCCTATATGCGCCTGTCGGTGAGTTATGTGTTTGCTCTAGTTTTTCAGCTGCTTCTAATGCAATTGAAACTCCGTTCACTAGAAAAAAGCATTGAAAGAATTGTCAAGACCAGTGCAACTGATTGCATAATGGAGAAAATGAAGAATAAATGAGAAATGAAATAAGACAATTTCTGAAATTTTGTTTATCTTTTCTTTTGGAGGGATTCCCATAATGCGGATTAGCTTGCTGATAGGAGCGTAAATTAAATTCTTATCAGTAGAGAATGTACTGCAGGCAAAAAGAGTTCTACGTAATCGAACATTTAAATCACACTAGAAGTGCCAGTTTGGGTCGAAATTCAACCAGCTATATTTTGTGTTTTAAACACTTCATTTTGGAATTTCGGTAACTAAGTTTTTGATCACTAGCTTATTTCGGGTATTATCAATAAATATTCGTACCCTTTAAGTTACCCTAATTCTTATGTATGTATAAATAAGTATTTCTCATTGTTTTCCTTTTGGTCTTTATCTTAGATTTTGCCTGCATTTATTTATCTTCATAGTTTCTATCGTTTCTTTCTCCATTCTTACATTTATCCTTTTTACAGATGAATCTAAAACAATATGCGAAAACCACTCAAATTGAACAGCTTGCAACAAAAACTATATATACAAATACAAACATTTT
The DNA here is from genome assembly GCF_013731165.1 of Rhagoletis pomonella. NCBI lineage: Eukaryota > Metazoa > Arthropoda > Insecta > Diptera > Tephritidae > Rhagoletis > Rhagoletis pomonella. Next base: position 39,750,001 of record NW_023458560.1, read on the forward strand.
TGAACGATGCATTTTTGCAAACTTTTCGTCGCGTAACACTGCCAACTAATCAGGAAAACATTCAAATTTTTAAAGCCTCCGATGCAATAGCTTTAAAATATTTTACTTATAGCATCCTGCAATAAGGGCCGTATGTACATAGTTCTCAAGAAAAACCACAAGAAATATTTTTCATTTTTTATGTTGCTAGCAAAAGAACTTTGCGGTTGCTGTAAATTTTCTTAAAGAAATAAATATACGAGAATTATTTCTTAAGAGCTACTTACTGATTTAAGAAATTTTTAATAAAAGGAAATTTCTTTTCCATTTCTTGTGCGTCATTTTATATGAATGTTTAGTTTTTCTTGAGAGCTTCATACAGGCCTATACAATAATCTTGTATCGTAAATGTGATTGATTTTTTGTTATATATATATAGATCACATTGATGTCTAAAATATCTGTGCATGCACTTCACTGTCTATGAGCACAAAAAATATGTTCTATCAAAATTTCATACACCCAATTTAATATGCACGCATATCCTCATAAAAAATGGTACACCAAACACATGTATGAACATTTTTATGTAATAAAACAAAAAAAAACATAAATATGTATGGCAAAAACGGTAGAGTCAAATATGCGCTTTAGCAAAAGCAAAAGACGAATTACTTTGCTAAGCCACAAGTTGTGGTTAAATTGTTAAATTGTGCATGAACCGGATATGAAGCAATTTTCTTTGGGTAAGGCGAGCAGTGAGCTACACGCAAACACATACACATACACATATATAAGAATAAATAATTTAAAAAGGAAAAAAAAATGTTTTTTACATACTAAATATAAATAAAGCCCCATGTCGGCAATGTGAAAAGTGAAGCCAACAGCTGCTTACTACGACGCCTGTGGCAGCATTTGGCACATTTAAAAGCCATTATCCCTTGGACCGACGCTGAGATATAAACATTTACATGAATGCATATACATACGTACACATGCACTACTGCCACTTGCAAACGTACAAACATACAAATTTATATGAATATCTTTTGTGAACCTTTCTTGGTTGCACAAGAATTTCATTTTGTTTTGGAATTCTGGGCATTTTGCAGTACATTCATTAAAAAGGCAAATATTTTCTGCTTAAATAAAATATATTATGGGCCTAAATGGCAAAGAAAGCATGCAAGTAGATGATATCTCAATTTGTAGCGGCATATAAAATACAAAACTAGAAAAAAAACCACGGCCACAGAGAGCAAAGATTTTTCTTGTTTTTTTTTGTTTATTAATTTTTGAGGCTGCGTTTCATAGTTACTGCTTCTCTTATTAAATGTATAACTTTTCTTCATTCGCGTACTCAAAAACTTTAAATTCTTTTCTCCATTACTTTAATTTATACAGAACTGCAAATTTATTGCCTCAATGTAACCGTGGCTATTATGCGGATTGATGACCGTTGCTTGAAAAAAAAATACAGTACTTAATTGACAACTGACAATTTACGTCAGCTCGGCTGGCAGCTGTCAATGACAAGTGAAAAGTGATAAGTACTTACTTGACGTCAAACCACTAATGACAATTTAATTTCATGTACATATTTCGCTCAAGTGTGAGTACGCCAGTTATTTTGAGGCTCTTGGGGCGGCATTAAAACGTTTATGTATTTTAGGGAACATGCAGAGATGACTTTGCTTGTGTCAGGCAGTCAATTGGAGTGCGAAGATATGCAGCAATAAATCAAACTAAAACTTCACAGAGTAAAGCTGAATAGTACATAAGTACCTATGTTAGGGTGGTCCTTATAATCAAATGAACGATTTTTTTCAATATCACCCACTCAATCGGTAACAAAACGGATTGGAGACGATTAAGGCGTGTCGCACAGGGGCAAAATATCTATGGACTAGAAAAATTTTAAATATTTTTTTTTCATTTAATACCGTTAATCGATACTACTAAAGTCGCAGACATCACAAAAGAATTTTGGGTCCCGATTGGAGTCGGTTAAGACGTCTTCATAGGGTAATCTGAACTTTGACCCCTAGGCGACGCCCCTTAACCGACCCAAATCGGGGTCAAAGTTTATATGTGATATCTTCGACTATAGTAGCATCGACGTAGGGGTTGAGGTTTAGGATATCTGATGTAAAAATTTGCTTACTACATTTAAGGACCACCCTATTCTATATATGAGTATTTTTTTTGGTTAATGGTTTTTATGTAAATATTTAGGGGTGCAAAAGCCCGTTAAGCTCCAATACGCGGCCTACTCATTGCCAAAGCGCAATATCTGACAGATTTCACTAAGCACACAGAAAGCCGCTCCGAGCGAAGCAGTGGGTATTAATACCTAAGTAATGAGGTAGGACGGAACTTCTCGCATGGAATCAGCGATAAATATGAATATAGTATATACAAAAAAAATCACCTTCAATGAAAAGCTGCTGAAAGTGTTAAACTATTTTGTTCAGTGTTCATCAATTTTTTTAGCAATTGAAAACTTCGTACCGTTCGGATACAAACAGAATGTCCAGGTACGCATTTTCTTTACCCAAAGTGCGGATCAAACTATTCTCGTTCCATATTACCGTGCCAGAAAGCGTGCCCTATTTTGGCAACGGTGTATATTACAAAAAAAGAGCCCACAGGGCTTTAAAATCCCCAAAATTTAATTTTAAAAACATAAAAACTATTCCAAATTTTTGTCAGACCTTTAAGTAAAACTATTTAATTTCACATCTCATTTTTGAAATTCGAAAGAAGGGTGAAGATCTGATGTATATATGTATATTTACGTAGTTAGATAGATTTAACTTTTCGAATAGGTGGCAACACTAATCAAAAATATTTGCTGACTAAAGCTTTCCTAAAGCTCTTCCGTTTGGAATTCATACTTCAATATTTGATATAACTTCAAAGGAGTTTTAGAACAAAAATCTTCTAAAATCTCTTTCTTTTGACATTGTTATACATATTTCAATTAACTGATGTATTAAATTGAATTTAATTTTTTAGACACGTAGTAACCCTCCTAAATATAGTTAACAAGCAAAGCCTTTACAAACCCATTTCGATCGATACCCCTCTCTTAATAATACATTTAAATTACTAAATTCTTTGAATTTAACTTTTTAACAGGTGGCAAACCGCTTCAAACACATCAAAATGTTCAAACCAAAGATTTCTTAACACTCTTGCGTCTGAAATATTTTAATATTTCATTGTGAATAAATTAACTAAATTAGACTTTTAAAATAGGCGGCAACCCTCTTCAAAATATTTACAACCTACTACCTTCTTAAAATCCTTTCGTCTGGCGCCGGTATGTTGATACATTTGTCCATTACCTAATTCCCTTGACTTGAATTTAATTCGATTTTTTAACCAGGTGGCAACCCTCCTACAGTTAAGTTAAGAAATAATGCTTTTCAAAACTAATGCGATTGATGCCCATTTTAAAATACATAATTGGTTGAACTTTTTAAATAATTTAACTTTAGTTTTTTTAAAATGCGGCAACTCTCTTCGAAAAAGGAAAAACCTTTTTGCGCATCTACATCTCCAACTCTTCAATTTGACAGCTAATTTTTCAAAATCGAACAACCGTGCAGATGATCTGGACAAAATAATCCTTGGCGTAGTAGTATTTACATTTTAGATATATTTAGATGACGGCGCCAGAGCCGTGCTACTCCCCATGGGCTATTGAGCTTCCAAATATATTACAAAATGTAAAAAATTTATTTTTAAAAATTAAAAATATAAAAAAAATATTTTATTTCTTCTTCAAATGGTTAAACAATTTTAAGGAATGTTCTAAGTACCTTAATTGGTTCTCATGTCTTAATAGGTTACGGTGAGTTGAAGTGAGCAACGTAACATGGCATAACATATCTTAATCGTCACTTTTATTTCCAACTATATCTGTATCCTTTTTCTTATTGTTAATGTTAGCTTTGTCGTCATCCTTATCCAAATTTTTAGCTTTATTTTTTCCTATTTTTATCCTTGTTTTTATCCTTAGATATCTGTATCCTTTATATTCATGTTTATCTTTATTATTTTCTTCATATATGTACATATTCACCTTCATCTTTGGCTTTGTCCTTGCATATGTATCTCCCACTCATCATTCATCATTTCCACTGCATTCTCCATGCTGATTTTTCGCTACACCGCCACCGCTAAAGAAATTTCACTTCAAGAAGCCAATTCTCACTCTTTTTAAACTTCGCTCTCTTTACCCTCTTCAATCGCTCACCTTTCTAACTCAACTCCTCATCCTCCAGCGCATATAAGCTATTTGTCGAATATCACACTTGAGCGGTTGACTAAGTATGAAGTAAGGACACTAATTTTTTAGCACACCATTTCTACTAAAATTAATTTGTACTTCTAAAGTGGCCATAAAGTGCATACGTATGTAGATAGGTATATCGCCGTCATCTTTCTTTGCGTTTTTGATGAAGTTTCAAACACACAGATTTATAACCATGCGCTTTTTTATTGCTTGTACGCCTTTGTTCAGTTTTTTATTTCGTGTTTTTTCAATTATTTTTACAAGTTCGCATGTGGCAGGTCGTTTGGGGCAAGTTGTTAAACTGACTCGAGGATACATCAGCACGTCAACACGTCAGCTTGTTGCATATGTGTGCATACATAGTGCTCTTACGGCTGTGTAGTTTGTTAGTTTGTGCTCAAAAGCTTTTAAGGGCAAAATGAGAAGTAGATGGCAAGAAAAGTAAACGTAATAAAAAATGCAACAATGGTAACGGAGTTTTGTATACAAAGTACGCACTTTATGTTGATGAAGTTGCCAGCATTGGCTGTGAGGTGCTGTGTGGGAAATACATTTCAAACTAAAGCGCGAGGAATTATAAAGTGAACTAGAGATTTGAAACTTTAAACTTAGCTCAGCACCCAATGAAAATGCGATGCGAAGAATGAATAACTCCATGAAAATTTTACCTGATAGGTGGCGCATGTGTCGAGATATTTGGAAATCCGAATTTATGGTGCGATATGGTTCATATTTAGAACGTATATTACGAAAAAGGAAATGAATAACTGCACAAAAAATGTTGCCGTCCTGTATCATCCTATTAGCAGCAAAACTATGACCAAAATACACAGCTAATCTCTGGAAACTATGGAAGCAATGTTGAAAAGCATCGAAGTCAGTTTAGCAAACATTAGAATACCTTCTTGTATTCTTTCTTGACCACTGCCTCCATATTCGGCAGAAGGGTTGCTTTGTGAGCTTGACATCGCATGGTCTGCCCATAGTCCGCGATATCTTGTAGCTATGTTTCATTGTAGGGAGCTCGGCAACTTCTCTATCAACACCTTCTCTTTCAGCACAGTTTCTGTCAGAGCACTTTTTTTAGTAAGTCTGTCGGCCACCTCGTTGCCCGTAAAGCCAGTGTGCCTTGGAAACCAGTACAAGCGAACACGCATGCCCGTTCAAAGTGCATCTATAGCTGCTCTGCACTCTGCCATACTTCTTGTGGATGTGCTCAGCGAGTGGAATGTCCTAATCGCAACCTGACTGTCAATACAGAGATTCGCTTCTTTATTTATTCGGCTACTACACAGCAACGCCACTGCCCCCTTTGCGTCTAATACTTCTGTCTGGAAAATGTTGCAATAGTTCGGCATCGGCTTGTTATGGAACTTACTAATATCGAGTTCTACGTAAAACACTGCCTACACC
>NW_023458560.1:39755798-39765786 GCF_013731165.1 Rhagoletis pomonella
TATCTAAAAAACATGCAAATCAAATTGCAAAGCTTTGTACAACATTTCTAACATTTATTTATCACTTTTCATGAAGACCCCCATAATAATTCGATGTTACTACATACATACATATGTTACATAAAGGGTTCTACAATAAGGGCGGGTAGATGTTAAACAATCTATGTATGAGTTATTAGTGAAATATCGTTTTAATAAAGGATTATAAAAACGTGTATTAAAAACTTTCTTTCCAATAGTTATAATAGGTTTATATTCATGCGCTTATAAAACGCTTTCTTTTGAAAATTTTTAATAATTTTATATTCATACGCTTATAGATAGTTTTTTTTTTTAATACTTATTATAAGTTTATATTAATAAGCTTACGAAAAGCTTTCATTTGAACCTTTATTACAAGTTTACACTTTTACGCTTATAAAAAGCTTTCTTTTGAACATTTATTACAAGTTTATATTTCTACACTTATAACCAATGTTCCTTTTCGATTATATTACGCTTACTTTCAAGCGTTTTATAAACAAAAAATCAACGTTTTGTAAGCTTAATGTTTATAATTGAAAACTTAAAAAAAACTTTCTTTAAGTTTATTTTGCTTGTTGGGATGTATCAACATTTTTATGTAATAAAACAAAACAAAAAAAAACATATGGCAAAAACGGTAGAGTCAAATATGCGCTTTAGCAAAAGCAAAAGACGAATTACGTTGCTAAGCCACAAGTTGTGGTTAAATTGTTAAATTGTGCATGAACCGGATATGAAGCAATTTTCTTTGGGTAAGGCGAGCAGTGAGCTACACGCAAACATACACGCAAACACATACACCTGTATAAGAAGAAATAATTTAAAAAGGAAAAAATAATAATATTTTTATATACATACATACATAGTACTAGATATAAATAAAGCCCCATGTCGGCAATGTGAAAAGTGAAGCCAACAGCTGTTTACTACGACGCCTTTGGCAGCATTTGGCACATTTAAAAGCCATTATCCCTTGGACCGACGCTGAGATATAAACATTTACATGCATGCATATACACATGCACAACATGCACTGCCACTTGCAAACGTACAAACATATGTATACATACATACAAATTTATATGGAATATCTTTTGTGAACCTTTCTTCGTTGCACAAGAATTTCATTTTGTTTTGGAATTCTAGGCATTTTGCAGTACATTCATTAAAAAGGCAGATATTTTCTGCTTAAATAAAATATATTATGGGCCTAAATGGCAAAGAAAGCATGCAAGTAGATGATATCTCAATTTGTAGCGGCATATGGTATACAAAACTAGAAAAAAAACCACAGCCACAGAGAGCAAAGATTTTTCTTGTTTCTTTGTTTCATTTTTTAAGCAGTATTTTGTAGTTACTGCGTCACTTATTAAATGTATAACTTTTCTTCATTCGCGTACTCAAAAACTTTAAATTCTTTTCTCCATTACTTTAATTTATACAGAACTGCAAATTTATTGCCTCAATGTAACCGTGGCTATTATGCAGATTGATGACCGTTGCTTGAAAAAAAATGCAATACTTAACTGACAACTGACAATTTACGTCAGCTCGGTTGGCAGCTGTACAGGCAGCTGTCAATGACAAGTGAAAAGTGATAAGTGCTTACTTGACGTCAAACCACTAATGACAATTTAATTTCATGTACATATTTCGCTCAAGTGTGTGTAGGCCAGTTATTTTGAGGCTCTTGGGGCGGCATTAAAACGTTTATGTATTTTAGGGAACATGCAGAGATGACTTTGCTTGTGTCAGGCAGGCAATTAGAGTGCGAAGATATGCAGCAATAAATCAAACTAAAACTTTACAGATACATGCTGAATAGTACATAAGTACCTATGTTAGGGTGGTCCTTATAACCAAATGCACGATTTTTTTCAATCTCACCCACTCAATCGGCAACAAAACGGATTGGAGACGATTAAGGCGTATCGCACAGGGGCAAAATATCTATGGACTAGAAAAATTTTAAATTATTTTTTTTTCATTTAATACCGTTAATCGATACTACTAAAGTCGCGGATATTACAAAAGAATTTTGGGTCCCCTGGGCGACGCCCCTTAACCGACTCAAATCGGGGTGAAAGTTTATATGTGATACCTTCGAGTAAAGTAATACCGATTTTGGGCATTGAATGAAAAAAATATTAATCTTAATTTTTTGAGTCTCCAAAGAGGAATCTGAACTTTGCCCCTTTGCGACACGCCTTAACTGTCTCCAAACGGAATAAAATTCTTCGACTATAGTAGCACCGACGCGTATGATGATTTTCCTTGAGATACAGCAAAAAGAAAAGCGAAAGGACATTGATTTCTAGAATTTTCTTGTTTTCAGCAACTTATCCGTTATTTTAACCTCCAAATGAAGGGTTGATGATATCCCAATAAATCAATCCTTGCAGAAGTAATTATGAAAACACTTTAGAATGTTTTTCAGTGAATTTTCTGGGTATTAGCCATTCACCCCTTATTTCAACCCCTAATTTAGGGGTTGATGTTATCCTAATAAACTTTTCCTTAATCTATATTAAATTTACTACAATTAAAAAAAAAAATTGTATCGGTATCATGATTTTCCTTTGAGAAACAGCAAAAAGAAAAGCGAAAGGACATCGATTTCTAGAATTTTCTTGTTTTCAGCAACTTACCCGTTATTTTAACCTCCAAATGAAGGGTTGATGATATCCCAATAAATCAATCCTTGCAGAGGTAATTATAGGAATCGTTTTCGGCACCTATGAAAACACTTTATAAGGTTTTTCAGTGAATTTTCTGGGTTTTAGCCATTCACCCCTTATTTCAACCCTGAATTTAGGGGTTGATGGTATTCTAATAAACCTTTTCTTAATGTACATTGCATTTACTACTATTTAAAACAAAAATTGTATCGATATCGTGATTCGCCTCTGAGATACAGCAAAAAGAAAATCGAAAGGTCATAAATTTTTTGAACATGGTCAACTTCGCCCCTCATTTTAACCCCTCAAGTAAAGCGTGTTGACGTTCGCTTTAGTTTTCCTTTAACCGACATAACTTGAACTTTATTCACACAAAAAATTATTGCGCTAGCTCTTTTCCTTCTCGTTATATTAGATTTTAAACAAAAAAAATGTGATTTAGCCCATAGTGCGACGTAGGGGTTGAGGTTTAGGAAATCTGATGTAAAAGTTTGCTTACTACATTTAAGGACCACACTATTCTATATATGAGTATTTTTAAAACCGTGTTGATTACCTTAAACAGGAATTTTTTTTGGTTAATGGTTTTTATGTAAATATTTAGGGGTGCAAGAGCCCGTTAAGCTCCAATACGCGGCCTAGTCGTTGCCAAAGTGCAATATCCGACAGATTTCACTAAGCCCACAGAAAGCCGCTCCGAGCGAAGCAGTGGGTATTAATACCTAAGTAGTGAGGTAGGACGGAACTTCTCGCATGGAATCAGCGATAAATATGAATATAGTATATACAAAAAAAATCACCTTCAATGAAAAGCTGCTGAAAGTGTTAAACTATTTTGTTCAATTTTCATAAATTTTTTTAGCAATTGAAAACTTCGTACCGTTCGGATGTACCCTAAGCCGATGGGCAATTTCGGCTGTAAAGATTTTTAAAGGTACGAATACAAACAGAATGTCCAGGTACGTCTTTTCTTTACCCAAAGTGCGGATCAAACTATTCTCGTTCCATATTACCGTGCCAGAAAGGGTGCCCTATTTTGGCAACGGTGCATATTACAAAAAAAAATCCCACAGGGCTTTAAAACCCCCAAAATTTAATTTAAAAACATAAAAACTATCCCAAATTTTTGTCAGAGCTATAACCAAAACTATTTAATTTCACATCTCATTTTTGAAATTCGAAAGAGGGGTGCAGATCCGATGTACATAAATATATATGTATATTTACGTAGTTAGATAGATTTAACTTTTCGAATAGGTGGCAACGCTAATCAAAAATGTTTGTTGACTAAAGCTTTCCTAATACTATGTCTCCATTGTGAGATTTAATGAAGATTTAGCCCTCTGACGAGATTTGACGTTAAATCTTTTGAGATTCACCATATAAAATTAAATCTCAAAAGGCAGTAGATTTAAGTTAAATCTTCGTCAAATCTTCAATAATATTGATCAATAAGTACAATTTGTTGGATGTGGCAACCACAAATTCACATGCCATAAGTCAAATGACATTTGTGTTTTCAATTGGGGTGTTCACAGTTCGTTCCAAATAGTGTCTCAAAATGTAGACGTCTACATTTTAAGACGTTTTCTAACCGTAAAATCTGTGGTGTTGTTGCTTCCCATACAAAATTGGAAAACGACGCCGTCTACATTTTGTCACACTCAAAGGTATGTTTTTTACGCGTCTACATTTTGCAACCTCGCAGCAGGGTTGCATTATGGCAATACTAATCACATTTTTTTTTATTTATTGGGCACGTTTTCTGTATTTGCATTTAATTTGAGCGCAATTTCTGATGAAAAGAAACAAATCAAGGAAAAGAAATAACAAATATTACGAATTGCTAATTAAGTTAAATAATTACAATTTTTCAGAAACAAAATCGAAAGGCGACATATAAAAAATGCACGCAAGGAAGAAATGTCTGGCAACACCAGCAAAGTTTTGAGACGATTTTGCGACGACTGCTAGAAAGGGGTGCTCACAGTTTGATGCTAAAGATGTCTCAAAATGTAGACGTCTACATTTTCAGACACAATTTGGAACGAACTGTGAACACCCCAAATATACAGTTGAGGACATTGAAATCTAGCCTATCATAATAACATGAATTTTCGTATTTTTAGGGATTTTTATATTTTTGTTAGTTTGGGAAGAAAATTAGTAATACATATTTACATAACTTTGGTTGTAATAAATTACGAAAATATTATTTTAAAAAGTAAAAATTTAGAAGGAATGTTTTATAGTAATAACATGCAGAGTCTTCTCCGCTTTCTATAAGTCATTTACGCGCTGCGACAAAAAATTTATAAATTTCGGTAATGGTTCTGCTTCGATAACATTGCACCGAACATCCTCTAGAACTCAGTTCGTATTCATGATATGCCAAAGGCCCACGATTGGATTTTCGGTTCCCTCCTATGAATAAGAGAGTTCTACAAAATTTTTTCTTTCCGCAAATGTTTTTTACCGTTTTGATAATTTTTCTTAAATTCGGGAAAATCATATGGTACCATTCTTTACACTTTGCAAACTATATAATATACATACATATTTACCACGAATCATAATATTCAGAATTCATATGTGTAATGAAATTCCGCTTGGTACCTTCCTTTTATCTGTCTGTATATCAATGTCCGCAACTGCATTTAAAAAATCATACATAAGCAAACGTCAAATATTTAAAAATGTGAACGTCAAACATATCTCGTTGTGGTAATGGAGACGGTTGTGATTTAGCAACTGGATTTATTAAATCTTAATGGATAAATCTCTCAATGGAGACATAGTATAAAGCTCTTCCGTTTGGAATTCATACTTCAATATTTGATATAACTTCAAAGGAAAATCTTCCAAAATCTCTTTCGTTCGGCATTGTTATACATATTTCAATTAACTGATGTATTAAATTGAATTTAATTTTTTAGACACGTAGCAACCCTCCTAAGTACAGTTAACAAGCAAAGCCTTTACAAACCCATTTTGATTGATACCCCTCTCTTAATAATACATTTAAATTACTAAATTCTTTGAATTTAACTTTTTAACAGGTGGCAAAACGCTTCAAACACTTCAAAAATATTCGAAATGATCAAACCAAAGATTTCTTAACACTCTTGCGTCTGAAATATTTTAGTATTTCATTGTAAACAAGTTAACTAAATTCGACTTTTAAAATAGGTGGCAACCCTCTTCAAAATATTTACAAACTACTACCTTCTTAAAATCCTTTCGTCTGGCGGCGGTATGTTGATACATTTGTCCATTACCTAAGTGAAATTGAAATTTCACTTCAAGAAGCCAATTCTCACTCTTTTTAAACTTCGCTCTCTTTAACCTCTTCAATTTCTCACCTTTCTAACTCGACTCCTCATCCTCCAGCATATAAGCTATTTGTCGAATATCACACTTGAGCAGTTGACTAAGTATGAAGTAAGAACACTAATTTTTTAGCACACCATTTCTACTAAAATTAATTTGTACATCTAAAGTGGTCATAAGGTGCATACGTATGTAGATAGGTATATCGCCGTCATCTTTCTTTGCGTTTTTCATGAAGTTTCAAACACACAGATTTATAACCATGCGCTTTTTTATTGCTTGTACGCCTTTGTTCAGTTTTTTATTTCGTGTTTTTTCAATTATTTTTACAAGTTCGCATGTGGCAGGTCGTTTGGGGCAAGTTGTTAAACTGACTCGAGGATACATCAGCACGTCAACACGTCAGCTTGTTGCATATGTGTGCATAGTGCTCTTACGGCTGTGTAGTGTGTGTTAGTTTGTGCTCAAAAGCTTTTAAGGGCAAAATGAGAAGTAGATGGCAAGAAAAGTAAACGTAATAAAAAATGCAACAATGGTAACGGAGTTTTGTATACAAAGTACGCACTTTATGTTGATGAAGTTGCCAGCATTGGCTGCGAGGTGCTGTGTGGGAAATAAATTTCAAACTAAAGCGCGAGGAATTATAAAGTGAACTAGAGATTTGAAACTTTAAACTTAGCTCAGCACCCAATGAAAATGCGATGCGAAGAATGAATAACTCCATGAAAATTTTACCTGATAGGCGGCGCATGTGTCGAGATATTTGGAAATCCGAATTTATGGTGCGATATGGTTCATATTTAGAACGTATATTACGAAAAAGGAAACAAATAACTGGACAAAAAAGTTGCCGTCCTGTACCATCCTATTACCAGCAAAACTATGACCAAAATACACAGCTAATCTCTGGGAACTCTGGGAGAAATGTTGAAAAGCATCGAAGTCAGTTTAGCAAACTTTGGAACACCTTCTTGTATTCTATCTTGACCACTGCCTCCGTATTCGGCAGAAGGGCTGCTTTGTGAGCTTGACATCGCATGGTCTGCACGTAGTCCTCTACACCTTATAGCTATCTTTCATTGTAGGGAGCTCGGAAACTTCTCTATCAACACCTTCTCTTTCAGCACAGTTTCTGTCAGAGCACTTTTTTTAGTAAGTCTGTCGGCCACCTGGTTGCCCGTAAAGCGAGTGTGCCTTGGAAACCAGTACAAGCGAATACGCATGCCCGTTCAAAGTGCATCTATAGCTGCTCTGCACTCTGCCATACTCATTGTGGATGTGTTCAGCGAGTGGAATGTCCTAATCGGAACCTGACTGTCAATACAGAGATTCGCTTCTTTATTTATTCGGCTACTACACAGCAACGCCACTGCCCCCTTTGCGCCTAATACTTCTGTCTGGAAAATGTTGCAATAGTTCAGCATCGGCTTGTTATGGAACTTACTAATATCGAGTTCTACGTAAAACACTGCCTACACCGTTGTATATATATTTCCTCCTACCTAACACAAGGAAACCACCCCGGGATCCTACAGCATACAGTCCAATATGCATGCTGGAAAGGCCGGGAAAAAACTTAAGCGAATAATTTTTGAGCGAAAGAGTATTGTTGGTCACTAGGAAAACGCCGTTGAATAACGGAGACTTGAAAAATATTGCGGAGGCTCTTCGTGGTTTTGCGATTCCGACTCTGAACGACGACTGTATTTTTATGAAAACCTGTTTTTTTGGCAGAAGTACATATATACATAAATCGCTAGAAAAAGTTTGCAGTGGCTACCAGTGACCCCACTAGTTTACCTAGGCGGATGGCTAGAACCCTCCTACTCAAACCATCGTGTGGATTTCGCCAAACCCAAAAGTTGCTGTAGGTCTACTTCGGCTATGTCGGTTAGGTCTTAGAAAAATCCTATAGCCATGAACCCTGCTCTGTTCCAGTACCCCGGCATCCATACCACGTGAAGAGCAGACTGGTCTGTCAACTCGTTTAGAGATCTATGACAGATCGCTACGGTTTCTGAACTGCATGCGGTCGAGTGCGGCCTGACTTTTTGGGTAGATGAAGATATTGTTACATATGACTTCCCCTGTACGTAGATGTTCAACCGTCTCCTATATCGCAGATAGAGAGAGCTTCAAAGGTGCTGCAGTGACTTGATAAGCGAAATGATGTTTCAAGCCCCAGTTGGGCTGAGATTACCAGCTCTCCTACCTATCCGTCTAGCCTAGAGCCGTCGGTGTAGAAGTGGAGCGATGATTTTCATCGAGAGCACCTCATAACGAAAATTCTCTGTTTGCAATGCAAAGCCTATACTTTTGTGAAGTTCAGACCTTGTGCACAGTAATCGTATGCGGTGTATCTAAGTTCTCCTGGGTTTCAGTGTGGTGATACTGAGTATCTCTCTAGCTTGGTAGTTCCCTCATCCTCAAGCCGGCACACTCAGCTGATAAATTTCCAACAATTTCAGTTGGAAGAATATTGAGCAAGACGAACATTGCCTCCGATGGAGTTCTGTGTATAGCCCCACAGAACATCGCAGTTCTTTGCACCTTTTGAAGTGCTTCAGTTGGGGATTTTCTGTGAAGCCTTGGCCACCATATCAAGACCCCGTGAGTAGATTAGGCCTAAAAACCACCGTGTATAGCCAATATATGATGCTAAAGAACAAACCCCAGCTGCGACCAATCGCCCCCTTACGGGTAGCGTTGCTTCCCTAACACGCTTTCGTACATTTTTTGCCCAGTTCAGCTTTTTGTCAAGTACTACGCTTAGATATTTTCCGAACTCCCCTAGCTTCAAAAACGTGTTGCCAATGGTAGGGAGCTGAGGTGAGGGTATTTTATACTTCCTGGTAAAGATCACAAGGTCAGTTTTGTCCGAACTAACACCAAAGCTTTTCTCCTTGGTCGGTCTTTCAATTAACTTTAGTCTGTCCTACATGATATCGCACACAGTTTGTGGAAATTTTCCACTCACAACCACCGTCAGCACCGTCCCTGGCGATTCAGCTAAGCTTCCGCACCGCGCCAAGATGCCTGCCGCCAACACACAGTGGTTCAAAACTGGAATTTAATGTTCTTAATTCACTGGGGCCTTCATTTTTCCGCCAATTTGATTAATTTTTGTTTTATGAAAGCCTATAAAATTAGAAAGAAACCAATTGAACCCCATTTTTGAATTTTTATATGTTTATATTACATTTTTTAGTGCAGAGAGCGCACAACGTAGCAATTTTGAAGAAAATCGATTTTCCTGTTCCTGTTAATAAATTTCACATTATAAAAACTAGTTGAAAACAATTGTATGGTTTTCCCAAGACAATACAAAAATCACAAGAAAAATTCTAAATGTTATACAAAAAATTTAACTGAAATTATTATTATTTCTTTTTAGTTTTTTGAATAATTTTGGGTGAGCTGTTTTATAGAACGTTAAAAAACAACGCAAACTCTTTGTCACTTAAACCTTGCACTTTGTTACATTAAAATTGCATGATCTATAAAACTGCATACCTAAAATTTTTCTAAGAACTAAAAACTATTTTAATTTCGGGAACATTTGTTTGTAACAATTAATATACTTTGTTGGATTTTTCAACTAAATTTTATTATGTAACATCTATTAACTGGAAGAGAAGAATTGATTTTCTTCAAAATTGCTACTTTTTCTGCATTAAAAAGTTAAAAACAATGACATGGAAATTCAAAAATTGGGCACAACTGCTCTCGCGCACATTTTATAAGCTTTATTTTATAAAAAAAAATACCAAATTGAGTTAGAACTAAAGGCTGCAGTGAATTATGAACAGTAAATACCAGTTTTGAGCCACTGTGCAGCGTATCCCTCTAAAATCTGCCAACAATTTTAAATTAAATTTTTTAATCCAGTGCCGCATTAAGTAATCACGATACAAACTTTTCTTCTCTTCAAAGCTACAAGGCATTTTTAATTAAAA
>NW_023458560.1:39765886-39771540 GCF_013731165.1 Rhagoletis pomonella
AGTTCCAGGGGGTGTGCCACTGGCATGGGTGGATCGGCCGTCCAAAGATAGTGGGGGTCGGTCATACATTTGGACTCGATTGGAGCACTCTAAATGGGTCAAAGTGGAATTTTTCAAAATTTGCCCCTACCCAAAAGTTCGACCCAAATTGGGGGACATCAGAATTCGTTTTAGAGATATGGTTCCTTCGGCAAAGTTTCTTATTTTGATCCCTAGAATATGATTTTCACAGAGCAATGGGCGATTTTTTTGCCTCCCCACAAATCGACCCGGCCTAATATACATGGTACTAATTTAATAAAAACGTGCTAATAAAAGGTTTAAGAATAAGACTTAGGTAAAGACAAATACAAGGATGAAAGCAAAGGTGAGTACGTACATAAATGAAGAAAATGATAAAGGCGAAGGTGAAAAAAAAACAGCAAAACAATAGATATTTTTATTGATATAATAATCGATATTGTTATCAATATAAAATGACCAGTATTTTTATTGATATATTTATGAACATATTTATCGATATTATAATTTATATATTTACGAACATATATATCGATACTGTTATCAATATAATAATCGATTTTGTTCGTTTCGTTATCAATGTTTCTATCAATATAACAATCGATTTTATTATCGATATTTTATCGATTTTACTATCGATTTTGTTATCGACATTTTATCGATTTTATAATCGATTTTGTTATCAACATTTATCGATTATGTTATCGATATTTTTGTCGATTATGTTATTGATATTTGTATCGATTTTGTTAGCGTCTTTTTTTATCGAATATTTATCGATTTGGTTATCGATATTTGTATCGATGTTGCTATTGACTAATTAATCGATCTAAAATGCTAGGGTAGAGGTAGGGATAAAGATAGAAAAAAGATAAGATATAACCTTAAGGTTATAACCTTATATTAACTAGCCTGTCGTTTTATTCACAATTTTGAACCAATGAAATACATATGTATATATGTACATAAAAGTATATGTAGGTTATAAGACAAACTAGATATGTAACGTAAGACTCACTTCTCAAGTGTGGGCCAGGCGCACTTACTTTTTTAATTATACAAAAGAAAAATCTAAAATGGGGATTATCTATACATGCATATGCAAACATAAATATAAACTAAATCAGACCATAGTTGCAGGCGCCACCTACCAGCGAAATTGGCTGTTGAGTTATTTTATTACATATGGGTAATATACGTTTCAATATTAACCAAATTGGACAATAAAAATGGTTTTGTTTTCAAATAGCTCGACTCCTGCGCCATCTAGCGCACTTCTTTCATCGAGTTCTGAGTTAAGTTTAACGTTTCAAGTCGCTATTTCGTCAAGAAATTAGTTAAAAATTTATTGAAGAGTGGGTGCCAAGGCAGTTGGGACAATAATCCCAGTAATTGGGTGATATATGACTGCATGCGGGGACTAGATTTACCGTAGAATTCCCGGACTTAGAGTTCTCTATGTGCCTGTGTCCAGCTGACAGATAAATTCACCCCTGTCCGAGTTAGCGGGGTGTATTTGAGAGGCAAGCACAGGTAACTGGATAGACGCGTAGGCACAGTGCTACATGCGACATTCAGAATCTTCTGATTGTGAAGATTAGTTGGACTAACGAACGGTTAGGTCTATGTACCATTGTACATGTGAGTATTTGGGATTGGGATCTGCTTTTTTAAGGGCCTTAAACCCAATTGCTCAATAAGTATTTTTATTTTGTCGTTAATATGTAAGGTACTTTGTACTGTAGATTTAATAAATACATAAATTAATTCTAATGGGAAAACAGTACCGGTCTTTTTTTGGTGATACACTCTAATATGCATATATAAGTACTACTTAGAGGTCTAGGCTATTACTTTCTACAAACTTTTGTAATGTATAGAATCTTTAGAAAATATTAAAAGCCATACTCCGATCTCCAGATGAGTGACACCAAGGTTGTTTACATTTTGTTATTAATGGGCTCACCAAATTCAACGCAAATGTCAAAAGGGCTTCGATATACGCGCAAGAAAATTTCACTTTCAATTTCTTAAGCAGAATTTTTTAATCGATATTTTTTTCATTTTAAATCACATTCCAGTATACTAATTTCTATAATTACCAAACGCCTTAAGCATTGCGTCCTCCTAGTTCGAACTTTAATTGCTGCACCAAAGTATTTTATAAATACATGTATGTATGTAACTATACAACTACTCCATCAATTCTGTTAGCTCAAATTGCACTCCATTAAAAAGCTTAATCCAGCCCCAAATATTAAGTAAGTTAATTAGCAAAAGCGATTAAGCAGATCAAAGGCAAAATGGAAAAGTAATCTTCAAGCAAACCATTGGCTGTGAGATGCTCACACAAGCTTATCAAATCAGGCGGCGGCAACCCACAAATGTAGGCGTAGATTTATTGAAAATGCGAGTGCTTACAAGCGAGCAGCCCTCTAAGCTGGTGTGGCTTGGTTTTGAATAGAATCGAGCAGGGAGACGACAACTGTTGTTAACGTCCTCGAAATTTGTGTGAATACTTATACTATATACATATGCATGTATGTATACATATGTCTGTAGACAGACATCTACTCAAATGTCTATAGCAGCAGCAGCAGCGTCCGGAATTCAAAGCAACTGAATTGGAAAGACCAAATTTGTGTCTGCCGCCTGCGTTTATATGTAATTTATGTAATTATATATGAATGTATGTATTTGCTTTTGGAATAAATACATTTAATGCCAACACATTGTAGATGGTCCTTTAAGCTTTTTGCTTAGCTTTGATATTATAGGCTTTTATCTGCGATTGGCATTTAATTAATTTTATTGCAGCGGATTGTGGTATTTTTCACTGAGTAGGCGTAATGCTCGTATTTAGGTAAGGTTGCCAGTGTTGCCAACTGTTAAGTTTTATGTATGTATTTACAGTTATGCGTATGGTTAAATAATGAAAGTTAATATGAAATACTTAGAAAAGTTTAAGAGCAAAGCAAATCCGATGGAAAATTTACAGCAATAACTATTTGTAATCATTTGAGTTAAATATGTAAGTAGTCAAAGCATATTTAATTGTGCGGAAAAGCCCAAAATGCACGACTTGTAAGTAAATTGAGCCAAAGTATTGGTGCTCGGCAGGTCTCCATCCGAAAAAGAAGATAGGCTCACGCTTACTTGCCTTGGCACACAAATGGCAAATAAATCAATGGCTTATACGAAAATAAATAAATTCTGGTTTTTTTTACTGTTGTGCTTGCTTTTGTTAAATTTTAAATCCATATTCGCTATTGTGCAAATATATGAGTTTGTTTACTATCGATAAACAAGCGGCAGTATATTCAAGCTCTCGTCTTGCACTCAACCCAATTCTCTTTAGTCTTTCTGTGCGCTATTGCCTTGGTTTTTTTTTTGCTTTTCATGCTCGTTTTGAATTCGAATTTACGAAGTGTATTTTATTGTTAGCTTTAAAGACTAAATTTTGACACGACAAAATATGATTTGGCTTTAAGTGCCTTTTCGAATGGTAGCCAGAGCAGAAATTTCGAAATTGTTGGAGTGGAATAACAAACAAATAACATATTTTACTATTTTCGTTTTATATCGCAATTTATTACGCGATAATATTCACCTACTGCAAGCGCACAAGGTAATTTGTCGACTAGCGAAGCAAATTCGCAGTTCAGAATTGGTATGATTTAAAAAATTTGCTAGCCCCGTCGCGATTAGTGACATCTCTTTAAGGCGTTTTACAGTGCCAAATTAACCGGGACATTCTGGCAAATGTTTTTCGACTCACCACATTCTTTCGAAAGATAAAAGTGTTTCGTAAAACAATTGTCAATTCTGGCAACTATCTTGAAAGCTATTTTTTGTCCTTCGAATGACTTATTGAAATAAGTTTTGTAAAAATAAAAAAATTAAGGAAACTTAAATAACAAAACGGAAAAATAAATAAAATGAAAACTAGGTAAAGATAAAAATAAAAATATTTTCAAAAATTGAATGAATGAAAAAAATTATTTTTTACTATTATTTACTATACTACTTCGTCGGGCGCAACTGATCTGTGAGGTACAGCCAACAAAGTTTTTTACTTCGCCATGCCTTTTTATACCGTTAACTTTGCTGCTCTATACAGCAAAACCACTTAGTTTTTGTATTTGTCAATGTTAGTTTTTGTTTGACTCCCAGAACGAGAAGTTGTGCAGAATTTTATCTGAGAAGATCATTGCGCCCAAACTCGTCAAATGTATTAAATTAGTTATTTTTATAATTATTTTTTTTTATACCCGAGCGCACTTGTGCGCAAGGGTATATTAATTTTGTTCACATAACGGTTGTTTGTAACAGCCAAAACGAATCGAGATAGATATAGACAAATGTATACATAAATGATCAGAATGAAAAGAGAAATCGATTAAGCCATGTCTGTCTATCCGTCCGTCTGTCCGTCTGTCCGTCCGTCCGTCCGTCCGTGTACACGATAACTCGAGCAAAAATTGAGATATCTCAACGAAATTTGGTATGTAGGTTTCCATTTATCCAAGGTAGGTTGGTGTTGAAAATGGGCGAAATCGGACTTTAACCACGCCCACTTCCCATATAACTGCGATATTTTAGTAACTACTGGAGATTATTCACTCAAAACTGATACATACAATAAGTTTTAGACGAAAAATAAGAATATTATAAATTTTCGGAAAATGGGCGTAGCCACGCCCACTTATGGTTACATGTGTATATCTTGGTAACCGCTGCACCAATTTCTCCGAAATCGCACAACATACCAAATGGCCGAAAAGTTTTAAAATCGAACAATAGCCACGCCCACATCCCATATAACGGTAATTTAGATAAATACAAAATCTTCGATAAATCAGTAAATATTACACTGAACGGCAAAATCAACTTTTTTTCTGGGTATTGGACCAAACCAATTTTTTTTAAGAATTTGAGTCACAGGTAAAACAGTGATTACTCCGTTTTTCGAAGTTGGCCTCCGAAATCGAGATATGGGCCTTCGAAATTCGAAATAGGACCTTTGGTAAAAAATTATATTTAATTATTGCATGTAAATAACTAAAAACCTAAAAATACTGACGTAGTCCTCCATTTGATCTTATGCAAATGGTGTATAACTTTTGTTGTGCAAACTTATATTACAGGTGCTATAAGGGTCAAAGTTCAGGTCTTCGAAAAATTAAATTCCTTATAATGCAAACAATTTTGAACTGATTTTTTAAAAAATTATATCGTTGTAAAGGTGATAACACCAACTTTCTTCCGATATGCATATTTGTATACTTTGTATATAAAAATTTTAGAAAAAAACACATTTAAATGAAAAATTACATTTTTTTCATAAAAAAAAATATTTGAAACAAAAAAATTACAAACAGTTTTTTGAACAATTCGTATCGCTATAAAGACGACTAAATCCCCTTTTTTCTGATATGCATATTTGTATACTGCGTATATAAAAATTTTCTAAAAAACACATTTAAAGGAAAAAATACTTTTATTTATAAAAAAAAATTTAAACCAAAAAATTACTATTTTTAAAAGGTTGGTATCGTTGTAAAGGAGATTAAACCCCCTTTATTTTGCTATGCATATTTGCATACTTCGTATATAAGGATTAAAAAAAAAAA
>NW_023458560.1:39771640-39772579 GCF_013731165.1 Rhagoletis pomonella
AAAAAAAATATTTTAGACAAAAAAATACTAACCGATTTTTAAAAAATTGGTATCGCTGTAGAGGCGATTAAACCCCTTTCTTCTGAAATGCTTATTCGCATTTATTTAAATAAAACAGAAAATTACCTTTCGTTTTCATATATAACCTGTTATGTAAAAAATCAAAAACCATGGTGTTTTTATTTTTGTATATGCCTTAGACTTCAGTTACATATACTTTTGCTTTATTTTTAACAGGGCTGTGGGTGAACAAGATCGAATTAACGCTTAAAACACAATAAATTATTTGTTTTATTTAAATACGGTATTCAATTGTATTACTAATTAGTAATTTTTTGTAATATTTTTGTTTATAAGAAAAAATTGGTATTCTTTCTTTAAAGTGTTTATTCTCAAATTTTTATATTCGAAGTATACAAATATGCATATTAGACGAAAGGGGTTTAATCCTTTTAACAACGATGCCAATTTTTTAAAAATCGGTGAGTAATTTTTTGTTATATTTTTTTTTTTATTAAAAAAGTTATTTTTTGCTCTTAAGTGTTTTTTCTCAATTCTTTATTCACGAAGTACACAAATATGCATATAAGAAGAAAGGGGGTTTAATTGTCTTTACAACGATATAATTTTTTAAAAATCGGTTAGTAATTTTTTTGTTTAAAATATTGCTTTATACAAAAAAAGTTATTTTTTCATTTAAATGTGTTTTCTCAGATTTTTATATACGAAGTATACAAATATGCATATCACAAGAAAGAAGGTTAAATCGCCTTAACAACAAAACGAATTTTTAAAAAATGAGTTCAAAAGTTTCTTAAATATTAAGTTTTTAATTTTTCGAAGATCTGACCAAGTCAAAGGTCAAAGTATAGCACCTGTAATATAAGTTTTCAAAAAAAATTTATATACCATATAAATAAGAGCAAAAGGCGGACCACG
>NW_023458560.1:39772679-39775521 GCF_013731165.1 Rhagoletis pomonella
GACTGCTTGCTGAAGTCTAGAAAAAGAAGTCTGATGAGGAGATGTGGTGATCTCCGAAACAGTGCTATAACTTCTACCGCTTAGACTTTGTTGCTTTTTCAATTTTTCCTAATAAACAATCGTGGTACAAAGCTCAATAAAAATATTAAGAATAAAATGTTAACAAGCCACAATAACATTGACAAATTCTATAATTCTTGATTTAAAGGAAAGGTGCTACCTCACAGGTGGTCTCATATTAATTTGGTTTAAGTCCCATCATCGGATCATGAAGAAATTAACGAAAATCTAAAATTTGTTTATGAGAATAGAAGGCGGTTTTGTTTTTTGTTTAAAAATTACTTGTTGCTATCTATATATAATTGCTCAGTCATACGACTTAGTTAGGGCGATCTGGTGTAGCTACAGAATTGAATTGCATATCAAATTAAAGTGCAAGCTCCATAGGTTATCCAAAAATTGTCAGATTTCAAATCGGTAAAGTAGGTGCTAAAATATAAGCCTTTAAACATTTTCTTGACTCATTCTCAACGTATCTATATACAATCTATATATAACACTGTACGGCAAAATCAACTTTTTTTCTGGGTATTGGACCAAACCAATTTTTTTTAAGAGCTTGAGTAACAGGTAAAACAGTGATTACTCCGTTTTTCGAAGTTGGCCTCCGAAATCGAGATATGGGCCTTCAAAATTCGAAATAGGACCTTTGGTAAAAAATTATATTTAATTATTGCATGTAAATAACTAAAAACCTAAAAATACAGATCTTATTCAAATGGTGTATAACTTTTGATGTGCAAACTTATATTACAGGTGCTATAAGGGGTCAATATTCAGGTCTTCGAAAAATTAAATTCCTTATAATGCAAACAATTTTGAACTGATTTTTAAAAAAATTATATCGTTGTAAAGGTGATAACACCAACTTTCTTCCGATATGCATATTTGTATACTTTGTATATAAAAATTTTAGAAAAAAACACATTTAAATGAAAAATTACCTTTTTTCATAAAAAAAATATTTGAAACAAAAAAATTACAAACAGTTTTTTGAACAATTGGTATCGCTGTAAAGACGACTAAATCCCCTTTTTTCTGATATGCATATTTGTATACTGCATATATAAAAATTTTCGAAAAAACACATTTAAAGGAAAAAATACTTTTATTTATAAAAAAAAATTTAAACCAAAAAATTACTATTTTTAAAAGGTTGATATCGTTGTAAAGGAGATTAAACCCCCTTTATTTTGGTATGCATATTTGCATACTTCGTATATAAGGATTAAAAAAAAAAACACATTTGAAGGAAAAAATACCTTTTTTTATAAAAAAAATATTTTAGACAAAAAAATACTAACCGATTTTTAAAAAATTGGTATCGCTGTAGAGGCGATTAAACCCCTTTCTTCTGAAATGCTTATTCGCATTTATTTAAATAAAACAGAAAATTACCTTTCGTTTTCATATATAACCTGTTATGTAAAAAATCAAAAACCATGGTGTTTTTATTTTTTTATATGCCTTAGACTTCAGTTACATATACTTTTGCTTTATTTTTAACAGGGCTGTGGGTGAACAAGATCGAATTAACGCTTAAAACACAATAAATTATTTGTTTTATTTAAATACGGTATTCAATTGTATTACTAATTAGTAATTTTTTGTAATATTTTTGTTTATAAGAAAAAATTGGTATTCTTTCTTTAAAGTGTTTTTTTCTCAAATTTTTATATTCGAAGTATACAAATATGTATATTAGACGAAAGGGGTTTAATCCTTTTAACAACGATGCCAATTTTTTAAAAATCGGTGAGTAATTTTTTGTTATATTTTTTTTTTATTAAAAAAGTTATTTTTTGCTCTTAAGTGTTTTTTCTCAATTCTTTATTCACGAAGTACACAAATATGCATATAAGAAGAAAGGGGGTTTAATTGTCTTTACAACGATATAATTTTTTAAAAATCGGTTAGTAATTTTTTTGTTTAAAATATTTATTTATACAAAAAAAGTTATTTTTTCATTTAAATGTGTTTTCTCAAATTTTTATATACGAAGTATACAAATATGCATATCACAAGAAAGAAGGTTAAATCGCCTTAACAACAAAACGAATTTTTAAAAAATGAGTTCAATATTTTCTTAAATATTAAGTTTTTAATTTTTCGAACATCTGACCAAGTCAAAGGTCAAAGTATAGCACCTGTAATATAAGTTTTCACAAAAGATTTATATACCATATAAATAAGAGCAAAAGGCGGACCACGTATGTATTTTTATTTTTTTTTCTTTTTACATGTAATAATTAAAAATAATTTTTTACCAAAGGTCTAATTTCGAACTTCGGAGGACCATTTCTTGATTTCGGAGGCTAACTTCGAAAAACGGAGAAATTACTTTTTTTACTTATGACTCAGTCTCTTAAAAAAATTTGGTTTGGTCCAATACCCAACCGAGTGCTGTACAGTGTAATTGCTCAGTCATACGACTTAGTTAGAGTGATCTGGAGTAGCTACAGAATTAAGTTGTATATCAAATTAAAGTGCAAGCCCATAGGTTATCCAAAAATTGTCAGATTTCAAATCAATAAAGTAGGCGCTGAAACATAAGCCTTTAAACATTTTCTCGACTGCTTGCTGAAGTCTAGAAAAAGAAGTCTGATGAGGAGATGTGGTGATCTCCGAAACAGTGCTATAACTTCTACCGCTTAGACTTTGTTGCTTTTTCAATTTTTCCTAATAAACAATCGTGGTACAAAGCTCAATAAAAATATTAAGAATAAAATGTTAACAAGCCACAATAACATTGACAAATTCTATAATTCTTGATTTAAAGGAA
>NW_023458560.1:39775621-39795530 GCF_013731165.1 Rhagoletis pomonella
TCGGAAACACCAGGTCCCGTCTTATTCGCAAAACCCTTGTAGACCAGTGTAATAGGTTAGACATGAAGATTATGTTAGTGATTGCACTCTGTCGCTAGACAATTATAATTACGTTTTCTTTTTCAGTTTTATGCTTATTCACCTTTCATTTCGATGAAGATGCAGAGGCAAAGATTTTCATGAACGTGAAAAGCTTTGGATGCAGAATTTGGGAACTGGAAATGGAAAAGAAAAATTTCACACACTGTAGTCAGCCAGACGCAATTCCATTTTTTTTTTTTTTGTTTTTTGGTTTTCAAAATTGTACACATTTAAATCACGGCTATTTGGCAGAGCGATCCTTACTCAATAAAAGGGATATTTCTTTTTATTCTTCGTAACTTTCGTAAATTTCAAAGAACGAGTGCCGTGTGCTGTACGGGAATTTTCTCTACAACACCCGGCGCTGCTCTTGACGCACTACTGCACTTACAGCCGCTTAGTTTCTTCACACGTGCGGAAGCCTTGAAGGCCCCCTGCAGACTAAAAATCAGATGTTGATATAACAAAGAGTGGGGTGCGGCGGAAATTACTGGCGACAGAGATCTGAGAACTTGTGTCTTTTTAATGTCACAGCATAGTACGCCACCATTACCTTTGCTGAATAGATTCTATAATGTTGATTTGGCTGAGGCTGAATGCTGGTTTATTTCCAGTACTGAGTCCGGTCTCACACATTGTCGAATCTTTACTGATGGCTCCAAAACTGACTCAGGATCAGTGTTGCCATTTTAGCCGTTTTCCGGCTAGATTTAGCCGGTTTCGATAGCAAACAGCCGGAGAAATTTCGATTTAGCCGGCAGCCGGTTTGTTAGCCGTTTTGCAGAAAAAAATTAGCCGTTTTTAGCCGATTTTGCTATTTTCCTTGTTTTCTTAAATTTCAAATATGTATATATGTTTCCATTTTTGACTAAGCCACCCAAAATCTGTTAGAAATGGCTACTAAGCCTTATCGTGGAGAAAATTTTCATGTCAGGCAGGGCTATATAAAATTGGGCCGATTTCGCTTATTTTAATTTTAAACGAATATATTTTCTCCAAATAAGGCCGTAACGGGGATTTTCTTCATAAAATGTTTGTTATAAATGTCTTAATTTTAAGTGTGAAGTTGTATTCGCAAACTTAGAAAATAAGAAATTGTTTCACTGTTAAGACACTTAAGATGCGTTTGTGTTTGGATATAGTGCCAACAAACAGAATAAATATTATATGTCGATATTGTCTTCCCAGATAGCGCATATTCAATTCTGCCTAAATTACAAAACATCATTTTTGCCCACTCTCAAAGGTTTGAGGTAAGGGAAAAATTTATATTTTCAAGCACTATGTACACATATGTAATTTTTTAAACAAACTTTTTTGCTGAGAACTTATTTAAATTCCAAAAACCGAATGCCAACTTGAATTAAAGGAACCAACACTGAAGTGAGTCAAAATGAAAATAAAAGAGCACAAATTTCTATGTAAAACAAAACTCTCTGGGAATCCTACGAGACATCTGCCGGTCATATGACTGGTCATCCAAATGGGAGATCTGCAGACTTTTGGCATCATATTTTACATCAAAATTGAAGGGATTTCTGAAAAATCTGACAAGTTCTTTTGTGTAACTGAGATTTTGCATCCCTTGTCAACATATGGCCTCGGTTGATATTAACTTAAGGTCGTTGTTTTACTGCCTTAAAATTGAATGGAAATTTTTAATGCGTTTTTTATGTGTATTGGTTTCTATTTGAGTGTATTGAGAATTGGTCAGTCTGAAACGGCCTTGTAGGGAAGACAATAGATTTGTTCGTCGAAAATCCAGCGGGAATTATCACTCAAAACATCAGATAGTAGGAAAAAATGCTCCCAAATTCTCTCTCATGTAGAGAAACTTGCAATTTTCTGTGTGAACGACTCTGTAAAGTCCGACTTTCTTCAACATACGTTTAAATTTCTTTGTCGGGTTTACTATATCGACTCTGGTTGAGATTGCATTCCGATTAAGAATAGTTTTTTTTTGCCGAGTACCTTTCAAATCATTGGAATTAACTAAATTAATTATGTAAACAAGTATTAACTTACATTTTTCATTTTAAAATTGCTCCAGTTTGTAAATTTTTAAATTTAACGAACTTGTTTATTCAAATTATCGTCGACAAAAAATCCCACCATGTGCCACAATCATATGTTTTTCCTAATTGCAAATTCTTGCTGGCAAATTTTTTTCCGGCTCGAATTTGTAACTTCTCTCCAAGAAATAGTCTTTTTACTCGTGATTTACTTAAATAAAACACGCGAAATTTAGTTGAAACATTTTAGCCGTTTTTAGCCGGTTTTATTTGCCAATTTAGCCGGTTCGTCCAAAAAGTTCTGGCAACACTGCTCAGGATCAGGATCTGGGGTCGTTTTCGCAGTTAATTGGGATAAGCTACACTTTTCTCTTGGGGAATATCCTTCGGTCTGAGGTATTTGCAATCCTTAGCGCCATGGACTACGCGGTGGAAAATAGGTGGAGGGGAAGGAGTTTACGTGTCTGCAGTGACAGCCAAGCTGCAATTAAGGCATTGACCCGCCTTATACCTACTTCCAGACTAGTTCGGAAATGCAAGTCTCGACTAAATTAAAAGCTGGTAAACATAACGAGCTTGCTTTACCCTGGTTGCCAGGTACGTTGGGATGAGTTGGGCTGAAATGAGGTGAGTTAAGGTAAATTTAGGTGAGCTGGGAGGATTTGAGGTTTTTTAAATTGAACTGTGGTGAGTTTAGGGCAGCTAATGTGATTTGAAGTGAGCTGTGGTGAGTTGAGGTAAAAAGCGTGAACAATATAACATAGACTTAACACGCCAAAACATAATACAAAATAACATATCATAGCATATCTCATTCTTCAGTTTTTTTCTATTTCCGTCTTTATCTCTATAACTTTCTATATATCTGTCTTTACCTCTTTCGTTTTTTATCCTTATTTCTATCCTTATGTTTATCTTTTTTTATTGATATTTTCACTTTTATATTTATTTTTATACCCGAGCGCACTTGTGAACAAGGGTATTATAACTTTGTTCACGTAACGGTTGTTTGTAACAGCCAAAACGAATCGAGATAGATATAGACAAATGTATACATAAATGATCAGAATGAAAAGAGAAATCGATTAAGCGGTGACTGTCTGTCCGTCCGTCCGTCCGTCAGTGCACACGATAACTCGAGTAAAAATTGAGATATCTTAACGAAACTTGGTACGTGCACTTCTTTTAGGCATAGGACGGGCGGTATTGGTGAATGGGTGAAATCGGACAATAACCACGCCTCCCTCCCATATAACGGTAATTTTCAGAAATACGAAAACTGCGATATTTTAGTAACTACTGAAGATAATTCACTCAAAATTGATATTTACAATCATTGTTAGACGAAAAATAAGAATATTAAAATTTTTTGGAAAATGGGCGTAGCCATGCCCACTTAAGGTTACATTATATATCTTGGTAACCGCTGCACCGATTTCTTCCAAACTTGGCACAGTTGTTGGCCCTGGCACAGCATACCAAACGGCCGAAAATTTTTAAAATCGGACAATAACCACGCCCACATCCCATATAACGGTAGTTAAGAGAAATACGAAATCCTCGATAAATCATTAAATATTAAAGCTAATTTATTCGAAATTGATGGTTGCAACAATTCTTTACCAAGACGTTTATGTTTATGATAAAATTTTGGAAAATGGGCGTGGCACCGCCCACTTATGATCACATATATGTATCTCGCTAACCGTTCTAGCAATTTGTACCAAACTCGGTATGGTTATGGCCACATAAAAGCAAACCGTTGAAAATTGTTGAAATCGGACTAAAATTTCGGCCGCTTTTCATATAACGGTAAATTTTAGAAATGCTTGAAATTTCAATATTTCGAAATTGGAGGACGCTAATTTACTTAGTATTTATACACCCCGGCTTATCATGTAGCGGTAGCTTTCGGAAAGGTGGAAAACATATATTTAATACTTGCGCCGGGTATTTAATGTTCGGCTCCGCCCGAACTTAGACTTTCTTACTTGTTTCATTTACCTTTATCGTGATATTTATTTTCGTTCTTTCCTTCATCTATATATTTTAGTCTTTGTCTTTATCCCTTTCTTCTTCTACATACTCAACCTTTCCTTCTTCCTTGTGTGGTTCTAAACCTACATAAATCATATTCCTGAGCTGCTTCTTAGCGCGTTTTTTTAATTCAGTGTCAATATTAAAGCTTATCAACATTTAGGAGGAATTTCCTCCTCATGTACTTGTGTAGCATTTGTATAAGTGTCAATTTTGAATTGATTTTTTCGCTTCACATCAGCATCTAAATACCTTTCTAATGATGTATAATTTTTTATAATTTAGAACTACATATATTTTAACTGTAAAAGGGGTGTAAAGATATCATGTTTGCCTATTATATATAAGATGTATATACTACTAGACTGCCTAACAAATCTTAACCTATACAAATATTATTTTTTTATTCAGATTTATTTAGATGCATCTCTTTTTTAATATTAACCATTCCGCCAATCACTCCAATCAAACTTTTTACCTCAAATTGTTTTCAGTTGCACTTCTACATTGTGGCATAATCGACAAACAGTAGCACGCCCACAATAGGCAAGTGAATGAGACATATGTAAATACAGGCAGTAAAAACAAGAACAAAAGAAAAAAATAACAATACATTATAAAAACACTACGAGCCAATACTGCATACATACATACATACCTAAAAGCAAGAAAAACTACCACATTCAGACCTATTACACGACTCTGCTGATAAGTTGTTGTATATGTTCCGTCATGGTTTTTGTTAAAACTGACACCATGTTGAATTGCAGTCATTTGAATCCACTTTTTTGTGACAGTCATACATTCATTCGCACCCCACTACTCACGAATGTCGGGAATACAAATTCACCTTTCTCTAGTTTAGTAATACGAATGTGCATACCTACATACATATGTACGTGAATATGTATGTATGTATTTATTATGCAAGTACATATGTGTATTGGCGTGGACCGAAATTCGCTTTTTTAGAATTTTGATTGGTAATAGCAAAAATATGCTTTAAAAATATCTTTGTGAAGTGTTAAAATTTTTGGTCAATATCCTATGCTCGCCCAAGTCCATTAAAGTTTAAGTACTAAAAAAAAAATTTTTATACCCGAGCGCACTTGTGCACAAGGGTATATTAATTTTGTTCACATAACGGTTGTTTGTAACAGCCAAAACGAATCGAGATAGATATAGACAAATGTATACATAAATGATCAGGATGAAAAAAGAAATCGATTAAGCCATTTCTGTCTGTCCGTCCGTCTGTCCGTCTCTCCGTCCGTCCGTGTACACGATAACTCGAGCAAAAATTGAGATATCTCAACGAAATTTCGTATGTAGGTTTCCCTTAATCCAAGGTAGGTTGGTATTGAAATCGGAAATCGGGCGAAATCGGACTTTAACCACGCCCACTTCCCATATAACGGTAATTTCCAGAAATACCAAAACTGCGATATTTTAGTAACTACTGGAGATTATTCACTCAAAATTGATATTTATAATAAGTTTTAGACGAAAAAGAAGAATATTATAAATTTTTGGAAAATGGGTGTAGCCACGCCCACTTATGGTTACATGTGTATATCTTGGTAACCGCTGCACCAATTCCTTCCAAACTTGGCACAGTTGTTGGCCTTGGTAGAGCATAAAAAATCGCCGAAACTTTTTAAAATCGGACAATAATCACGCCCACATCCCATATAACGGTAATTTAGAGAAATATAAAATCTTCGATAAATCATTAAATATTGAAGCTAATTTATTCAAAATTGATGCTTGTAAAATTCTTTACCAAGAAATACGTTTATGGTAAAATTTTGGAAAATGGGCGTGGCACCGCCTACTTATGGTCACATATAAGTATATCGGTAACCGTTCTACCAATTTGTACCAAACTCGGTATGGTTATTGTACTTGCCAAATTATTGAAATCGTACTAAAATAACGGCCGATTCTCATATAACGGTAAATTTAAGAAATGCTTGAAACTTCAATATTTCGAAATTGAAGGACGCTAATTACTCAAAATTGATACACCCCGGCTTACCATCTAGCGGAAGGTTTCGGAAGGGTGAAAAAATATATATTTAATACTTGCGCCGCGTATTTAATGTTCGGCTCCGCCCGAACTTATTATTATTATTATGAGCCTTGAGCACTGCGACCTCTAAGGTGGTCTATTGTGCGTGGCCTTTTACCCTATATATGAAGGCTTTTAATATAAGCTAGCACTTCGGTGGGCTTTTTGTTCCATATTTCGAATGGATTAAGTGTTGTACCGCCTAGGTGAGCGAGTCTGCGTCTAGCGAGAGCAACACATTCACAAAGGATGTGTTCTGGCGTTTCTTCGTCCATCTCACAGAAGCGACAGACGCTCGTGTCTGAAAGATTCATTTTACTGAGGTGATAACGCAGGGAACAATGTCCCGTGTAGCACCCAGTGAGAGTTCGAAGGTCCTCCCTGCTAGATTTATGAGCTTTTTTGAAGCTTCTCGTGATGGACAGATGAACCGCTTAGCTTGTCTTTGCCCCGGACATTCATTCCAGTGCCTTTCGAATTTTTTGTCGACCCACTTGTTTATGACCTCCCTTAAGTGGGCTTTGGTGAGCCCGCAGAAGGGTTCCGGGCCATAGAATAGTGTGGTAGCTCCGTGTTTTGCTAGGCGGTCCGCCTGTTCATTGCCGTCATGGCCCTCGTGCCCCGGCACCCAGCCCAGTAATACTGCGTTCTTGCTTCCAAGACCGTTTAGGGTGTTGAGGCAGTCGTACACTAGTTTGGATGTTATTATGTGGGACCTCAGTGCTAGCAAGGCAGCCTGACTGTCCGACATAATGCAGATGTTTTTAGAGGATGTGCCTCTTCTGAGGCATTCTCTGCCACAGATATCGATCGCATGAATCTCTGCTTGAAAAATGGTGGGGTAGCTGCCCATTGGTATCGATCTTTTAAAATTCGGCCCCAATATACCAGCTCCAGTTTTTCCATCTTCAAGTTTTGATCCGTCAGTGTACCAAACTTCAGCTCCGGGTTTGGTGTAGGGGTTTCCTGTGCTCCAGGATGCTCGGTCCGCAATAGATACCTTGAAATTCCTAGAAATTACTAGTATCGGAGCTACTGAGTCCCTCATATGCATTATGGGGTCGTTTGTGAATTTCATAAGGACCTTCATATGACCTGTCATGTTTCCGGTTTTTAACTCGGAAGTGTTTAGGATTCTCAGTGCCGAGAGACTGGCCTCCCTCTCTATTAGAATTGGGAAGGGCGGTATGCCTACAAGAGCACTAAGTGCATCAGCAGGACAGGTCCGCATAGCCCCTGTTATACCAATGCACACCATTCGGTGTAGTTTGCTTAGTTTTGCGCTAGCAGTTCTTTGTGTCGCTTTTGTCCACCATGCCAAGGATGCAGAGGTGACTATCGGCTTCACAACTGTGTTGAATGACCAGTAAGTCATTTTGGGGGAGAGTCCCCATGTCTTCCCGTAAAGTCGCTTGCATGCGAAGAAGGCTCTCATTGCCTTGTTTACGGTTGCATCCAAATGTACATTCCAGGTGAGTGTCTTATCTAGCCACACCCCCAGGTATTTTGCTTCATTTGAGAGCCCTATTCTAGTGCCGCACAGAGTCATTCTGTCATGGATAACTTTTTCCTCCGGGTAAACGGAACCAGAATAGATTTAGTAGGATTAATGGATAATCCTTTGGTGTCACACCATCTTTGCGTAATGCGCAGGGCTTGTTGCATGCGGTTGGAGATCGTTTCGTCATGCAGCCCTGTTACACAAATTACCAGATCGTCTGCATATCCTTGTGTTTCAAAGCCATGGTCGTTCAGTAGGAACAGGAGTTCGTCTATAACCATAGTCCACAGAAGAGGAGAGAGTACACCCCCTTGAGGGCAACCTCTTGTGGCTGTAATCGATTCTTTCGTGCCTCCCAGCTCCATCCTGATCTTCCTTGTTTTTAGCATAGAAAGCACCCAATTTATTATGATGGGGCTCACTCCCTTGCATATCAGGGCATCTCTTATTGCCCTGTATGACGTGTTGTCAAAAGCCCCTGAAATGTCAATGAAGGCACAAAGGGCTATGTTCTTAGACTCCAGAGCCTTTTCGATTTTCGATGTAAGGCTGTGAATGGCAGTCTCAGTGGACTTGCCTGGTTGATAGGCAAATTGGTTCTTATTCAGTGGTCGTTCCGCTAGGTTGACTTCTCTGATATGTTGATCCAAGATTTTCTCCATGCCTTTTAGGAGAAAGGAGCTGAGGCTAATTGGTCTGTAGGATGAAGGCATTTGCTCCGGTTTACCTGCCTTCGGTAAAAATACCACCTTAGCCTCAGTCCATCTACTGGGAATGTGACCCAGTAGGAGCGACGCTCTGTATAGTCTGGAGAGGACTGGGGCTATGTAGTTACTACCTTGTTGGAGTTGACAAGGATAGACCCCATCTGGTCCTGGTGATTTGTATGGGCTGAAGGTAGATATCGCCCATTGCACTCTTTCTACCGTGGTAAGTTTAGTTGCAAGGCTTTGCTCTCTACCAGAAGTGCGTGCTGGGACACCCAATTCCGGTAGATAATAGCCCGCTTTGCAGCCCGAGAAGTGAGTGTCTAGCAGAAGTCTGCAAGTCTCTCCCGGATGCTGAGTATAACTACCATCTGGTTTCTTTAGAGTGCCGCTCGTATTTTTGTGTTCCCTATTTAGAGCTTTTTGGAGGCGTACTGCCTCTGGGAGGCTCTTTATTTCCTCGCAGTGGTTTCGCCAGCTAGCTCTTTTGGATTTCCGCAATTCTTTGTTGTAAGAAGTTAGTGCAAGTTTGTACGGATTCCAATCACCCGTATTCTTTGCTCTATTGAATAGTTTTCTGGCTTGGCATCTCATTTGCTCCAGCTTCTTGCTCCACCAAGGCACATCACGTTTGGATTTTACCTTTCCTTGGGGACAGCTACTATTGAAAGCTATTCCAATGTCTGAATGAAGCTGTTCAGCTTCAGTTTCAAGCTCGTGCGCAGTCGTAATTTGACCACCATGGCTGTTTCCACCTTCTTCCATGATAAAGCGAAAGAATTCCCAGTTCGTTTTTCTGGGATTTCTAAAAACTAGTTCATGCTCAGGAAAGTGGCCAATGTCGAATTCTATGTGCATATGGTCCGACATTGATACCTCCCCTGAGACGCGCCAGTTTGTGACAGAAGCTGCCATGTTCTGACTACTTAGAGTAAGATCTAAGACTTCCCCTCTAATAGCGTTCCTGAACGTTGGTTCATTGCCATGGTTTATAATACTTATATTATAACTACTTATAAACTCAAGGAGGTACTCACCCCTTTTGTTGGTGTCGGTGCTCCCCCAGACAGTGCTATGGGCATTTGCATCACAGCAGAGGATCCAGGGTATACCACTCTGCCGGTATGGTTATTGTACTTGCCACGTGTAAGCAAAACGTTGAAAATTATTGAAATCGTACTAAAATAACGGCCGATTCTCATATAACGGTAAATTTAAGAAATGCTTGAAACTTCAATATTTCGAAATTGAAGGACGCTAATTTACTCAAAATTGATACACCCCGGCTTACCATCTAGCGGAAGGTTTCGGAAGGGTGAAAAAATATATATTTAATACTTGCGCCGGGTATTTAATGTTCGGCTCCGCCCGAACTTAGACTTTCTTACTTGTTCTTAGCTAACTTCGATTCTCTACAAAAAAGGTGAATGTACCAAATTATGTAGGACTTGCACTTTAGAAGATTAATGCAATTTTAGTAAAAAATGTGTTAATTAATTTATTTATAAATTTGTATTTTTTGAGCATATTGAACTTTAATGGACTTGGGCGAGCCCAGGATATTGACCAAAAAATTCCAAATTTTACACAGATTTTTTTAAAGCACATTATGCCCATATTTTTGCTATTACCAATCAAAATTCTAAAAAAGTGGATTTTCGGCCCACGCTAATGTATGTATATGTATTTATGTAAGTAAGTATATCTAATATTTCAGCTTTTTCCGAGTTATCAGCAACTCACCTGCTGTGGGTGAAACAATCTGTGCCCACCCACTGTTGTGTTGTTGAAATGATTTCCACTGCCACTGTTTTTTTGACGTATGTACATCACCCCATCTCCCACTTCCAGCCCGCTGTAGCAGGTAATAAAACTGACATGGAAAAATTATTATTACTATTATTATTATGTGTGGAGTGTTTGCAGTAAAACGATGTCATACAAAGCAGAATATGGGGATGTTGATTGTATCCGTTGTGAAACATTGCTTCTGTAGTTTTTTAAGTGTCGTCACGAAGAATTTTTATAGCTGTAAAAAATAAGAGAGAGGAATAATCAAGAATAGTCAGTTTCGAAGGAAAGTTAATGAAATACTTACTTTATTTTCTCCAAAACTGTTCAAGTAAAAAAAAGACCAAAACTCAATTGAGACGTAAGTAGCTAGGTTTTTTAAACGCATTAAAGGAAATCAGTAACTTAAAAATCGTAACTAAAGGGAAGTGAAGTGACACATTTATGAAGGCGCCTTAATCGGCTATGTATTTTCTCTGTACATTAGTTTATGCTCTATTTATTTAAGTTAGTTGGTCGGACTTGTACCACTAAACAGTTGAACGTCAATTTCACAGTCCAACAAGTTTCGGGTCGTAGCCCGATGGCGTGATTATTCTAGTTCAGGTTGAAACACTTCATAGAGCAAAAAAGCCTAAAGCGGTTTGCATTTTCAGGTTAAACTTTTTTATGGGCGAAAAAATTTAAAAATTTGGTCCCTAAAGACATTTGAAAAGCGAAAAAGGGTTAAAATTTATAACTGACCGAATTTTTGGAATTTTTCTTGCTGCCACCTCCCATAATTATAGAAAATAGAAAACATGGAGACAGTGTCTATTTTTTCATTTTGTAGTCGGTTAAAAGTTCTCCATATTATCTTTATTTTTTTTCGTAGAATTGCCAATAAATCTTTAAAAATAAATATGTACACATGTGCCGTTTTCAAAAGTAGGATTCCAAAATTATCTGGCCTTCAAGTACATTTTTCAGAACAAAATTTTTCGTTTAAAGGACGGATAAGTTTTAAAATCTACTTGAGAAAACGGATATAATTTTAAACCTCTTGCCTGTAAATAATAATAAATGCTGACTTGGTTTATCGTTTGTACAGCTGCAGAAGCTCCATTCACCGCATGCGACCAACAACCGTTAAGAAGGATTTCGCAACTTTGCATGTCGAAATTTTTGCCCAGCGTTCGCTGAGCCAACAGTGAGCCCATCTGTTCAGGAGTAGGCCGCAGATTGTCCTATGCCCTCCCATGCAGCTTCGATCCGTCCGTGAAGATGTTTATTGCACCTCTACTCCAGAGACTAACATTCTCTCAGTCATCCCTTGGAGGCATGTGGGTGGAGACGGATCCTTTTGGGGTCAGCCTCGAGACACTCCGGTCCATTTCTCCCGGTAATAAATTGAAGCTTTCTTGAATTGTCGAATGCCCGTACGCTGGGTTGAAAGAGAACCCAGACCTTTTGAGCCTAATGGCTGAACGAACCGCCACTACTATGTCCACAATGTCAAACAGAATTGGCTTGATAATGATTTCATATAGCCAGTATATCACTTAAGCAGAAAGATCCCATATCATTTCCCTCGCATTTTCCAGCAGTAAACAGCCATCGATGCCTTTTTTACTCACTCCTCAATATTTGGCTTACATGATAACGTCCCATCCAAGAACACGCGCAAGAGCTTGCCCCTGTCAGAGAGAACAAGTGAAACACCCCCCATTGAGGGAATCTGGGCAAGAGGCACTTTACACCTCCTGGTGAATCGTGCGAGCTCCGTAACAACTAGCAGACCAATTAATGATCATGTTTAGTTATCCCTGCATAAGATCGTACAGAGTCCCAAAGAAATTTTTCCAGAAAAATGGTGAAAGGACGCCTCCCTGCGAGGTGCCACTGCTTAAATTACGCTGATCAGAGGCATTGTCCTATTCGACTGTGATAGTGCTTAAGCGATTCCTTTCCGCTCATCGCTCAGTTTCCCTCTTCATCTCTAAAGTATTTTAAATCTACGGGACTACTACAGAACATTCGCCTAAATCGAGACTATTCATGCCACACTTCTACGTTTTCGTATAAGTTTCCCCATGGCTCACTCTTGGCCTTTCTTATCTCGGACTTAGAGATAGGCAGTCCGACCTTGTAGAGTTCCCAGTCGGAGTGTTGTGCACTATTCCTGGCTTTGTTGAAAAGACGCCTTGAGTTCCGAGATTTCCATCGTCCACCATGAGCATGAGCTTTCGATGGCACGCTTACAGGCTAATGTGAATTTCTCCACCAAATCATCAATCGAGCTTTCGCTGCTTAATTTCTCCGGGGATTCTGGTGGTAGTTTCTACAGGGGGCCCAATTTGTTCTCCTAAAATTTTTAAAAGGATACTTTAAGAACGCAA
This sequence comes from Rhagoletis pomonella, assembly GCF_013731165.1. Taxonomy (NCBI): domain Eukaryota; kingdom Metazoa; phylum Arthropoda; class Insecta; order Diptera; family Tephritidae; genus Rhagoletis; species Rhagoletis pomonella. Next base: position 39,788,200 of record NW_023458560.1, read on the forward strand.
GGGTAAGATCAAGGACTTCTTGCTTAGCCGCAGTGATATACGTTGGTTCGTTTTCTCTATTACAAATACTTATATACCAGAATATATTCGAAAAGTGACTCACCTCTCGCGTTGATATCTAGCTACCCTAGCAAGAGCGCCTCGAATTTGCATCCGATCCAATTATAATATCGGTTCTCCATTGCCCCGCTTCGGCTATGGTCTCAAAGAGCATACAGCTGCGAATAAGCAAGGGAGCGTTACACATTGGTCTCAATCGAGGACTATAGATCACTACCAAGTGGAACTAAATGCAGTAAAATTTTTTTCCCCAATATTTTAAAATGGGGGTACAAGGCGTTGGGTTGAGATAAACACATTCCAGGTGGTTCCATTGATTAGTTCGATGCCACTTCGAAAGGTTGAGCATCGATTAAAATGAATTCTGTAGAACCCACAGATGCCCAGCTTTAATGACCCTGCAGGCAAAGCTAATAATTGTGAACTAAAATGCTACCAGCTTGCGTTTCTGCCCAACTAGTTCAGGTTCTATCCTTTTTCAATGTTAGCGACTGGTATTTTTGACATGGCTATGTCCTGCGAGATGTCAATTGTCTGCAAATTCATCCCCCGTGAAAAGCATAAGTACTGATTTTTTCTCGCGGCCCAATGGCAAACAGAGCAAAGCACTGGGGTGGTATTCCTGAGGTCCGAAGTTCAAGTCCTGGCACAAGGAAAATTTGTAAAATTTTTTTATTTGGGGTTTTTATTGAAATTTTTTATGGTACAAGTATTTCTTGCCATAAGTGTGTTTTTTCTGCAATGAAATTGGATTTTCAAGTTTATATTTAAATTGATATAATTATATTGACTTATATTAATTTACCTTTCAAAATCTTAACCATCTCCAAACGGACTCGAACCTGCGATCTCAGGCTTTGGCAATTCAAAGGCAGATGTCGCTGAATTCTCAAGTTCTTCGAAATCGTCGAAATTGTAGGCCATCGCTTCAGCACATACTGGTTAAAGGACTGGTATTTTTACTGACTGGTTTGGTTTTTCACAGTAGGGAAAGAACACATACATATGTAACTATCATCTCTAGCACGTGAATGCTTTAGCTTTGGATTGCCGGATCATGATGACCTGAATGTCGAAAGCTGCAAAATGGCTCTTGAGGTAGACCGAAATCCATAGACAACGAATACTTCAGCGGCTTTCGGTTTCATCAACATTGGGATTGTATGGAAAATCAAATTATTTACGAGGTTTCCACGGTTACGAGGCATTTACGCGTTTCCATGAATACCCATATTTATTTGAACAACTCCCGTATATTTACAACAAGTAAACTCCTTTTACCCTTACCTGAGCAGCATGCTAAGCTGAGTTCTCATTTTAATTAAGTGCACTTGCGGTTTTCGGTTTGCCAGTCGTGTTTTGCAATGGATCGCAATATAGCAAAGTCCTGTTAGCTGCAGCAGCAGCAGTTGACCGCAATGCCTTTGGCACTTACATATGTACATACTACATTCAAGCCACAAACTTATCTGTATGTCATTGTGTAGGTAACAGAGTTGATTGAAAGCAGCGAACAATGTATCATCAAGCTGAGATGTATTTACATACAAGTTTATGTATTTCTATGAAGATGCCAGCTAATAATTATCGCTTGTCAACGCAGCGTGCCAATAACAATTAAGCAAGGAACGGCTAATTAGGTGCCTCAAAGCTATTGCGGTTTTTCGGGTAACAGAGGAGAGATACTGGGAAAAGATAGAGCTGAATATATAACAATTAGAACATACCTTTGAGGTTTAAAGCTTACATTTATAACTTGTTACACAATAAAATCGCTAATTCCTTTGCTTGAATTGAGTTTCGACTCGCAGGCCAAAGCAACAAAATACTTTTATTATGAATTTCGTGACTTGCAGTGTAACCATCATAAAACTATTATAAGCATTTTATTATTTTCTTGTGGCTATAAATAGATTGTCATAAACATTAACAATTCGACTTAACCTCACTTGACATTTGCTACACAAAAAGCGAAATCACGCGATGCATCATTTCCTCACTGCTGCCACCCCAAATTTATAAGTTATAGCTGTAATAACTTTTTTACCGGCAGGCACGCTAAGGGCCGTTTTCTAATGTAAGCAGTAAAGTTGCCGTTACTAACAGGGCAGATAAATTGTTCCTCACTTTAAAGTGTTTTCGTTGTCTTATCTTACCTGTAAAAATAAATTTGTTATTCCGTAGAGTGAAACTTCACTACATTTCCGAGAGTGAAACTTCACTACATTCGTCATAAAATTTCAAAGGTTGGCAATGCAACATAAGCAAATATAGAGCAAGAGCAACTGCTAGCAAAAACCAAAACCTTGGTTGAAATATCTAATATATCTGACTCATGAACCAAAACCAAACCAAAATTTAAAGTTGGGTACAAATTTTAAAGGTTGCATCGGGTGAGCAACAGTTTATCGATTCGAGAAATTAATGCGCTGATGAGAAAACGAAAACTCGTATATCGAGACGATAAAGTGGCCGGTAAACTAAAGGTTGGATGAGAAAACGGCCCTAAATGTGATACGTGTTGTATGTACTATTCCTACCTATACATGTATGTACATATGTATGCACATATATTTATACAGACAGTCAAGTTGATTTTATAGTTCTCTAGCGAAAAATTAGATAAATTGCCAAATAATAGGTTCGTTCGCGTAGCTGTTAATTGTTCATGTTTAACCAAAACTTACAAGTTTTTGCGTTCGCGTACGCAAAAAACTTGCAAAGTAGGGGAAATTGGGAGAGCAAACTGACATTTCATTTTGAGGGGAAGCTGCTGGTTTCTGCTGGAAAAATTTTTGCCAACAGCAATTTGCCAACAGGAAAACAGCTGATCAAAAACAGCTGGTTGGCATTTACGCAAATCACAAAATTGAATTTGATGGTTTGGAAGATAAAAATTACAAAATGCGACTAATTAAACTTGTAAGAAATAAGTAGTTATTTGTTTAATCAATAAACTGTGTCACTATAACACTTTGCGATGACTTTTCGTACGTTTTAAATTTTACACTTTTGTATGTAAACAAAAATTATATCAGCTGTTCGTCTAACTTGCAAGTTTCTGCAAATTTTCTGTTCGCGTACTATTTTGGATATTTCTCTCTTGTGAGAGAACAGATGACATTTCGCCGAAATTTGGCAGTTGGTTGGTTTCTGCTGGAGATTTTAAACGAACGCACCTAATATTGCAGTCACGTCAACATGGCAAGCGACAAACAGTCGAATACACAAAGCAAACTTTTTGTTAATAATGAGCGTGGGAGAGGGGCATTGTACATTAGGCTGGGTCGATTTTGTATGGGGGAAAATAAAAGTCATTTGACCGCATTGTAATAGTAATATTATGATGTCTCAGGTCTCATCCAATTGTTATTGGCCACGAAAGATTAATTTAAAACTTATCTTTAGCCCGCGCAATTGAATCAAAGTGTATGAATTTTGTAAATTAAACTTTGGCTTGTAATATCTATGGAATGCGTTATTGTTATAAACAAGACGATATATCAAATTAAGGGCTATTAAATTTAGTACCTCACGTTCATTTATCATTTTTCAATAAGTCTACACGTTTTTAAGATATTAAGATAAAACTTACAAAAACTATAATTTTCCCTTATGAATTTTCAATTCTTCATTACTTCAGCAACCAAGTGAAAAATACAAAAAAGTGAGACGAGATCTATTTCAAGCCTTTTAATGTTTTCGGATGTTTATATAATATTAAAATGGCCATGGACTTGGTCACGCCGATTTGGTCAGTTTTCAAGATCGTGGTGAATGAATGTATTGTCAAAGATTAGGAATCGTTCGACAAGTTAATAGTAGTTTCAAACATATAAGTATTTACATACATTACAATTAGGGTGAGAAACGCCCATTTTGAGTCCAGTTTCATTAGTCGCCGCAGAAGCACATTTTTCGCGGTTTCTAAATTTGCCGTTATATGAAAGTAGGGGACGTGCAATAAGTGTTTAGATATACATAAATATTTTAGTTAATTTCATTATGTGATAAAGTGTCTGTAGGTAAATGCAGTAGTCTTTAACATATCCTGGGAAATCCTTTTGAGGACTCCCCAATTGGACGATATTGCTTTGCATTCAGCTTGAACGAAAAAAGTCTGGCACAGTTTTCTGTAATCCGGTTCTTTTATTTAAAGGTTATTTATACAATTGAAGAGAAATTTTTTAGAAAAAAACTGGAAATCCACTTAAGTTTTTCGATATAACTTTGGTAAATGTTACTCGATCGGTGCGTAATAAATAACAAATTGAAGGCGAGACTTAATGTTACTGATTTTTGATAATAATATGACTAGTTCAGATTATAAACCAATTATTTTAAAATAAAAAAAATCTTGAACAAAATTTTTTATCATTTTCTTATATTTGCAATTTTTATATTGTATGCATAAACATAAGTAAACCAATTAGTGTGTCTAGAAGTTGTGCCTGTTCAGTATTTCCATACTAATTTGCATAAACAAAATTTTTCCGCGATGATGGAAAATAATGGCTATTCTATTAGAGCTACCGATATTGTTCCTAAATTTGCAAAAATTCGCAAACTATAGCTAATATTAAAAAAGGATTAGAATATTTGGAACTAGCGATCTAAATGCACGCCAGCAATATTAATGTTGTTCTTTACATCTTTTGACTATAGGCCAGTGCAATTATCAAGAGAACAATTAAAATTTTCCCTAAAATAGATGAGTTTGAGATTAACGATAAGATAAAGGGCTGCGCGAAATGATACTTGCCTTTATCTTTTGCGTTAAAGGATTCATTATCTAATAATATGCACCAAAATTTTTGGCTAAACCCAGAATTTTTAACAAGAATTGGTCTTATTCGACTAGTGTGCTGTGGGTCACTTGGCGGTCGATGCGCGGGCTCTTACAATTAAAATGGAAGACTAATATTTCGCAGGCTTGTTGTTGACTTCATGATACAATATATTTTCACTATTACCAAGGGATTTGAGAAAAATTAGATTTTCGACCCGCCCTATTGTACATACATACACATGTAGTATATGGACAGGCAGGCAGGCATACTTAAGTAAACTAGACATAAACGTTCACCAAACCAAAAAAAAAAAAAAACCAAAAATACATTTATGCATATTTATGTTCATAGTTGAGCTCATACTCATATTCGTATTCATAGTCATAGTCATACTCATTAATACTCATACTCATATTCGTACTCATATTCATAATTCGTACTTCATACATGTACTCATATTCACACTTCACACATGTTGATACCTACAAATATTTGTATTACAATTTGTGTATACTCATGTTAATATTTGTATTCATAAACATATACATCACCCCTGAAATGCAAAAAGGCGTGAATAATAATTTTTTTTTCATAAAACGATTTGGGGAGTTGTAATTCGATGAAATCCATCATATCAAACAAAAAGTGAATTTTGATATTTTTATTAGTTACGACTTTTTGTACGATATATATTCATATTCATATCGATAATCATGTTAATATTTTTTTCTTTATATTACTATTTATAATAATTTTCATACCAGCATTCATATTCGTGCTCATAGCTAATGCATATACTAAGATTTATAGTCATATTCATATTTGCATTCATATTCATATTAATTTGTATATACACATTCTTTTTGATATCATCAACTCATACTCACTCTTAGTACTGATGCTCATATTTATACTCATATTCATATTAATATTTATACTCATCCTAGTACTCATACTTATACTCAAATCTACTCATACTCATACTTATATTTAGAATTTAGAATAATATTCAAATTCGCACTCATATACCACCATTCCTAATCATACTTATGTATATTCATACTCATATTCAGACTTTTTCATAGTTCACTGGAGAAGATTTTTCCAGGCAGAAATACACTCAGAGGTTGTTATCGTCTCCCGAAGGGTGACCACTGTTTTATATATTTTCACCCTCCCATTTATACTCATCCTCATATTCATATTCGAGCTCAAGTGTGTTATTATTTTATCTTCTTTCGTTGCCTTCTTCAAAAGTGTCCATTTTAATTTTCCGAACCGTCAAAAGTTTCCAATGACGTCTGAATTTTATAAAAAATTCATTATGTTTGGACTTTTAAATATTTTTGTTTACTAACTGCCTTTCGTCTAAAGTTCACTTTGCTATTTGTTTTACTTCTGCTCCCTCCATTTGATTCTTCATCTTTGTATATAGCTGAAACTAAATGTGCATTTCGGTGTGTGTGTTTTTGTTTGTCTGCTAATTTCACCTGCAAGGGGTAGCGGAAATATAGCGTTGTTGGAGTTTTGAATTTTTGTGCATAAAAATATAGTCATCTTGTTCTACATATTTAAGTAAATACATGGTGTTTATTAAAAACGAAACTCTTACTTAAAAAAAAAAAAAAAAGTTTCTGTCATAATAGGTCTATTCATAAAATTTTCCAGTAAGTACTAGCAGCCAGAGAATTAAACAATCATAGCGAGTAAAATTGAGGGGAAGACTAAAATATCTGAAAAAGTTATTGAACGCAGTAAAACTTACGCCATTCTGACTTTCTGATAGGTAAGTAAGTTTTTTTCTAACAAATATTTTTGATACCGCATCATGACGCATTCAAAAATAAAAAATCCTCCAAGCACCCTTCATTGTTTCATAAAAATTAAGTAGATATAGCTACAAATGTGTCTTTTCAATTATTCCATTTTCGTTTTAACGATCAACTGACAAATTCGGTCAGAACCTTTCAGCATTATTATCTATTTTGGTATATTTCTCAATATTTTGCGTAAATTCCGTCCAACAAATTTTTTCATCCTCAATTGAATAATTTTATACGGCAGCCATAGTTGACGCACGGAAATTGGAAAATTAGAAATTAATAGTAAATTAACGAAACTAAACTTTTCTTCTTTTCTTTTGTGTATTCACGAACACATGTTGGATAATAATATAACAACAATATTTTTCAATAAAAAGTAATATTTATAAGTTTTCGTAGGTAAAATTTTTCCAGCAGAAATTGGCAGATCTCAGTGTCATTTTACGCTCTCGATTTCCCCCACTTTGCGAGATTTTAGACACGAGAACACTGCTATCAACTTGTTTATTTTTATAACAGTTAATATTTTGCAAAATATTTTTGTAAAACTTCCATTCCGTTAAATACAACGGTTTTATTTTTAACTTCTGTATTATTAGCACTTAATAAGTATAACTTGTATGCTTTTCTTGATTACCTTGGCATTTTGGTGGCCTTT
>NW_023458560.1:39795630-39819068 GCF_013731165.1 Rhagoletis pomonella
CTAAAATATTTTTCTAAGTGTTTGGCCGAACTTCTGCTCAAACTTGACGCATGAGTTCTGATTTTATAAGAAGAGTTTTCAAGGCAGAAATATACTCGAAGGTTTGCCATTGCGTGCCGAAGGACGACTGCTATTTTGGGTTATGATCTGACCAGGTATTTAACCATGCTCCTATGGAGTAAAAGTACGCACATGTAATCACTCTGCTACGGCGGCCGCCGTGAATAAGAATTGAGCCAAGAGATTAGATTATTTATTCTTAAAATGCATGAAAACTATAGTATGCTTGCAAACAATTAATAATATTTTGTGATAAACAGTTTTACAAATGTATTTGCACTTCAAATTTGTATTTTAATAAAGTATTAATTAAATAAATTATTATTGTAAATTATTATTTTAATAAATAGATATAAAGATATTTATACTTGGCAACTCTTGGACTTTTCTTCTTTTGTAACAAATGACAGATGTAAACAAAATAAAAAAATAATTGTATTTTTACAAATTTAAAGCAAACGGGCGTTCTTTACAAAAAAATGTAGTTAGGGATCGAATTGCGCATATTTTTTTTACAATATCAAGTGCCCACAAGAAGTGTTAAACCACTAAATAGCTTAAAAAACGCTTTCAAAAATTCGAAACGAGAGTGAAGTGCAGTGTTCAATTGTGATCGAAATTGCAGGCAAAATTTGTGCGCGTGTAATTAATGTTTTACTTGTTTGAAGAAATGTTGCCCGTTGTTATTAAAAATAAGCAAACCAAGACCCCCGCTTTCCACTGGTGGTTACATAATACTTGAATAGCTCCTTAATTAACATGTGTTTGTTTTGAGCACGCACGGCCAGTTAAACAGGCATGTCTGAATCGATTTCCTTCATCATTCTTAGCAATTTGATATGCATTTTTATTGTTATGTGTTGCAAACAGACATTTTAGGAACTAAATAGGTTCTAAAATCTCTGTACACAAGCGCACTTATTTTTAACAGTTTCCAGTTTACGTAATATTAATCAAAACAGCTTTTATTTATTTTATGTATTATGTGATTTCTGGAAGCGTCGAATACAAAAAAGGGCTGTGACTGGGTTTATGTAATTTGAAATTGTATTGATGATTACTAATAATAATAGAAAAGCGCTTACATATCGACACAACTAAAAAATTTCATATATTTCAGTAGAGCCAATTAAAGATTTTTTGTTTCGTAATTTAGCAATATGTCTTGGAACGTAATTATTCCGGATTATATGCAGTCATACTGTAAGCTTTCAAATTATGTATTTTTCTAAACCTGAAATTTTGAATTGGTCCGTTATTGCAGAGGACCATCGACATATGTTAGTGTTTGGCCGAGCTACTCCTCCGATTGTGGCATGCGCCTTGATGTTGTCGCACAAAGGGGAGGGACCTACAGTTTTACGCCGACTCCTGCCGGGGGCCGACCACTATTACAAAAAACATTTTCTTTTTTTTTTGTTGGCCGGAACTGGGCTCGGACGCTCACCCTGCGGAATGGTAGTGCGCACTTCTAAACACTACACCACAGCGATCGCTTAATTAATTTTAATCATTAATCGCGATTAACCATTTATTCGTTAATTTTTAGTCATTCATAGACTAACATTTTGTCGACAATACTCGCATAAGATAGTCCCAAATTTTCACAAAAGAGAAAAGTGATTTTCTTCAAAACTTTTGAATGACGTCTTGGCTGAACTTACTAATTCGGAATTTCTACTATTACTTATAGAGTAGGCTATTCATAAAGTCTGGGTAATGAAATACAAATTTTTCTATTATAAGATCCATAAATATAAGGAGACTTTTATTGTTTAATTTAGTTTTTGCACATAAACTTGTATCTTGAACTTCTTTTTCCAAAAAGTGAGGATGTCAAAATTTCAATAGATATCGGATGTACGGTAATTTTCCAAAGAGATCTCCTAATAGATAAGTTCATGAAAATTATTCCAAACGAAAACTTAAAATTGATAAAAAAATAATAACTAATTTATATTAGAGGTTTGAAGTTTATCCCACTGTAAGTATGAAATCTTCAGCTATGTGTTTCCATTGTCACTTTTTCGTAGCCATATCAACAGCCTGACAATTAAGAAGATTGTGACATTTCATGCTACCATACGCAATATCCTAAATCCTTCAAATTTTATTATTAACCTTTTGTTTGTTAAAAACATTTTCTTCTTAGATTCGAAACTTGATCAAGCAAAATTGCCTTTGTTTTTGACTAAGAGATGCTCAATAAGCTCAGAATTGTAGTTCTCATTTGCATACATAACAATAAATTATTAATTTTTGTTTCACACCAACTCCAATATTGAATAGTAAAATATATTTTAATCTTACCCAAATAAACAACGATTTAGTTCAATGGTCAATCACATATAGAGTATAGGGTGGTACTGTGTTAAAGTTTTGAAAGTTTTTAAACGTAAAATGACGGCTAATACCTTTTTAAGCGTTTTGTAATTTAACCAAAACTCATTAGCATCTACTCAAGCAAGGAATTATTTACTTTCCAACATGCATTAGCAGAGTGCACTTCTCTTTTGTTTACAATTTGGTTGTCAAACACACTACATCGGATCTTTTGACACATTTACCAGAATGTACCACCAGGTAGCTTCTGACAAAGAGATGACCTTACTTACTCTCTTATTTGTCCTCTCAGTTGCCAGAAAACCAAGTACGATTTCCGGTAAAATCTGGAAATTCTGGTAAAAAATGGTAATTTCGGACTCATGCGGGTTCACAACTAAATAATATTGGGAATACTTTTGAGATGTTTGAAGAGGGTTGCGACCTGTTTGAAACTAAATTTAATTATAGTTATCATATTTTGACCTTGACACTTTTGCTAAGTTTTGGCCGAGCTTCTCCTCCGATTTGTAGCGTGCGCCTTTACTGTTTTTTTTTATTAAAGACACTAAGATTTTTAAAATATTTTCACTAAAATTTTATCAACCTAAATGTAAAGCTTATGCCAAGTAGTTATCTAATTTAATGTAAATTTTAAACATTTTCAAGATAAAACATGAATTATATTTAAAACGTAAATGTTAATACAACTGTTTTATATATAATCCCAAACATATGATATAAAATCCCCTCTACCAAAAAACTTAAATTGGGTAACGCCGGTTTGAATTTTTACAATTGAGCAATTGTCAAAAATCTTCCTTTTTATCAAAAAGTTATTTACCAGGGTGTCTTTGAACTAATGATTGGTACTGAGTTAAAGAATGCACACACATAAAAGATTGCAGCCTTTTCAATACTCATTCAGTGTTAAACCTTTTTTTTGATTGGGCATTGGTTTTTTCAATCTTGCTATGAATATGTTGATGTGTTAATTCATAACTGCTTTGAGAGAATGGAAAATTCAAAAATTTTAAACCTCAATCCTAAGCGAAGAATAAGTAATGAAAACTGGATAAAAAAAAATTGTTGATTTAAAATTGAAAATGATTTCACACTTACACAGCTCTGGTATGTACAACGGTGGAGTTGAATTATTATGATCAACTCGACTCTTATGTCACCCTGTGAGATGATGCAAAAATTTTGTGTGGGATTTTGGGTTAGGCGTGACCTATGACAGCTCTTCCCTAGGCTCACTTCTATCAATATTTAAACTAAGCAACATCAGCAGGCCCGAAAACCTTGCAAACCGTCACAATTAACAAAACCTGCAAACATAAACATAGAATAAAAGTAAATTAAATTAACGAAGGACCCTATCAAGTTTTTATATTCAAGCTATGAACTTTTTTTTGCAAATTCTCTCTATAAAGTTATTGAAAAAGTGAACTCCAGCAGCTCAGGTAATTAAATAAGTAAGTATATGAGCTATGTATATATGTACGAGTAACATTTCACTGACCATCATTGCACTTACCAATGCTCGCCAACGCTTTAAATGTCACGCTGCACGTCGACAACAATTCATAATAAAATAATTTAATTTTTTTTCTTTGACAAACGTGCTCGGCATTATGCAGTGGTCACGTATTTTGACGCAATTCAAGGGAATACATTACATATCAGCAAACACACATACATACTATATATGCACATTCACAAGTGCATTCAGTTTGTAAATAAAGTAGGTATACCTACCAGCACACAATGCAAAATATAATACACGACAGAGTTGCTAGCAAAGGACACGTGTGGCATTGCAGAAAAATATCTCATTGCGTACAACAGGTATTCGAGCGTATGGCGACAGGTAAGCTGCAAAGTAGGAGTGAATTTGATAGCTGTGGTAGTTTACTAAAGAATACATATTTCATCAGCACGAATACGGCTTTAAATATGGGACTCTCTGCACAAGTAGCAGCGATATTACATAGAATATCGGAATAGCTCCGAAAATTACATATAGGTGTTTCCATCGGAAAGTCTACCGCGAAAATATCGCTTTTTACAATATAGACTGCTTAAGTAGGCAGAAGCATTCGTGAGAAAGACGATCTCGCTAGGTGGCGCCAGGGTCGTGATATTCTGAAAACCCGTATTTATGGTCCGATTTGAGATTTCCAAAAAATTTACCTTGAATTGGCGCTGAATTTACAATATAAAGTATATTCGACATTCATGTTTTATTTGCGTTAAAAATTCTTTTAAAAGCAATCTTAACAAAAATATCCCGTGCGACTGTGTTTAAGTTAAATTAAAAAATTTAAATAATTTTTGCGTAAAATCAAAACCGAAATCAACTTTACCACCAATTATAGCGCTAGTTAAGAGCTATAAATTAAGCCTACTGTCAAAAAGAAAAAAGGTTTACAGGTAGATTACGTTTTTCTTTTACATTTGAATGTGTACGATGGTCACGTTCGACATAATGGAAGTTCCTATATACAGGAGTCACTTTTTTGCAAAGCACTGACCTATGAAAGCCATTTGGATGGCTGGAAGGAGGGAAACTAATAAGGCAATTCTTGCAACTATCTTTCAACTCACCACAGTCTTTCGAAAGACAAACAAGGAGGTCTTAGCGTATTGTTGCTCCAATTTTAGCAATAAGCTTTTAAAAATTAAATTAAATTAAAAAATATGTGTATATTTTTCTTTTTTGAAATACAAGAAAATGAATAAATATGAAATATTTTTAAGAATTAAATTAAACCAAAGATATTTTTTTCTTTTTAAAACAATAAAATCTAAAAATTAAATGAGAAAAAGAAAATAATAATCGTAAAATGAAGAAAATAGTACTAAAGTAGTAAAAAAATATTTATTTTACAAATGAAAACTAAAAATTAAAAGAAAATTAAATAAAATAAAATAGCAGGAATAAAAAAATCAGTTTAGAAAATTGATACTAAATTTAAAAAAAATGTTGCTTTTTAAACAATGAAATCAAAAATTAAAAAATTATACTAAAAGAAGAAAAAAGTGAAATAAGTTTTAAAAAATAAATGAAGTTAAAAAAATATAATTTTTAAAGGAATGACATCTGAAAATTATAAAAAAAAAATTTAGAAAGAAAAAATAAAATTAAAAGAGAAATACATAAGTTAAAAAAAATATATATTTTTCCTTTTAAAACAATAAAATCGAAAAATTAAAGGAAAATTAAAAAAAAAAAATGTAGATTAAAAAAATCCGCTGCCCAAGACTTGAACTCGAATCTACCGAATTACCGTTCTTTGCTCACTCGGCCATTGCGACGCGAACTATATGATATATTCACAAGTTTTTTCTCTCAAAATAGAGAGCTTGTTTTGAAGTCTTTCGAACTGTCTTGCCATTTGGCTTTCACTTGGCTTTCTAAAGACTATTTACTATCTCAGCCATAATTGCACTGTACGACTTAACCTTAATCATAATCTTATTTTTAATAGTAACTTTCATCTAAATCTTAACTTCAATCTTTATCGAGCCGAATCAGGATAATACTCGTATTTAAAGAGTGTACCTTTAACCCAACGTTTCCATTTCAATTTGTAATGATATTCTTAGCCTAAATATATTTACTTATAATAATAATAATAATAATAGATTGGCGCTTACACATATGTTAGTGTTTGGCCGAGCTTCTCCTCCGACTTGTGGCGTGCGCCTTGATGTTGTCACACAAAGCGGAGGGACCTACAGTTTTACGCCGACTCCGAACGGCGATTGTATTTTTATGAGAAGCTGTTTTTCATGGCAGAAATACAGTCGGAGGTTTGCCATTGCCTGCCGAGGGACGACCGCTGTTAAGAAAAAACCTTTTTCTATATTTTTGGGATGTTGCTTTGACCAGGGCTTGAACCCAGGTGCTGATGTGTGAAAGCGCGTACTGCTTACCACTACACCACAGCGGCCGTTATATTTACTTATAACTAAATTAAATAATAAACGAGTTCGTGATCCTCATCCATGTACTTTTTATTTATTAACTACATCGCTTCCTATTTTAATTCACTACAAATACCATTTTCCCCTGACACACTATTGTTGCACACAATTCTTAAGAACTTTCTTCATTTTCCATCGCCGTACAGCGACATTTCGCACTTAAGTAATTTTCCATACACAAAAACGCGGAAATATGAAGTTCTTCAAATGCAGCAAAGAGGAAGAGAAAAATAGAAATAATAGCATAAAACAGAAAAAATGCATACTTTCGCATTGAATGCAGGCAGGCAGGCGGCTGTTGAGCACATTCACGCACAGTGAACACATTCAGCAAATGCAGCACTTAAAATACACACAAAACATTTTCCTCGCATTATATTATGTGAATTTTCCTTCCTTTTCATCTTCTTCTTCCTCCTGCTCTCTTTCTTCTTGCATCGCTTTTGTGCACAATTCTTCACTTGCCCATTGTACGGAATGAGGTAGTACTTACAGTTAGGCGCCTTTTTGCCATTTGCTAATGAGAAAGTTAAACAATGCACAACCACGGCTGGCGTACACATGCTGCTTCCACACCCTCCCGCCCTACAACATCAACTGCTCTACGCAAGCAGAAACTTTGCTGCCAGCGCGGTAAGTAAGGCATTGTGCCGCCACTTTTTTTTTGTTGCATTCAGTGTGCGCGACGTTAAACATCTTAGTAAATGAACATTGCCTGACTGTTGTCGGACGACATGCAACAACGGACTTGCCCCACAGTCACTTGGCTGACTGGCTTCCGTTGCTCGCTACTCCTCCTCCTCCTGCTGTTACATAACTCTTTGTTTTTCTTGCTCCCGTAGGAACGTGTTGTCAATGGCCCAGCGGTCGCGCTATACCCCCAAAGTGTCACTGGAATAGTCAAAGTAAACACGCAATTGCAATGTAGCATTATTTATATTATTTTTGTTGCTATTGTTGTTATACCAAGCTCGTTTTTGTTGTTGGTACTGCATTTAGTTAGGTGGAAGAGTTGGCGTGGAAATCACATTTTAATTGCTTGTGACTGTCAACACCTGCAACACAATTACAATTAGTGAAATATTTAACAACAACAATAGTATAATGTATGCATGTGTATGAGCGTGTGTTTGTGTGTGTGTGGCCACGTGAATGTATTTACATACATCTTCTACTGACGTCCAGAAGTTAAATGAACAGTGCGTGATGTTTGAGTTGGCAATCTGGTGGTGTGAGTGCGTTTGTGTGGGTGTGTCAGTAGCCTGCAAAAAATTGTGCGAATAATCTGTAAAGAGAGTGCTCCGAGATTACTCTCAATCGGGTACAGTTGGGCATTAATAAGTCGCAACTAGTCTCATACGGGTACTGTTGGGGATCAATTTGTCTCGACTCATCCCTTGCGGGTGTAATTGGAGGTCAATTAGTTCCCGAATCATCTCTAACGGGTACTATTAACGATTTAGTGATATGTACCCACTTATTCCATGAAATTTCATGTGCAACGTTGGCACATAGAGAGAGTATTCGCTTAACAAAACTCAAAACCCCGGTTCGAATTGCAGCTGGCGCAAATTTTTATTTTTTAAAAGTGACTAGTCGCGAGTATAAAGGGAAGCAATTAGTCTCTTCGTAGGACATGCTCGAACAAAAGCGAACAGTTTATTCCATATAAAGAGATCAAAAGTGATATTAGTCGCATGTTCCCTTGCGATTTCTCCCGGAGTCATCCCGGATTAGCCGCATTATTTGCAGGGTAGTTTTCACTTTACTCAAGTGTGCTTTCTTAGACGCTTAAACATTGATTAGTACTTGTCACTTCAGCATCATTCCCCAAAAATTCTTTGGGGAATTTACATACTGTACTGTACATATCGCAAACATAGCTGACCGCAAAAATAAGTTTAGGCATCCTACTTCGCCGTCAAATATTTTAACGCGTCATTCTTCGCCGTCATCTATGTTAAGAGTCTTTCTTTTATTTGTAAAAATTTGTACTTAAGTAAGTAAAAAAAATAACGTAACGTATTTACAAGTTTGAACAAAAAATTCAAAAATGCATTTTTCAAGTATGTAAGCATGTAATCGAGGCGCATCCCTTTAATAATGTTTTGCAGCAAAACCGCCGGTTTTTTCATCTTAGCTGACTGCTACTTTTCAAATATCGAAAAGCATCACCAGACACACGTAGAAGTTTTCTAAGAAAAAAGCCAATTATTCAAAAAGTGCACGAAAGTGCAACATTATTCTCAGCCCACAAACCCTAAGTCGAACATTTTTATTGCCCAAAAAGCTTGAAGACCACCAAATTAAACCAATTTTTTTATAGCTCTACTTAAATTTAAATATTATTACCCAAACTGAGGTCCATTTTGAAAATTAATGTTATTTTATTTAGCATTTTATTTTTTCATGTTAATCACACAAATATTACCTTCATTATTCATTTCCATTCACTTTTTTGAAGTGGCTTTATCACTCGGAGGCTTATTCTAATTCGATATACATACAAGAATGCTGACTACGAAAGAAAAAAATATGTAAACTCTTTGTAGAAATGTCAACTTTAACAGCTGATATCTCAACTGGTAAACTCTCTCAGAAAAAAATATGTATGCAATTTTTTACTCTGGAGAATTGTTTTAGTGAATCGATTTATCGACACTTTAAAATATTACTTTTGGCCAGCAAATAGTAGTTGCCAGACCACAATGCACTGGGCGATCTGCGCTAGCTTGTAACTTAAAAAAAGAATAAATTATATGATAATTGTTTACTGAGTTCAAAGGATTTAGCAGTAGTTTTATTTGTTTTTCTCAGAAAATAAAAGTTTTTATTTGAGTTTCCTATTTTGCTTGGTAATAAAAAGTAATTTTTTAAGTTTATTTTTGCATGGAAAAAAAATTAATTACTAGTTGTTTTTAATTTTTTTTAGAAAGCAAGAGTAGCTTCCCAGCAGTGAGAAAATGTAATGTGTAGTTATCGAACAAATAATCAGTAAAACAACCCTTTTCACATTCGAAAATGCATTTTTTTCGTAGGGCGATGTCCTAAGGAAAGTGGAGCATTCAATTTTGCATTACCTAGTATCAAGAAAGGAATGTGTTTTAATATGAAAATTTTCGAACTTTTTGAATACATTAGAATGTTGATTACATACAGTGACGGGCAAAACTGTAACATGGTGTAACACTTTTTACTTCAGCTATCGCTATCTTTCCAAGTTCTAACGACTTTCATACTTTTGTTGTATATTCTTGTTGGTACATCCCTACTCCCTCTCTCATAACGATTTGAAGTCAATACAACAACAATAAAAAAAACCAGCAGACAAAAATGAAAATTAAGGCAGATGTTATAGTTTTGCACTCATATAGTTTTAAGAACTTTTTAACAATTTTCACGAAAAAAAAGAACTATTAACACAATGTTCAGTACTCTTTTGCTTTTTCAGTTCCTGGATGCGATTTGGCATACCTTATTTGTATCTCTGTAAAAATTCTGGAGGTATATCCTTAGTTTGCTTTCACAGCTCATGTACTCGATTTTACGGACTTAGATACTTAGTAAGCTGTGCTTTTAGTTGTTTTCGCAAATTCTCAATGAGATTCATATTCGCGGATTGTGGAGGTCGTGCGAACATATGCAGTATGTTTTGAATGATTTTTCAGCAGAAACTCTCATTTTTTCGACTACATCTTGCAAATTTTGTTGAAATATGAACAGATACTGTTCCTTACGCATAATACGTACTAACGGACAAACAAAATTTTTTAAATACAACCCCAAACTATTATTGACCGACCACTGTTATTCACAGTTTGCCTTACTTGCTGCGCATGGGCTTAATTTGGGTCTTTGATCCAATACCATGCCCGGCCATCTGATTGAAAGCGATTTATTTAGTCTAGTCAGACCATATAACTTTTAATTAAAACTTAAAAATATGTTTTTATTGCATTCTGAACGGCCTAACATATCCCAATAGGCAACGGTTCGGTTTTCATGCGATGCAGGGAAATGCTGTATTTGTATGTATATTTACATGTATTTTGATCAAATTTGCTTTTTTCTTCTTTATGATGCCTTTGCGCTCAATTTGGCAATTCTTCGCCTCGCTGTCTATTCATTTGCATTAAAGTAAGCTGACCAACCGTCCTCCTTTGAGGAGGATTGTCCTCCTCAAACGTGATTTGTCCTCCTCAAAAATTTTGTCCTTCTCTGTCCTCCTTTTGAGCAAAAATGTCCTCTTTTTCAAGTCTTGTAGCAGTAATGAACTTTTAAAAAAATTGCGTTCAGAATATTATTATTTTCTAATCGTTGTATTTAATAGGCGTTTACATTGTTCCAATTTCAGTTAAATGATGTAAACATTTGATTCAACTAATCGCCTGCGAAAGTTGAACAGTGTAACCGTCTTTAGCCCTAATCAATAATATTTTACCATTTACAAGATTGATAGATTAGCTAACGACGCGTCTCCACAGATGGAAATTATTGCCTACCATATGTCATTTGGTTTGCCAGATACATACATATGTAGGTATAGGTTTTATCAGTGGCAAAATTTGTGTATGAGGATTTTTTATCTTGATAAATGGTTTTGTAAGATGGCTTAAAATAAGTATGTTCGTTGCAATGGAGCGCAAATCTGCTTAAAAACTTTTAGAAAATGTGTTATTTCACATCCAAGTACGTAATCAAAAATAGCACAGGCCTGTGTAGTTTGCCCCTGAAAAAAATTAATTAGCGGTTTGGGTATGTATAGGTACCACGCTACCAAAAAGATAATAAAATTTCGTCACGAAAACTTTTCGAGAAAATTATTTTTATAATTTTTCTTAGCATTGCCGTGCATTACTAGCGTTAACTTCATACATAACATAAGTCGTTCTGATTTACTTAGGCTCTTTATGAATATTATTACTAATACTATTGGCTTTTAAGTAAAAATTCTATTCTAAATAAATTAACTTTTGGTTTTTGATGGAAATTGCTAAAAATTCTAACATGTAAGTACATGTCATCAATAAAAATAAATCTCGACGTGCTGGAAAAGAACCAGGGATGTATTTTAACATACCTAGATTACGGCTGCCATAATCCTGAACCCATCGACTAAGACACTTATCATCCAAATCAAAAACGAAGCCACAAGTGAATATGGTGCCAATATATTCCCTATAAGTAAAGTTGCTTTGGTTCTGATATTATAAGCAATGTAGTTTTGTGACACAATTCGTAGAACTGAAACATTGATGATGATGAATCGCTCAAGTTCTGAATATTTAATTATAAACGAACAAATTTATCTTGACGGTGACGTAACTTTGAAAAAGCGGCGCCTTTAACGTGGTCTTGAATGTTTTCCCAACCACCATTAGCGAATTTCCGCATATCCTACAACGCACTTCATGACCATTTTTGCAAATTTTTATATTCATAACCTGAAGATAATTTAGGTAGGCTGTCTTAAGTGAAACCATTCTAAAAGACTTACCCAACAAGGACAAAAAAGTGCTTATACTTACTTAAGTATATGTTTATATTACTTAACATTAAAAAAAAGGTTCAATAGGAATTGTAAGTCTAAATAAAACAATTTGATATGAACTTTAAATAAATTCCTTAAAGAAGTATGATCTTTATAAATTAAGAAAAACTTTAAAAGAACTTCTTCAAACGGCGTCCTACAAAAGAACTTCTAAAGCTCTATTTTTGAGTAGCGAAAGCAGAAGCCCTTCAATTTGTGCCGCTCCATACAAAAATGAAGGAGAAAGGAATAACTTTCAGAAAAGCCTTTTGGATAAGATTTTAGCTCCTGATATTATCTACTGGATATTATTTATGTATGACCCCTCAGTCGTGTACCTGATCAGGAACTTGCACTTTTTCGGCATTTGCCTGAAAATAAAAGATTTTAACCAAATAAACAACATGTTAGAAAAAACGTTTTGGTTTCAGTTTTCGACTACTAATTACGGAAGACTTAACCTTTTTTCATAGCAAAAATCTATTAAAATTTAGAGGAGTGTCTGCATTGACCTTCATTGAAAGATCAGGACAATCGAAGTGTGAGCCAGGATTCCACGACAATTTGTCTAAATCAGGACAAATCCTGTAAAACCAAGACGTCTGGCAGCCCTAACCTAGATATTAAAAAAAAATAACATAATTATTGGAAAGGGGACAAATTAGATTTCGCTGGCAACAAAAGAAATTGCCAAAAATCAACGGAAATATGTTTCGGTCTTATAATTATGTAACGCGGTGTACTATTAACTTGTTTGACTTGTATTTAGAGCAAATTTGAATTGTTTTTGTTTCTTTTAACAATGTTAACTTATTCGTTATTTATGTGTTAAATAAATATAAAACAAATTTTTTGTGTTTTCAATATGGAGAATTTGTCCTCCTGGAATGCTAAAAAATTCTGGTCACCTTAATTAAAGTTTAATACCTTAAGCGCTTCTGTAATAGTGACTGCATCGCTACTTGCTGCTAAGTTCACAAGATATCGTACCGTACTATTTTTTGAAAGACTTCCTTTGTCCTTGGGAACACTTTAGGCTATATTTTTTCTCATTCTTAACATTTTCAAGTAGCAAATTCCAAAATTTTTTGCCACTTTTCGTGCGGTCCCGCCTTTCCGCAGTAAATCTATTATTTACATTTATGGTTCCTGATTAACTATGTTATTTACTGGTGATCACTTCTTCAATAAATTACAATATAGAAAAAAGTCATATGACTTTCAACTAAGTAAGAGATAACTGTCAAATGCAAAACTGAGAGTGAGTGCAAAACTGTAACATCTGTCTTAATTTACATTTTTGTCTGCTGGTTTTTTTGTTTTTGTTGTATTGACTTCAAATCGTTATGAGAGAGAGAGTAGGGATGTTCCAACAAGAATATACAACAAAGGGATGAAAGTCGTTAGAACTTGGAAAGATAGCGATGGCTGAAGTAAAAAGTGTTACACCATGTTACAGTTTTGCTCGTCACTGTAGTTAGCAGTAATATTATCGAGAACGCATAAGAAATACATTATATTATTTATAATGCATGTAATGCATTACTTCTTTCCCGACTGGGTTCTGTTGTTTTCCTTAGGAAGCAGTAGTGAGGTAAAAATTGTCAAATAAATATCATCAAAAGTAAATACATATATGATACTGAGTCCGAAGATGAACATGAATACGGAGACGAAGGTGAAGGCGAATAAAACAAACGACGACAAAAACGAAAACGAAAACGAATATGAAAATTATGCGAATACAAAGACGAACATGAATATGGAAGAGGAACACGAAAGTCAAGATAAAGACAAAGACCGCAAGGAAGCGACTTCGAAAACGAAGACTAAAAAGAGGACGATTAAAAAGCCAAATACGTGGATAAATATGAACATGAGGGAAAATGAAAACGAATACGAGTATGAATAAGAACGACGAAGACGTATGGGAACACGAACGCGAACGCAAATGCGAATATGATACGAAGTTGAATATAAACGTGAACACGAAAATGACGATTTCATTATAATTACGATTATCATAACAATAAGACCTTTACCATTACCAATACTATAATCATGACAATTATCATTACTTTTCATCACCATTATAACAATTAGCATTACTTTTAACATTACCAATAATATTATCATAACAATTACCATTACCATTATCGTTATTATTATATTAACATTACTACTAACAATATCTTTACTATTACAATTACCATTACTATAAACATTACCATCACCATTATCGTCACCATTACTATGACCAATACCAATAACAATACCATTAACATTACCGAAAGCAATACCATTACCATTACTAATACCAATACCAATATAATTACAACTACCTTTTCCAAAATAATTGCCACTATCACCGCCATCTTTTTCTGTATCATTATTTTTAATGTTTGCATGACAAAGATGTACACAAAAATTATTTTTTATTTATTGAGCAAGAAATAAAACTAAAAAACATCGATTTCCAAGCAGTAATCATAACACAACAACAAAAAATTTTTATCAAGTGGCTGGTTAAACTTTCAAACACCCTAATGCACCGCACAAACGACTTAAACTAAAAATAAGCTTCGCCTGGTTCGACAAGCCGCGACCATAACTCCAAAAATCTAATCAAGCTCAGAGGCCTATTTTCGACCACCGATGAACAGTTTGCATCTTTAAGATCAGCACTGCCACAAATGACGTATGTATATAGCTTTGTGAAATAAGTATGTATGTATATAACCGGCCATTATTACTAACAAATACCCAAACCCTGTATAAATATATACATAGCTATGCAGTACAAAAGGCAATAAGTGTGTGCTCAAAAGCATTACCCAAATGGCTGCCTGATTATTGAAAGCTATAAAAAAGATAATAAAATGTAGCTTTAATATATATTTCTATATCTTTGCTTTTATTTTGTTTTGTTGCCTCCTTTTTTGTAAATCACTTTTTGTTGTTATCATTTAGATATTTTATGACTTTATTTCACACATGTCTTTTTTTTGTGTATTTGTATTTATTTTGGAGCGAAGGGCACGAAAAGTTTCGCAACAAAAAAATAATTATTTATATATTTTTTATCGGTTTTTGGTATTTTTGCGTTCATTGGCTGCCATTAGTGAGTTTGTTGCCAAAATATTTTTGGCCATAAATTAAGTTGGTCATATGTTAAACAATACCGTTTTTTTGCGTGAAATTATCAAAATGAATATAAATTTAATGAATTTGCATAAAATAAATATTTACATAAAATACATGTATGCACAGTAGACAGTAGAAGTTTTTCCTTTCAATCGCATATAAAAATTTCGTTGTCGAGCATAAAAAAAATCATTTTTCAGTTGGCGCACAATATGACCAATACAGTCCAATGCACAGGCATATGTCTATGTTTGCGAGTAGATAATGATTCCTAAAAAAGTGTGGACATATATGTAGTTTTTGGAATAGCAGAATGAGTGGGAGATAACTACATACATTGCTGACATTAATGCAAAATCTATTTTCAATTCCCAAATAAATCACTGCCCCAATAGATTGCTGTTTGATCAGTAGCGTACACTCATGGGGTACGGCATGGTAATTGGTCATTTCCATCTGACTAAGCAGCACACAGCGTTTCGACAAAATTTCGCATAATTTTCCCACCACTCTTTGCTGATTCCGAAAATGGAGTTATTGTTTTTATACCCGAGAGCACTTGTGCACAAGGGTATATTAATTTTGTTCACATAACGGTTGTTTGTAACAGCCAAAACGAATCGAGATAGATATAGACAAATGTATACATAAATGCTCAGAATGAATAGAGAAATCGATTAAGCCATGTCTGTCTGTCCGTTCGTCTGTCCGTCTGTCCATCTGTCCGTCCGTCCGTGTACATGATAACTCGAGCAAAAATTGAGATATCTCAACAAAATTTGGTAGGTTGGTATTGAAAATGGGCGAAATGGGACTGTAACCACGCCCACTTCCCATATAACGGTAATTTCCAGAAATACGAAAACTGCGATATTTTAGTAACTACTGAAGATAATTCACTCAAAATTGATATTTACAATAAATTTCAGACGAAAAATAAGAATATTAAACATTTTTGGAAAATGGGCGTAGCCACGCCCACTTATGGTTACATGTGTATATCTTGGTAACCGCTGCACCAACTTCTTCCAAGCTTGGCACAGTTGTTGGCCTTGATACATCATACCAAATGGCCCAAAATTTTTAAGATCGGACAATAACCACGCCCACATCCCATATAGCGGTAATTTAGAGAAATACAAAATCTTCGATAAATCCGTAAATATTAAAGCTAATTTATTCAAAATTGATGCTTGCAACAATTCTTAAGTGGGCGTGGCACCGCCCACTTATCATCACATATGTTTAGGCCTCCACCCTAAACTCAAAATAATGCAATGGGTGTACCACCCTAATGTTCATTTATGCACATGCATGTATACATTTGCAGTATTAATAACCAACAATGTTGGCCGTTAGTATCATTTATACACACATGCAAGTATACATTTGCATGTATTAATAATGTGGCCGTTAGTAATACTTCCCGCCATATTAACTTTCGTTAAGTTACCCCTCCAAACAGTTTTACTGCTTGGAGGTTGAACTTAATTTCGTAAAAAGGAGATCGGTCACTTCTTTTCTGGAGATCAACAGAGGACGACTATCAGCCATCACCCGACGTCATAAGCGATTGAGGTAAAAGTCAATTTTCTAATCCAATTTTTGTGTATACATAGCAAAATACAGCGTGGCGACGAATAACTGTTACCCAGGTTTTTTTGAGAAATAGAAGAGTCCTTTATAGATTTTGCGAAAAAAGTATGTTATTGTTAATTTTCCACAGATTTTACTTTAGTTGTATTAATTAGTTTTTAAATTTTAATCCTTATTTACATTTGCCAGCAGTGTAAACTTTGAGAGAAAAGTTCATTTGGCACGCAGGTCCTCGTCAGTTAATTTGTTCCATATCTTCTGTAACCATAGGCTAATTTTCTCCATTTTGAGTCCCTTATACTCCCCCTTCTGTCCAAAATAAGGCCTCATACTCAAAAATCTAATAGACTCGGGACTGGTGACTAGGACGGCCATTCATTCGACCAACCTTATACAGGTTTTTTCTTTTTTTTACTTTTTTTATACAAAGCCTAAGAAAAAATACACCTGAAAAAGACTTGCGTGCCAAATGAACTTTTCTCTCAAAGTTTACACTGCTGGAAAATGTAGATAAGGATTAAAATTTAAAAACTAACTAATACAACTAAAGTAAAATCTGTGGAAAATTAACAATAAAATACTTTTTTCGCAAAATTTATAAAGGACCCTTTTATTTCTCAAAAAAACTGGGTAACAGTTATTCGTCGCCACGCTGTATATATATACATACTTTGTAATAAACGAATTACATTTTATACGGAAGACTAATTCCCGTCTTTATTTATTTTCTCCATATTTCTAACACGACATCGGTGCAACAAACTGCGAACCATTGAGCTATCAAATACGCAGTCGTTGCAGCGTTGCACATGGTCCTTCGAGCCGGGAGCAAAATAATCAGACAAACTATTTGAATACAGTCCACTACAGCTCTATCAATTAGAAAGCACACTTGCCGCAATCATCCACTACACAAGAGCGCACCTTATACAATTAACCGGTCGCATAAATACAAGGAGGTAACAAGGTACGTGGTTGACATTTTTCATTGCACACACACATATATTTAGTGAAAATATCGCTCCGAAAAAATTAAGATTATTTCGCATAAAGAACATCATAGCTGCGAGTGATTTTGTGGAACAACGTTCACTAGTGTTGCATTTATAGTCCGAATCGCGATTCAACAGTCCATGAATATAGTGCATATAACCCAAACACAAGTGCGCGCTGCGGCCATTTTGAGAAAACCCACGAAAGTTTTGGTTAGTGTAAATGACAACGGCACACATTTTAGTTAAATTTTCTTAGTCCGTGTGCCATATCTAAAGAGCACAGATTGAATTAATTCGCACATTTGATCACTTTCACAATTTCCATAGCCTTCTGGTGGCACGTAAGTTTAATTTCTGCAACCACTTACACTAACAACACTTCACGTAGCGCGGGAGGAAATCTAACCTCACTCGGAATTGCACTTTGGTTTAACACTTTTGGTTTATCATCTTTTGCAATCACTTTTGGTCTGCACATTATAGTCACTTTAACGCTGATATACTACTTCCACAAAATCACCAGCCGCTCGTTCAAATATCATTGCACATCGGAGTTACACATTACGTTCACATATACATATATTCAAATTGAACATTGGTGCAAGTTGGGCGGCGAGTTAATTACCTGTAAATATAGGAATTGATGTGCATATACTTACATCCTTTTTAACAAAAAAATAAAGGAGTTGAACAATTTAACTTAAATTCTTGTGGTGGTTTTTGCTTTGCTTGGAACTTTCGAAAAGATAGTTAGGGGTTCATTTCGTCTTGGGTTCTCTTTAAATAAATTAAACAAACATGGATACATATATTCGGTTGGCGGACGCAGTAACTGAGTTTGAATCAGATTACAATAGCGTGCCCCAGACAGAGCATACAAAATATACTCTTGCGATCCAGCAAGAAGAACTTAAAGCAATGTGGCGAAAGGTTAAAATAGCATATGAGGAATATTTAATTTCAGATAAGGCAGAAGCCAAAGATATTTCTTCAGTGAGGAAAAAATACAAGAGCTCGTACTCAGTCTATTTGCGCTGCATGTCGAACATGGCAGATCTCCACGCAAAATTAGTTAAAAGTGAAAAGGACGTAGAAGATCAGTCCGACCGCGAACACAGTATCCACTTACCCCCGTGCGATACAGATGTATTCAAGGGCGACTATCTTTCCTGGCCAACATTTCGAGACATGTTCACGGCCATCTACATCCTGAATAAGCGCCTCACTCCTGTCGAGAAACTATGCCACCTGATCCAAAAAACAGAGGGAGAGGCGAAAGATATTGTTAAAAAATGCCCACTCACCAATGAAGGATTTTCTACAGCTTGGAAACATTTAACGGATAGGTAGGAGAATAAACGCATACTCGTCCATACACAATTAAAGACTCTTTTTAATTTAAATACGGTTGATAGTGAGTGCGGCGGCTCGATTAAAAAATTGCAGAGAGAAATTAATAATTGCATCTCATCACTAAAAAGTCATCAAATTGATATATCAAACTGGGATGCAATTATTACTTACATCTGCTCAACCAAACTACCGGAAAGTACCTTAGCATTGTGGGAACAAACAGTAGAGAACAAAACGGAGATATCCAAGTGGGAGGATATGGATAAGTTTCTCTCAAATAGGTTCCAGACACTAGAAACCGTGTCAGGTATAAAGGGCACTACTCATTCCAGATTTTCAAAACCACAGAATGCTAAACATACCACTGAAGCCCCACAAAAAAGACTTGGAGCTTTCCAGGCAAGTGTATCCAAAGTTACATGCCAATTGTGCCAATCTAACGAGCACAGATTAAAAGACTGCCAGAAGTTCCGTAAGCTTTCAACATCCGACAGGATCACACTCGTGAAGAACAATAATAGTTGCGTTAACTGCCTATCTTCAAGACATACTGTGTCGAGGTGCACTAGCTCTTACAATTGCAGCACTTGCCACCAAAGACACAACACGCTCTTACATATCGAGGCAGCCGCACCGAAATCAACTGTTCAAACGAACCAATCGGATCCAAAGGATAATGTTGCGTCCACTTCTGCACAGGCCCAATTGAGGCCCGATTCTGCAAGAGCAAATAAAAATTCGGTTAGCAATGTTAAATCTTGTTTCGCTAATACAAATAAAGGGATCTTATTGGGGACCGCGCGGGTCAATATATTTTTTAATAACACTACTTTTTCAGCACGCGCATTAATAGATTCCGGTTCGGAATGTTCGTTTATAACCGAAAGGCTTAAGCGTAGGATTAACCTGCCGTCCAAAAGGATGCAGGCCCAGGTATCAGACATCAATAACACCGTGTCGGCGCAGGTGAAAGAAGCGTGTGCGATTCAATTGCGATCACCCATTGACCCTTTAATTAATATAGATACCACAGTGTTGGTTTTACCACAGCTGACCGGTAATCTACCGACCTGTCAGATAGATGCTATGACGAAACAAGCATTCCCCGACCTCATTTTAGCGGATAAGAGATTTTTCATTAATGAACAAGTTGATCTTGTCCTAGGTGGCGACGTTTATGCCCAAATAATGTTGGGCGGTATTAGGAAGAACGTTTTAGGTACTCTTCTTGCTCAGGAAACAGTATTCGGATGGATACTAACCGGCCAGACGGAAGCAATTTCAATCACTAATAAACGTGTATCGTTTTTTAACGAGGTGACCTTAGACAAACGTCTAGCCTCGTTTTGGGAGTTAGAAGACTTTTCAAAGCACAAAACCTACAATAAAGAGGAAGTTTACTGCGAGGACCTTTATAAACGCACAACTAAACGGAACCAGGATGGAAAATATACAGTATCGTTGCCATTCAAACAGGATTTTCCAAGGTGTATACGCTTAGGACCTTCACTCAAGATAGCTTGCTCACAATTTTTTCGTAATGAAATCCGTCTAGCAAAAGACCCTCCCCTACAAACTGAATACAATAGGGTATTGTCCGAGTATGAAACGTTAGGACACATGACGCTAATTTCTGACCGTATTCCGGGTGATGAATGCGAAAGTTACTTCCTGCCACATCATGCCGTTCGAAAGGAAGAGAGCACCACCACCAAAGTACGGGTGGTCTTCAACGCGTCATGTCCTACGGCTAATGGGGTGAGTCTTAATGATGTGATCCATCCTGGACCAGTCCTCCAGAATGACTTGACAATTCTAATATTACGGTGGAGATTTTTTCGATACGTTTTTAATAGCGACATCGAAAAGATGTATCGCCAAATATTACTAAATCCTGACGATACCAAGTATCAGCGAATAATTTTCCGAACAAGTCCAACCGAACCAATTAGGCTTTATGAGCTTAAAACTGTGACTTTCGGTGTCAACTGCGCACCCTACCTCGCGATTAGAACCCTGCTCCAATTAGCTGACGATGTACAAAACTCGCACCCTATTGCGTCGGACATCCTAAGAAAGTATATGTATGTTGACGATGTTTTAGCTGGCGGTCACACCATCGAAGCTGCCATCAAAGCGAAGGACGACATCACAGGAGTACTGCAGTCTGCTGGTTTTCCTTTAAGGAAATGGACTTCTAATTGCACTGAAATTTTACATGGTACACCGAAATCCCATCTGCTTAAAGAAGACTTCTTAGACTTCGAAGACACCAGCACGGTCAAAGCTCTGGGAATCAGATGGAACGCCCATTCCGATAATTTTTACTTTACAGCCAAACCAATTGAAAACCAGACTAGCTATACAGAAAGGGCAATTCTATCGGCCATTGCCAAATTATTTGATCCCCTAGGGTGGCTTGCACCATTTGTAATTACCGCGAAAATTTTAATGCAAAATATTTTGTTAGAAGGAACAGGGTGGGATGAAACTGTATCGTCAACCACGTTGGACCGCTGGAAAAACTTTAAGGAAAGCTACAGTTACATCGAAAAGATTCGTATCCCCCGTTGGGTACACTTTTCACCGACAACCAAAGTCGAAGTTCACGGGTTTTGCGACGCCTCAGAAAAGGCATATGCGGCCTGCATTTATCTTCGCGTCGAAATGGACGAAAAGGTCGCCATCAGTCTACTACTAGCTAAAACTAAAGTGGCACCAGTTAAAACGATTTCCTTACCACGATTAGAACTTTGTGGGGCGGTCTTGCTAGCCGAAATATTGGAGTCGATGACCAATAATCTTAACTTAGCCAACCGTACAACTAAGATGTGGACGGATTCGACCATTGTCCAGGTTTGGCTACGGAAACCACCGTGCTCATGGTCAACCTTTGTTGCCCATCGAGTAACAAAAATAATAGAAAAGGTCGGAAAAGAAAATTGGTGTCATGTAGATTCAACATCAAATCCGTCAGACTTAGCCAGTAGAGGACTTCCGGCGCAAGAATTAGTAAACAACTCCCTGTGGTGGGAGGGCCCTTCTTGGCTGCAAGAAGATCACTCCAAATGGCCCACTGAAGAAAAGGACTATAATACAGTTATAGAAGAGAAAAGGGTGCAGGTACACGCAACAACAAGGTCAGATATCGACTTTGATATTATTGAAAGATTTTCTGATTTCTCGAGAGCTTTGAGAGTTTTATCTTATGTACTGAGATTCTCTCAAAGAACTCACCCAAAAACTAGAGCGTCATTTCAGGCGAAATCTTGTTCAATTTCAGCTGATGGAATTAAAGCAACGACTCACCGCTTGATAATCATCTGCCAGAAGAAGCATTATTGGGAAGAATATTCAGCACTAAAATCCGAAACATCAATAGGTCAAAAGAGTGAAGTACTAACCCTTAACCCATTCATCGATAAGGACGGTATAATGAGGACAGGTGGTCGCCTAGGAGCATCTCGTGATCTCGCCTATAACGAGCGTCACCCAGTTATCCTGCCATACAACAGCCACTTGTCCCGTCTGATAGTTCAGTTCGTTCACAAAGTCTCACTGCATGGTGAGAATCAGCTCATGTTGCGCCTGATTCGAACACAGTATTGGATACCTAGGGTCAAAAACATGATACGGTCCACCATTCATAATTGCAAGGTCTGCACAATTTATAGAAAACGCGTGCAAACACAGCTAATGGGAATTCTTCCCAAGGAACGCACTACATTCTCACGAGCATTTACAAACTCGGGAGTCGACTTTGCAGGGCCTTTCGACATAAAGAGTTACAGCGGACGAGGATGCCGGATGTCCAAAGGATATGTGTGCCTGTTTGTGTGCTTTGCGACTAAGGCGATCCATTTGGAAGCCACCTCAGACCTAAGTACTCAATCCTTCTTAGCAGCATTTGCTAGGTTCATAGCAAGAAGGGGCTGTCCAAGAAATGTCTACTCCGACAATGGCACTAACTTTGTCGGAGCCTCTAGAACTCTGAAATCAGAGTTTAAAGTCTTCATGGCCAATGCCCGCGGTGACACCTTAGCCAAATATGCCCATCAAATGGTTTCATGGCACTTTATCCCCGCTTCAGCTCCCCACATGGGCGGACTGTGGGAAGCGGGAGTTAAAAGCTTCAAAAGCCACTTCACTAAAATTGCCTCCAACCATAAATATACATTTGAGGAATTTACAACCCTATTATGCAGAGTGGAATCATGTCTCAATTCTAGACCCCTGAGCCCCTCTTCAAATCAACCAGCAGACCTGGAGCCACTGACTCCAGGTCACTTCCTAGTCGGTGGACACATACTAGCTCCACCAGAAATAGACGCCGATGAAAATCGTGCATCGATCGTAAATCGATGGCAAAGATTAAAGGCTCTTCACCACATGTTTTGTAAAAGATGGAAATCTGAGTACCTATCAGAGCTCCAGAAACGCAACAA
>NW_023458560.1:39824068-39841981 GCF_013731165.1 Rhagoletis pomonella
GTTCATTTATGCACATGCATGTATACATTTGCAGTATTAATAACCAACAATGTTGGCCGTTAGTATCATTTATACACACATGCAAGTATACATTTGCATGTATTAATAATGTGGCCGTTAGTAATACTTCCCGCCATATTAACTTTCGTTAAGTTACCCCTCCAAACAGTTTTACTGCTTGGAGGTTGAACTTAATTTCGTAAAAAGGAGATCGGTCACTTCTTTTCTGGAGATCAACAGAGGACGACTATCAGCCATCACCCGACGTCATAAGCGATTGAGGTAAAAGTCAATTTTCTAATCCAATTTTTGTGTATACATAGCAAAATATATATATACATACTTTGTAATAAACGAATTACATTTTATACGAAAGACTAATTCCCGTCTTTATTTATTTTCACCATATTTCTAACACGACATCGGTGCAACAAACTGCGAACCATTGAGCTATCAAATACGCAGTCGTTGCAGCGTTGCACAACATATATGTATCTCGGTAACCGTTCTACCAGTTTGTACCAAACTCGGTATGGTTATTGTGCTTGCCACATAAAAGCAAAACGTTGAAAATCATTGAAGGCGGACTAAAATTGAGGCCGCTTTTCACATAACGGTAAATTTCAGAACTGCTTGAAACTTCAATATTTCGAAATCTAAGGACTCTAATTTACTCAAAATTGATACGCCCCGGCTTACCATGTAGCGGTAGCTTTCGGTAAGGTGGAAAACATATATTTAATAGGTGCGCCGGGTATTTAATGTTCGGCTCCGCCCGAACTTAGACTTTCTTACTTGTTTTCCATTTATAAGTTTTCGAGATATCTGCAATTCACCGTTATTGAGCTAAAAGGAAGTGGTAACCCATAGTCACGTATATGTGTCTTACTAAGCAATTCTAAAACTCGGCTAAAACTGGGACATACGAAGTGGTAACATGCTTCTTGCCTAGGGGTAGACCGGAGGCGGTCAAAGGAGCTCCTCATGCTGGCAAAGCCCCCGCATTTTCGGGATATATCGATACAATAATCGATACTTTTATCGGTTTTGTTGTCGATATTTTCATCGATGTTGTTATCGAAATTTTTTTCGATATTGTTATCGAATTTTCTCTCAATATTTTTGGAACTAATCGATATAATAATCGATATTTTTATCGATTTTGTGATCGATTTTTCCTAACGGTTTTTCGTCGATATTTTTTATTGATATTTTATTGTTATTGGTTTTGTTATCGATTTTGCTATCGATATTTTTTACGAATTTGTTATCGGTAGTTTTATAAGTTTTGGTTATCAATATTTTTCTCGATGTTTTGCCGATTTTGTTACCGATTATTTATCGTTTTTGTTGTCGATATTTTTATCGATTTTGTTATCGATATTTTGGTCGATTTTCTAATCAATTTTGCAGCCAATATAATTATCGATTTTTCTGTCGAAGTTTGCATCGAGTTTATCATCAGTTTATTTATCTACATTTTATCGATTTCGTTATCGATTTTGTTATCTATTATTTATCGATTTTGCTATCGATTATTCATCGATTTCGTTATGGATTTTGTTATCGACTTTGTTATCGATTATTTATCGATTTTTTTATCGATTATTTATCGATTGTGTTGTCGATATTTTTACCGATTTTCTTGTCGATATTTTTATACATTTTCTAATCGGTTTTGCTACCAATATTATTATCGAATTTGCTATAAAAACTTTTATCGAATTTGTTACCAATATTTTTATCGGTGTTGTTATCGATATTTTGTTGGATGTCACTACCGATTTTGTTATCGATAGAGTAAAGAGATAAAAAATAAGATAAAGGAAACAGAATAACATAAATGTAATTAGAACGAACAGGGGTAGAGAGATAGAAGAAATACAAAAAATATAAGCTTAAAAAAGTAGATGTATGTTTGTATGTACATATGTATGTACATATGTATGTTCATATGTATGTACATTAGGGCGGGTCAATTTGTATGGATCGATTTTTTTCGACATTGTTCCTAGCATATTCGGATTCTTCATAAAATTCTAAGAAAAAAATTCCTCCAGACCGTAGCTCTAAAGTCAATTTCGAGCTTGCGCATTTTTAAAAGAAGATATCTTATATATAAAATTGGATTGCTGTCCGTTAGCCTCGCTAAGACTTGAAAACAGCTTGACCGATTTGAATATTTTTATTTTTTTGGTTTGTTTTTTATAATATCCGGATTGTTAAAACCAGAAAAAATAGAGAGTTGCCACCTGTTTAAAAATCCCAATATAAGTAAATTAATTACATAAATTAGATATTGCAATATGGGTGTCAAAAGAAAGAGGTTATGAAGGCTTACAGGCAAAAATATTTTTGAGGGGGGTTGCCACCTGTTTCAAAATTTAGTTAAATAAAACTGATAAGATAAATTAAATATTGCAATATGGGTATCAATAAGGGTTTAAGAAGGCTTACTACTGAAAATATTTTTGAGTGCAGTTGCCACCAATTTCGAAAATTTAATTCAATTAAGTTAATAAGATAAAGTATGTATTATAATATAGGTGTCGAGCGAAAAGTATTTGAAAAATTATTGATTAAGAAATATTTTCTATAGGCCTGCCACCTACCTGAGCGGTAAAAACTGAAAGCCATACTCGCAAATATTGTCGAAAACCCTTGAGGCTCGCATCAATGTGGAATACTGTAACTCCGTCAAGATAGTGTTTATTGATGGCAAACAAAGTACTATCATGTTTGGCAATGATATCACCCCATCGAACAATGAACTCAGCCTCGATATAAAAAGAGAACAAAAGCCGAAGTATTAGCCGAAGCAGTACATACAAATGTTCCACAATTGAACTAACAAAAAAAGATGGCCTACGACTCTTTTATAGAAGCTGTAGACACTGGAGTAAAATTTAAACAAAAAAACAAAACCGACTTCAATTCTCATATACAAATTTAAAAGTACCGTTATTTTCTTCATGGCCCAATTATCGGATCTACACTCAATTAGTAGGAGACTACCTCTGAGGAACCACCTTTCCTTTCAAAAAGAATTATAGAAAACGGATAACGTAGTCCAAAGTTACGCGGTAACATACATAAAAACATATTCCGACGAATTGATAAAATATGCAGATTAATATTTAATAAAGTGTTACGGATATATTTTTTTTAATACAAACCTGTGCTTGGGAGCTTATTGATACGAAAAATTAATTTCTGATATCTATTTTTTATTAAAGAACCGCAAGATTGCACTACAAAGCAAATTACATATTTTTTACTATTGTAACGGGAGAAGTTACTGTATGTATTTTTTTTATATGTACAGTGTCGAACAAAAGTTTTGGCACAGTAAATTTTCGCATTACCTATATGCAAAATTTTTAATTTTTTTCCGATAATTTTTTATAAAAACATAGTTCATACTACACTAAAACACATAAAAATCAAATGTGTAAACTTTGTGAAAAACTCAGGACAATTCAATAAATCTGCATACTAATTTGCAATTTTATATTCAGATTCTCAAGCAACTTCAAACCTGCACTTTGATAAACTAAAATTGAATGGATTATTAAACTGCATACTTGGAATTTTTCTAAAAAATTCTTTGCCTATATTGCGTAAAATTTACTGTGCCAATACATTTGTTCGTTACTGTAAGTTTAAGGGTTTATTTACCCTTAACTTTAAAAAACCAAAAAAAAATTTACAATATTTTAAAATTATTTTTCGAATCATAAATTTTTTTATGATTAACAATGTATTTATCTTTTTTTTTGTTTTTTTTTTTCTAGTTTCTATTGTCATAGCCATAACTCACTCTCTATTTTTATCAATCAATCAATCAATGAATCAATTTTATAATTTTTTTCGGCATTTTTCCTAATTACAAGTAGAGCTTTATAAAACTTTTATAACACCAAATGTTTATCAAGCTTGGGATTTTATGTTATCCGGGCAGGCTTATTAATTTAGCCAGAGAATATGTTTTCTTTATTAAGTTTACCCAGTTACCCATTTTAAACTGCTACCTGTACTGTATCAGCGGTTAAAACTTGTTAAATTTTTATTTAAAATTTTCGGTAAGGAATAGGCGAGTGGATGAAAAATATATAAACCGTAAGAACGGCCCATATATATGTATATGAAAGAATACACTCATGCGACGACTCTAGCCATTGTGTGTCATTCCTTTAAATTATAGTTATTTTTTTCTTATTGTATTAAAAAAAATAACGTTCGTAACACTTTAGTAAATATTAATCCGTATATTAACTGAGTATATATTAAAGACTAGAAGATGACTCGGTGAACTTCATATCGTCTATAATTTATTTGAATTTAACTTTGATCAATTATAACAAATCTTCAAAATCCAATACAATGAGATCACTAATACTGCCTGCTGTTATAGCTGATAAAAGACTCCACACCTATAAGATGTGCCACGCCCCTTTTTACAAACTCATGTATATACATATATCTTTCCATAAGCACCTAACATAGGTATCTGTGCATTTCAAATTTCGAGTTCATGTGACTATAATTCCGAAGTTAGAGCTGATTAAAAATGTTCACTATGGGAGGTATCCCTCATCCCCTCCCCCCCTTGGCGAGTTTAAATTTTTTTACCCTATTATAGGTCCAGGAGTCATGGCAATACTTTGGCAAAATTTTATTCGATTCTATACATCCGTTCAGGCTGCAACCTGGTACATGCATACATACATACTTCCACAAATATATAGTAGATTTGCTTTGAAGCGTCATCTTGCGGTTCTTTAAATAAAAAATAGATATCAGAAATGAATTTTTCATATCACAAAACTCCCGAGCACAATTCTTTATTACAAAAAAAAAACATTCCTAACACTTTAGTAAATATTAATCTGATTATGGACTTAGTATTAATTAAAAATAATTTCTTTTAAAATTGCGCAGGCTCGAAATTGATTTTAGAGCTATGGTCTTAAGGGCTTTTTTTCTTAGAATTTTATGTAGAATCCGAATCTGCTAGGAACGATGTCGAAAAAAAATTCACCCGCCCTAATGTACATATATTGGTTTTGAGACAAAATATATATGTAGCGTAAGTTTCACTTCTCCAGTGTGGCCCGGGCGCACTTACCTTTATATTTATTTATTTATTTATTTATTTATTTATTTATTTTATTATAAAGGCACCCCAAAATTATGTGACCCATAACCAAATATTTATTTAGTTCATTTAGTTTTTATTTATGTGAAATCTCAAATATATAAAACTAATGAAGCCTCATGGCGTCAAAACGCCAATATTTAATTAAATTGTTTAACCTGGTGAAACCCTATTCAAAAACCTCTAAAAATATTCCTAATGATTAATCTAAACCATTTCACAGTGATGAAGAGGTCTCGCATGGTGTCGGTTTTCATTTCATCAAATTTCAAATCTGCCTGTAACTTCAAAAAATAAAACCTGTGCACATCTATGTAGAATCCCAGTTCTTTAATTTGACTTCTCATTTTAGAAATTCGAAATAACGGTGCAGATGGATTGACCTTAAAAAAAAAATAGATGGCAACTCTAATTAAATATATTATCAGCCTATAATTTTCTTAAAACTCTTTCGTTTGACACTAATATTTCGATATTTCATTTATGTATCCTTCGTATAAGTAAAACCAATTCGACTTTTCAAACAGGTGGCAACCCCTTTTAGAGTATTTTCAAACAAAAATCTTGCGCCTGGCATTGTTATACATATTTCAATTAACTGGCGAATTAAGTTGAATAACATTTTTTTATGCACATGGCAACTCTCCTAAATACCGTTTAGAAATAAATTATTTTCAAACCCATTTCGATTGATACCCACTTTTAACAATCCATTTAACTTATTAAATAATTTGAGCTTAATTTTTTCAACAAAAAAAAAACAAATGTTCAATCCAAATATTTCTTAACGCTCGTTCTTTTGATAACCATATTTTAAAATTTCATCTAACTTATGTATAATTAAACGAAATACCACTTTCAAAACAAGCGGCAACCCTCTTAAAAATTATTTTTCAACTAAAATTTCATTAAATATTTTTCGTCTGACATTGTTATAAACATTTCAAGTAACTGATGAATTAAGTGGAAATTTATTATTTAAGCACGTGGCGACCCTCCTAATTATACTTAGTTCCTAAATAAAGGATTTCAAACCCATTTCCATTGATAACCATCGGTTAGTAATTCATTTAACTTATTAAATAAATTTTAGTTTAGCCTTTTAAACTGGGGCAACCCTCAAACACATCAAAAATGTTTTAAATTGTCAAACTAAGTTGGGGTATTTACAATGGTGTCGTAAGTGTCGTATTGTTGTATGTCGTAAACTTTAAACGCCTAAAAAAATATATTAAGGGGGTTCGCAAAGTACCATCAAAGTCATATTTTGAATTTTCGCAGTGTTAAAAAATAGTTGGTTGTGGTTTAAAGTTCTTTTTTTAAACATGTGACAACCCTCCTATACATAGTTAAGTTATAAAACCATTTCGATTGATACCCATATTTAATAATTGATTTAATGTTTTAATTAATTTGAGCTTAATTTCTTAACAGGTGGCAACTTTTTTCGAAAAAGTAAAACCTTCTTGAACAACCACACCCAAAGCCCTTTAATTTGGTACCTCACTTTTGAAAATCAGTGCGGATCTGAGGGCATTGATTAGTAAATAACTTGAGTTTAATTATTTAACAGGTGGCAACTCCTTTCGAAAAAATAAAACCAGTTTGCACATCTATGTACAGGGCAAGCGCTTTAATTTAACTCCCATTTTTGAAAATCGAACGAACGGTGCAGATCTTTTATGCTGCACAAAAAGTCCTTCTAAGTGGTCGAAATTCAACAATAACTTGGCTTTACACACCAATAAAAAATTATGAAGATGAACAAATTTTACATATTTAATGGTTATTTTCACAAATACGTTTGCATGTGTAAAAGAATGCTTGGTTGTATATTAAGAAACTTAGAATTATATTTAACTTTGCAATAATTTTAAAAATAAATTAATTTCGTAACCAGTAATTGGCACTATTATATATATAAATCTAAACACACTTTTTACCGCATGTTCATAGATATGGGCATGTAAAAAACTGACTAAATTAAAGCCATTAACATTTTGCCACTGTAATGCGATTTGGGGTTGCAGCATATGGAAATTATTTGTGGTTTATTCATGTAACTATGTATGTATATATGTATGTACATACATATGTGAGCACTAGAGATATTAATTTTTCAGCTTTTTCCTGTCCGGGGATTTTCGGATTGTCATTATCACAATTCCGGATCCCGAGATTAGTCCCAGGATTTGGATATTCAACAACAACTCAAATCGAAAAAATTGCTTCTGTATTGTTTGAGAAGCTCTCCTACCATAAAATTAATAATAATAAATAAATGGGTTTGAATTTAAATTTTTATTTTAAGTGGCGTTTTTATTTTTTCTCTCTGACGTCAGGATTTATTTTAAAAGACTTTGTAATTTCAAAGATATGATTAATTCCAAAAATGATTTAAAAATTCAATGCAATGTAGAATACAAATTTCTTTTGAATTTAAAAAATTTACATTTTTTTGATTCACAATGTAATTCTTTAAGCTGATAAAGTTAGAAAGACGAAATTTGAGGAAGTTATCGAGTTTATATAAGCCCTTAACATATAATTTTTTCAGAAACAAATATTGCGAAATTTCAAGGACATTTTCAATACTGACACAAAAAACTTGTATTTGTTTAAATTCTACAGGATTTCCTCTTTCATTTGATATCAATTCTTCTTCTCTAAGCATATTTCTCTGAATTTTTTAAATCATTTTTGAATTACTGACGTCGGAATGAAAAACTAAAAACGTAATTTTACTATATTTGGGCCGTGGTTTCACGAATATACTGATTTTTGTGTGTAAAATTTACTATCGCATGTTGCTATATGTATAATTAGCTGGACATTTATATAAAAAATATTAATTATTAAATAAAGAAAGAAATATAGCCAATACTGGTCTAGAAAAGGAGTTTCTGTTATTGCCATAAGTGCAATTACAAATCCCGAAAATCACGGGATTATTTGCCAAGAATCCCGGGATTTTTGGGACCTTAAAAAGGTCAAGGATCCCGGGATTAACATTCCTAGTGAGCACGTACATATTTACACGCGCAAAATATATATACACACATATGTATTTACTTAGTTACACACTGTTCGATAATTTAATAACAAACCACATAGAGACGACAAAAAGTTTGCAAATTAGTTTTTTTTTTACATCTGCTTGAAATGTGTTTACGTATGTGCTCATGTAAGTAGATGCGTATGCGAGGGTGAAAACAGCGTCAAGCTTTTTAGCTGGTTTAGCTGAAAAAATTATATTTGAGCATATGTGGTACATGGAAAGCTGAGAATTTAATATTGATGAAAAATTTTGTATTTAAATATGTTTTCAATTATAAATATTCTTTTAGCTAAAAAGTGCGCTTTAAAGCAGATTTTCAATGCACTTTAGTATGCCAGAGACCCACCATGTATTGATGAGGTATATCTTCTTCGCAGTCAGTTTTTTTGTTAAGCCATCCAAAATTTCAAAAATTGTGGGTATTTTAATAAAAAACAAGTAAGAAAGTCTAAGTTCGGGCGGAGCCGAACATTAAATACCCGGCGCAAGTATTAAATATATGTTTCTTCACCTTTCCGAAACCTACCGCTAGATGGTAAGCCGGGGTGTATCAATTTTGAGTAAATTCGCGTCCTTCAATTTCGAAATATTGAAGTTTTAAGCATTTTAGAAATTTACCGTTATATGAAAAGCGGCCGTAATTTTAGTCCGATTTCAATAATTTTCAACGCTTTGCTTTCATGTGGCAAGCACAATAACCACACCGAGTTTGGTACAAATTGGTAGAACGGTTACCGATATACATATATGTGATCATAAGTGGGCGGTGCCCCGCCCATTTTCCAAAATTGTACCATAAAAGTATTTCTTGGTAAAGAATTTTTGGAAGCATCAATTTTGAATAAATTAGCTTCAATATTTACTGATTTATCGAAGATTTTGTATTTCTCTAAATTACCGTTATATGGGATGTGGGCGTGGTTATTGTCCGAATTAAAAGATTTTCGGCCATTTGGTATGGTGTACCAAGGCCAAAAACTGTGCCAAGCTTGGAAGAAATTGGTGGAGCGGTTACCAAGATATACACATGTAACCATAAGTGGGCGTGGCTACGCCCATTTTCCAAAAATTTATAATATTCTTATTTTTCGTCTAAAAATTATTGTAAATATCAATTTTGAGTGAATTATCTTCAGTAGTTACTAAAATATCGCAGTTTTCGTATTTCTGGAAATTACCGTTATATGAGAAGTGGGCGTGGTTAAAGTCCGATTTCGCCCATTTTCAATACCAACCTACCTTGGATTAAGGGAAATCTACATACCAAATTTCGTTGAGATATCTCAATTTTTGCTCGAGTTATCGTGTACACGGACGGACGGACAGACGGACAGACGGACAGACAGACATGGCTTAATCAGTTTCTTTTTTCATCCTGATCATTTATGTATACATTTGTCTATATCTATCTCGATTCGTTTTGGCTGTTACAAACAACCGTTATGTGAACAAAATTAAGATACCCTTGTGCACAAGTGCGCTCGGGTATAAAAATGCGAGGTGAAACCTTAAGACCGAAGTATTTTGGTAAGGCAATTTCGAAAAAAAAATTTTTTTTTGGTCGAACATATTTGCTTTTTACATTGTTCGTCATATCTTTGGCATTTATTTACATTAGCGACCAAGTGCTAATACAATATTCACAATTATTTTCAAGAAAAAATTTTTACATTGATTATTTATGAAAATACAGTTCATTCTATAATCTTCTTTATATATCGAGCCTTAACCGCCAAAATAACGTAAGCGACATAATTTGAGATTTTCACTTTTTGATGCATTTATGTAGTAAGTTATAATCCGCACCGCCCGCCAAAGTTTGGTAACAATGTACGCAACGGTTGCAAAATTACAGCCCAAGCAATTTTAACGTAAGCGCCATTAATTGTTTGTTTACATTTTTTGTTACTGCAAATGTCGTTTACGTTAAAATACTAAGATGAAAAAAAGTATACAAATTTGGTTAATAGAGGTAATAGGCGGTAAGGTAAACACCTTTACGACTTCAACTGTGCGAAAAAGTGTAGATATGTGGCACATGTTCATTGATATTCAATTCATTTGCGAAATAATGAACAATTAATTGACCGGAACTTCAAATTTATTCGTAAAACGTTTTCAAAGCAGATTATACATACTAGTATACTTACGAGTAGCCAGAAATATATCGAGTTCATTTTAGCTTTTAAAGTGTCTGCATAATATGGCGAATTTCAACACAATGGTAACGTTTTGTTTTATGTGTTTATTCCTAAGTGGAAACGTAAACCATAAGTGGCATTTCTTCTAAGGTGCTTTTCTCGTTTGCAGTTTCCAACAAAAAATTCCCTAGTTCCGTATAGCGATAGTGAATCGGAAAGTGATTTGGATTTGTCACCAGAACTCGAGGAAGAAACCCATGTAGGAAAAAGGGCATATCGAAAACCGAAGCCTTTGCCAAAAAGACTACAAAGAAACAAATATCGCTGCATAGCTGTTAAAGCAAACCCGTGTAAATATAAAAAGTGTGGAAATAGTTGTAGTAACCTAACAGAGCTGGATAGGCTGTTAATTAACGAGCACTTTTGGGGAATGGACAGCAGAAGTAGGCAAAAGGACTGGTTGCTCTCATGCATTACACATAAGCCAATTTCGCGGAAGAGGGCCCAAAGCATCAGAAGGCAAAACAGCTACAAATATGTTGTCGATTACAATAATAAAAAACATCAAGTGTGCCAACAGTTTCTTTTAAAAACGCTCAACATTTCCCAACAGATGTTAAGGTCAGCAGTAGGCAATGCCAAGTGTTTGAAAGTGGTTAGCATAAATAAAAATAAATCTCTGCCTTATAATTAATCAGATGCAACAAAAGTTGATTTCATTAAATCCTTCATTGAACAATTACCAGCAGTTCCTTCGCACTATTGTCGGAACAAAGGCAATAAATTGTATCTACCTCAAGAGTTTTCCAACGTTTCGGAATTATATAAATATTATATTAAACATTTAAAACATATAAATAATACATCCGCCCAATTGTTCCTAAGAGTTTTTAGAAACATGTTTAAATCAAATTTCAATATTGGATTCCATAAACCAAAAAAAGATAAATGTCCTACTTGTACTACCTATAGTAATTTGGAACATGAGGCAAAACTTCTGTTGGACCAAACCGAAAATTATCAAAGTCACGTTAAGGACAAAGGCATATCGAAAAAAATATTTCTGGAGGAACAGTCACTAAGTCAAACTGATTCTACGTTTTTATGTGCCAGCTTCGACCTTCAAAAAGTATTAAATACACCGCATGGCAAAAGCGTGACGTTATTTTATTCCCGCAAGTATGCTTATTACAATGAGAGTATTTACGAGAGTGGTACTAAAAACGGATTTTGCTTTTTATGGGGAGAGAGCGAAGGAAAACGCGGTTGTAACGAAATATGTACTATAATTTATCAATATTTAAGACTTGTCGACCAACGACGAACTCATAGCTTTGTGAGTTTGTACTGTAACAGTTGTGCTGGCCAAAATAGAAACAGAGCCATGCTTGCTACTTTAACATTGTTCATGAAAAACTCTATCAATATTAAACAATTAAAAATCACTTATTTATTGCCTGGACATACCATGATGCCTGTGGATTCAATCCACAGTACAATCGAATCATTCATTCGGGATAGACAGGTCTGGGGGCTTCAAGTGAACGGTTTAATATGATTCGTAATGCCAGAACTAGACCAAGAGGTTACGAATGTATTTTGATGAACAACGCGATTTTAAGGATTGGAAATTATTTTC
This sequence comes from Rhagoletis pomonella, assembly GCF_013731165.1. Lineage (NCBI taxonomy): Eukaryota > Metazoa > Arthropoda > Insecta > Diptera > Tephritidae > Rhagoletis > Rhagoletis pomonella. Next base: position 39,836,065 of record NW_023458560.1, read on the forward strand.
CCTAGCTCTATTTCCAGCTACAATAAAAATTTGTTTCACAACGCTACGCTCAGCAGTTTTTCAACAAGAATCTTCTAACATTATGCTTAAATATGGTTATTTAGACACTTCGGAACAAAAAAACTTGGACCTAGATTTAATTAAATATACAAGACAAAAATCGGAAATATTGAAAAATGGCCCTTCCAAATTATATAGTAACTTATTAACTATTTCAGCAAATAAATACAACGGTTTAACGAAACTGTGCGAAAAAAATTTAATACCTAACAAATTTCACCAGGAATATCTAAGATTAAACTACAGTGAAAACATTAGAGATTGTTTAATGGAAACGGATGAAGAGGACGCTGCACAATAAATTTTAATAAATGTAAATTTATTATATAACCTCTCATATAATGTTTTTTATTAAATTCACACCTATGCATATAAAAACTACAATAAAAAATAACAACAAAATTGTGTGTATGTGTGGGAATTTTTAAAATGACAATTTTAACGTAACCGCCAGAAGTTGGTACAACAAGTTTTTTTAGTGACTGCTAAAATAACGTAAGCGACAAAAACACCGCTTACGCTTTACTTAAGCAAATGAAACTTACCACATCATGTATGTAGACCAAAATAATGGTTAAGAACTGAATATCATGTTATTATTGTTAGAAAAAACCGTCTCCTGTAAAATTCAGTTTTTGTTGCTTACGTTATTTTGGCGGTTAAGGCTCGATATAATCGAAAAATGATTTTTTGTATGGAATTTTGTGTGCAACTCCTTCTGAATGGCTTTCGAATGGAGAAATAAAAAATTCTAAGTGGAAAATTCGGAAAAAACCGGAAGAACGCGAAAAATTTGAATTTTTTTCGAGAAATTTTGCATTTTATCGCATGATTTGATGATTTTGGACGATGTAAAGGTGGAAAATTCATTGTGAAGCTTGGAAAATTTCGGTTAATCTGAAATTCCTTGTGAGCATTAATCAATTGGAAGCAATTTTCTCCTATGTTTCATAAGCGATTCGAATGGTTGCTGCTTTTTTGGAAAGGGGTTTAGAAGGAGGAATGCACAAAGTTTTAATTTTTTCGATAAGTGGCGCAAGGGTCGGGCTACGCTAAAAATGCATTTGGTACGTAGGAAGCCTTTTGCCTAGATTAGCATATAGGATCAATTTTTTCGGTTAAGTAGGCCAGGGACCGATCTATTCGAAAAAGTCTTATTTATGTTTCGATTTGCTTGAAATTTGGCACGTAGATAGCTTATTGCCTTGATTAACTATATATATTTTTTCTGATAGGAGGATTGTATGTATTTGAACAAGGTGGACACTTTCATTTGTCGCCTGGTGTACGTGTCTTAAAATAAGTATCACTCTATATCGAAGGTTTTGTCTCGTCCAGACCAAAGTTCATTGACTTCAAATAACACGTTCTAGTACTTCAGTTCCTACCATCCTAACGTGCCAGCCCTATTGCCAGTAAATTAAAGCGCTCGAAGAAACACTAAACTTTTCCTTAGTCAGTTTTTTGATTAATCCAGGAGAACTATTTAAACAAAAACTTACATTGCTGAATAAATTTAGATGTCACCAGAAAATGTAACAACGGGAAAAATACTTTAGATTCAGGGCTGTACGGCGAGCTTTACTTGCTTGCCTCAAAGGTGGTAGTATGGTCTAATGTGTAGGCCTATATTTTACTGAAAATGACCACTACAAAAATGACACATTTCGCATATTGTTTTATGATCACAATAACAATTTAATGACCACTCTATTTCCTGCACTGACACGCGCTCTATACTATGCTTTACACAGATACATATGCAATGCAATAGATATGAACATTAGGGCGGGGTTAATTTATATGGGAGATTTTTTCGACTACACGCGTATAGCAGAGAAGGATTCTATGTGTAATTCTAAGAAATTTTCCCGAACAAACCATGGGTTTAAAATCAATTTGGAGTTTGCAAAATTGCGAGAATATTTTTCTTAGAATTTTGCTGTAGTGTCGTAAAGAAGCGCTTAAATTTTTTATAAAAATATGCTATAAGGGTATTTTTTGGTATGAGGAATCTATTCCTGCATTTATTTATTTTATCTTAAAACTGCCACCAGAGGACGCAACAGTGAAAATATTCACTTTTTCCTTGAAACCTATTTTCTTAATTTAGCAAACTCAAAATTGATTTTTGGCCCATAGTTTCTTCGGGAAATTTGCTTAGAATTATAATCTTCCTGTTCTATACGCTAATAGTCAAAAACAATTTGACCCCCCCTAATGTACATATATAAAATGTATAAAGTAAATGCATACACATCACTTCTACCCTAATAGTGTCAATATTTTTTCCACTTGAAGTGCGTGCGGCCATTAAACTTAAATATTCAAAGTTATAGCCTTCGCTTCAATAGCGAAAAGGCGCAACAGTTTCCCATTATTTGTAAGACTAAGTAAACACTTGCATGTACCCTGTAGGGAAACCGCGGACTAGTGAATCAAATTTCTAGTTCCGTACTAGGTCTTTATCGCCAAAAAGGAACTAGTCCGACAGGAACTAGATCCCCACCAGTCCAAAATGGGCGAAAAGTGGTACTTTTAAAAAAATAAATTTTTTTCAGTTTTTTCACTAGAAATCTATATCTAAAGTGACGAATTTAGAAATGGTTCGGAACTATAGAAAAAGGGATGCAGAACGAGCTAGATCTTATTTATCGAATTTAGAACTAGTTCGGAACTATCGAATAAGGGATGCAGCGGGGGGCTTGTTTACTTTACATACTTCTATTCTGTGCTTCGCAGATGCTTTTTCATAGCTTGGTAATACAAAACTAAAATTTGTGTTAACATTTCAACATCTTGGGACCGTCTGGAATCTAACAGCGAGCACCTCTGCAAACTCACCTACAGCTAAAGATATGTAAACGTACATTTCTTACAATCATTCAAACAAATTTAATTTCAAACTGAAAACACATTTCTTCCAAAATAACTTAAAATAGCACACACGGAAGAACCAAAAAGATTGAAAAATCATGATATTTTTTTCTTTTGTCTGCCGATTTTAGAACTGGTTCGGAACTACAGAATTTAGGACTAGTTCGGAACTATCGAAAAAGGGGGGCAATTGACACTTCCTAAGACATCGCCATGTTAAATTCGACAGTTGCTTGCATGCAAAAGAGATTTATCGCGAACCAGTACTGAATCTAAATGTACTAGAAGCGCACCAGTTCAGAACTAGAGATTTTCCCCACAGGGTAGGTTTGCTTGTAAGTGCTCGTGAAATCGTTATATTTGCTTTTAATAAATGTCTGCACATATTTACATATATACCTTCATATTTGTCTATATCTAAGTATGTACATCTGTATTGAGAATACAGTATATTTTTTTGAATATTTATGATATGCAAATTACCTTCAAGGAAAACCATGTAAATGGTCTCTGAGTAATGACTGCAATAATAGCTTTGCCTCCAATAAAGCAACATCATATCGCCAAGGGAACCAGATAATGGAAAAGAAATTAAATGAAAGAAAATTATAAATTTCGTTGGAACATATGTAAGACGCAGGAATCGACAACAAAAAATATTAATAAATTTTGTTTAAATTTTCGCTTGAAAGCGCTTATAGAGAATTCTGCTTCCAGAAAACTTAAGAAAACTAAAATCATTCAAATAAAACAACAGATAAAAACCTTATTAGTAAGCTAGTTAGTAAGCTTGTTAGTTAAGTAACTGGGTAAGTAGTTTTACTGTTACTTACGGTATCAAAAAGTGCAATATGGGCATCAAATAAAATACAAAATTCTGTAGTATTAAAAAAGATAAAAATTTTGGTGTAAAAGGATGAGTAGGTATTGAAAATCTCCTTTCAAAATTGTTTTCTTGAACATCCTTGAAACATGCAATATTTTTTTTTTTTAATTATATATTAAGGACTATTTAATATACACATGAGTGTCTCTTCGCACTTTGCCAGTGTTTTACGTTTCATCAAAGAGAACTCAGGACACCGATGAATAGATACACAGCCACTTCCATTTCGTCGATTGATTGTATGAAGGTTGACAACGAGTCGCCCCTAGCATTCGCCAGATTTATGAAACCGCCCATTTCCATCATTTGGATGGAAATCTCAACTTACCGAGCTTTGATTTCGCGCGTATCTCGAACTAATAGGTGATGCCTTGTCCGAAACTTATCAATCCCAAATAAATACAGAAACTGACGTACTGCCTAGAGTCAAATTTAGTCTACCTCTTCCCTCACAGCGGTATTGAGGATTGATTGGCAACACCGATTTGCAGAGTTCATATTATTTTGAAAGGGATATACTGGAAGGTGCTCACCCTTTCGATTATGCCACAATTTGAGTATTAAGCGTCAGAATTTCCCTTGGCATTTACATTCACAGATTTGAACGCTCCCCAGCCATGTACCTAAATATCCGTATACACATTTAAGTTAAAATACAGAAACGCCAATCACAATAATGACATGTTTCCCACATTATTGCCTACTTGCCGCATTTTTTGTGGGTCAGACTTAGTTTGCGTGTTGGCATTTTCGTTAGCCACTGAAAATTCCGCGCATTTGCTGGCGCTTCAGTGCGAAAATTTTTGTTGTGCACGTGAGTTGTTGGCTATTTCTCTCCGCCGCTTAATTTAGTTGAAAAATGCACTGGTAGCGCATATTTCATGCGAACCGTTGATAACCGCTTTCGGCATTTACTATGTACAGTGAGGCGCAGTCAGGTGTTGCTGGGGGAGACCTCATTCATAATGGCCGCTGCATGAATGCACTGCCGCATCATCAGTCATGCAGCATAAACTAGTTATTTAGCAGAGGTTTACTGCAGCTGAAATATTTAAACACATACGTGCATACTCAAAGAGCATAAGTATGAATTGAGTGCACCTTTGTGCTAATATTTATGCCCACTTTTGGCATGCGAACCATTGTGGTGATTCTGCTTTTTGCAACTTCTCGTTTTTCAGCAAAAAAAAAATACTATTTTTTATGCTGCAAATTTTTTGGGAGTTGCATTGTATGTAAATATTGCCTAACGATTGATACACGTTCTTTTGATGTATTCTCAGTCGCTATAAAGTTAGCTAAACGGATGCAAAATGCAAAAAATATTCCACCAATGAAAAAATACCACCAACCAACCTCATAATTACGCTAATAGAGAAATTATACTTCTAAAACAACAATAAATTTATTGTCCACAAAAATGCTAATTTATTTCAACCAATAGCCAATGTTTGTTGCCTGGCGGTAGCTGTCTAAATTACAACCGCAAAGTAAATAATTAGTTGTGTGTAAGCAGTGTGCTTTTCAATGAAATATCTACGCTGTAGCCAAAACTAGTCAAAATGCCATTAAAATTAATTAGCTGTTGTGTGTGTGTGAAGTTTCAGGAGTGTGCCACCAAATTAAAAAAATTGCAGCATGCAAAATATCCCGAGACCGATATAATTTTTAATATTGTAAATTTAGCGATTTTCAATTTTGAAAGATACTTCAAAATATTCAACAATTTTTATTGAGCTTGAGGCCGTTTTTAATGAAAAACTATTATGGAAAAGCAACAATAGTTCTGAAAAAATGGTAGAAGTGATAGCTATTTCGGCAGTCACCACATTTCCTCATCAGACTTCTTTCAGTAGGATTCGAACCGACGATCCCACTGACTCATACATACGTGCATAAGGAATACTGTGTAACAATCTTCCATGCCAATATTTAATTACTTTTAAATTATATGACTTTTAAGTTAAGGCGTGTGAGTAAACGTTTTAAACGTGGTGCTACATATGGGCGTATGCGTTACATACACAACTACTGATATATGATTTATTTAAAAAATTTATACAAAATATTTTGTGCGTAGAAATGGAAAACTTC
>NW_023458560.1:39842081-39844755 GCF_013731165.1 Rhagoletis pomonella
AAAAAAATTTTAATAAAATACGATGGATGCATAATTGCTGAATATGCATGGATACATCATACTGGAGACAGTAACATACACACATACTATATACATATGTATGCAATGAGCACAGACGTGTTTACGAATATCATACAGCTGAGAGCGAAAAATATGTATAATTACATAAATCAAGTTGGAATTTCTTGTAAATATTTAGTATTTAGGAGTAGCAAGCAAAAGACATGTTTTTGTAGTAGAAGAGAGAAAAAAATAAACAAAAAAAAAACACTTAAAACGTCCATTCCAAAAAAAAAACAGAAAAGTAGTAGTAAAACGTTTGGTGGTAACTTTGGAAGTTTCGTAGCCATAAAATATAGAAACTAAGAAATCATAAAAAAATATATATACTACTACATTACGTATAGTAATACTATGAAGGAGCAAGCGTTTAATAAAAGTCATAGCACTGATAGTGACTTATGAAAATTATGTTTTAATTGTACCAAATAGCGAGAAATTTGCAAATTCTTATTTTTTATTTCAGCTGTGACTAGTTGCATAGTCGAACTACTGGAAATAGAACATAAATATTCAAAGAAAAAAAATTATTAAAAAGTTCGTACCAATTACATTGGCATTTAATGAAAAGCGCACATAAAAGTGACTTCAAAAATTGAAAATTTTTTAGTAAATATTTTAACTTAAAACGTGTCATAAAGTATGTATGTAAATTTATTAGCAGTTTGGTTGCAGTATTCGGTTGTTTTTTTTTTTTTTTGGTATGTTTTGAGAAATTTGTATTCAATATTTAATGTACATAGTATGTATGAAAATAATTTTAGTTATGAAAATATTCGCATGGAAGCAATTGAATTTTTATCTAACACAAAGGAAAAATGTGAATGTTTTTGTTTTAACAACATAAAAATTCCCCAAAGAAACAGTGTTCTGCCAGCTAAAAATCTGGATCATGCCGGTTTCGTGGACCCGACTGTCGTTATCGAATCAGTTTATAAACATGTGCACAGTTTTTGTTTTCAAAAAATTTTAAATTTATGCCAACTAATTATAGTAATCTTCGAAAGCGGCAACGACTGGTAAAATAATCTGTAGGATTCGAAATCGAAGCATATTGTATGTAAAAATTAAAAAAAAAATACTTTATTTTTTAAGTTTATTTCAAACGCACGTATCTTTTAAATAATTTTTGGACATTTTTGTTTTGGATTTTTTTTTTAATATGTGGATATTTTGTAAAAAATAAATCAGTTTTGGAAGAGTATTTTTTAATTTTGTTTTCAATAATTTCTTTGAAAAAATATATGTATGTATGTATTTTTTTTTTTAACTATTTTTTTATAATCCAAAAAACTATACTTGTTTATTGTTTCGTTACACTTGCAATTAGGCGTAAAAAATTTGTAAAATTACATTTTAGAAAAATAATTTGTAGGATTCGAAATCGACGCCGTAACCGTAAAATTTAAAATCGGTCTGTTGTGACGCTACAAAATGTGAATTTCATCAGTTTTTTGGTACTGCAATTATATGAATTTCATCAGTTTTTTGGTACTGCAATTATGTAGGTGTAAAAAATTTTTAAATTAAAATATTTGTTCCAAAAATGCATTTTTTACTAAAATTTTGTTTTTGAAAATTTTTTTAAATGCATCTATCTACCAATCTAAAAAAATCAGTTTTTGAAAGAGAATCTTCTTTATCGTCTTATTTTTCTCATAAATAATTTTATTTTCAATAATTTCAGAAACTAATTTTTTTATACAATTACTGTATCTTTCTTTTCTAACTATTGTTTCATTATAAAACTATTTAAATTATATCAGTTTGTTTTTACGGCAATTAGATGTGACAATTTTTTTTAAATAAATGTTTTATATTTGTTTCAAAAACACATATCGCACGTTTAATAATATAACAAAGTATTTCAAAATTTCAATTTTGTGAGAAAACGCAATCAAAGTTTTATCAGTTCATACAGTTGGTATACCATTTTTGGCCTTTTTGGAAGTTTTGTAATCTGTTAAGCTGAACATATTCTCCTTATCAAGTTTATTGATTGTATGTTGAAATCTCCAAAAACGTAAATTTTTGAATTACATCTCTATATTATTAAACGTGCGATATGTATTTTTAAAGAAAAATTTGTAGAAGCTTTATTTTTTTATTTTTTTTTATGAAAAAAAGGAAATCAGAGTTTTCAAAAATTGTTTTCTTTTAAAAGAATATACTTTTTTTAAAAAAAAATTGTCTCCTTTTTTTGAAAAAAAATCTAGTTAAAGAAATCATATATGAAAAAAAAACTTGATAAAAATAGTGAAATTTTGTTTTTTTTCTAATATGTGCAGTATGAAGTACTAATGTGTTTCATTTGTGATAGATAGAAATTTAATTTTCATTTAATAAACACAAATTGAAGGTTGTAACACCATAATTTTTTTGTTTTTGATTTTTTTGTTTCAAATGAGAAATCAGAACTTTTCTAAAAAAAATTTTCTATAGATAATTATTTTTATACCCGAGCGCACTTGTGCACAAGGGTATATTAATTTTGTTCACATAACGGTTGTTTGTAACAGCCAAAACGAATCGAGATAGATATAGACAAATGTATACATAAATGATCAGGATGAAAAAAGAAATCGATTAAGCCATGTCTGTCTGTCCGTCCGTC
>NW_023458560.1:39844855-39855802 GCF_013731165.1 Rhagoletis pomonella
ACCTAAAAGACACCTAATTGCAGCATATATTTGGAAAATTTAAAACCAAAATTTAAAGATGGGTCAGCTAGGTTTATGTAAACCTAGCTGATCGACACATTTTTGCGAATTTCTCGGAAACCAAATTAATTAAATTAATTTTGGAGGCCCTAATTGACACCTAAAAGACACCTAATTCCTAGCTAATTTTTATTGGTTTTTGGGGACTTGGGTCAGCTAGGTTTACGGACGTCTTTTACGCCCAAGTAGCAGCTAAGTGCCATTTTGATACAATATACCTCGAATGAATATGTTAAAACCAACCGGCGTCGATTAAGTTGAGTATGTTGTAGACACCTATTATATCAGATAATTCTTGAAACGATGTGAACTCATAGACATTTTCAATGATGCTCTACTAATTCTTGCTCGTTCTCATCGCACTCGTTTCAACAGAAGTCATTGCGAGCGATGCCCAGCCTTTTCGGGCCAGTGAGAGTCGCTACAAGCCTTTTAACGTCAGATGTGAGGTTTCTTAATAAGTTATGCATTCTCTTAGGGTTGAACAAGGCCCACATGAGTTCGGATATATGGCAGCCGTCCGCTGTGCACTACTTTTGATCCGATTTCTGAAGATTGCGGAGAAAGATGTCTCTATATAAGGTTCCGATTGGGGGTGAGATCAGATCCTCGATCAACTCCATTCCATTCCATTTTGGAGCCATCGGTGTACAGATGATGTATCCAGGCAGAGATATAAAGTTCCCCGTTCCAGTCGGCTCTCGAAGGAAGAATTACCGATCGTTCTTTCTTTCCATATGCCCAGTTCTCTAAGCCATATAGCCGAAAGTGATGCGGTGTGCGTTATGTCAAGGTCTAAAGAAAATATTAATATTATTTAGGGCGTCTTAGTGCAAGTTCTCATTGTCCTCTGCCTTGTTTTACATGATTGTAGTGGTTCTTTAAGGCAGTCCAGGGAACCATAGCATTAGATCGGATGTACAAGCGCTGTGTACATCCAGAGTACCACTTTTGGTTTAAGACCACATGTCTTCCCACAAATATCCTCATAGGAGTAGTGGGCTATGCTAGCTTTCTTTACTCTCTCTTCAGTATTTGGTTTCCACTTAGCTTTGGATGCAGTATGACTCCAAGATACTTCGCTTATTTAGATAATCATAGGTTTTCTCCATTCTGTCTTGGTAGTTCAAAGCTACGGGCCTTATTCCCGGCCGTAATGGGCATTAATTCTCTTGTCTCTGGGTTCACTCTAAGACCACATTGCTCAGCCCATCGGCATGGCTCTGCTAAACTTCCTTCCATGATGTTACTTACCACAGATGCAAATGACCCGGTTACTAAAATGACTACATATTTTTTTCGGTATAGAACACTTTTAGTGGGTGAAAGCATTAAAATTCCGACTTTTCTTATTTTTGACGATTCTAGTGTATATATTTTGAGTCCAGTTGCTTCAAGGAGCTATTAGGATTACAGTGTTAATTAAATCCTAGGTTAACTATTGGAAAAAGTTACAGCTGCTAGAGCCTGATAGCTTTGTGTTAATATTCCGCAGACTGAACGCTTCACAATGAGATATTCCCATATAAGCTGCAGCAATATTAATCGTGATTCGATTTGGCAAATTATATAGATTAGTCAGCCTTCGTTCCAGGTACATTAGGAAGTTGATATGTCTAATATTATCCGGTTTTAAGACAAATTTCGGATCACATTTTCTATTTCCGCCACCTAGTGCATTGAGTGCGGTAGTTTGCCAATCGATGCGATTTTTCACATTACTTCATTCCTAAGCAAATCAGCATTCCGAGGTTTGTCATTGCCTGCCGAGCGGCGACCGCTGTTAAGAAACAACCTTTTTTCTATATTTTTTTTGCGATGTTGCTTTGACCATGGCTTGAACGCGGGATCTGCGTAGCGGGATCTGAACAGCGGCGATATTTGTAGATAAAAACAGTTGCGAACAGTTGGTTCCGGGCAAAAAACTGTAAAAAAGAATGTTCGCAAGCCTAATTACAAGTCAACTTACTAATCATTTGACCAGGCCGTCATACTCCATGATGGACAACTTCCTTCAAATCCCATATCCGTACATCAAATTCTTAGCTATTAATTTAAAACTTACCCGCCATTTCCCTTTCTTGAAGTATAATTTCAAAATATAAGGAATTTCCACTTTATTTTTAAGTAATGCTTTTTGATTTCAGGTATTCACCTAATTCGAGTCAGCTATGTTCGCAGGATCCTAATACACAAACTCTCAATTAATTATGTTAACCAGTTTCGCCGCCATGTCAATTACTTAAACCTTAGCCTGAACAACGCTTCAAAATTAGTTCTTGATAGAAGATGTCAGTCGCGGTTCCATATAATTCATCTCGTCATAGCTTAGAACAACTATAATGGATGATGGATTTCAAGTCTCCGAAGATGGAGGCTTCGAGCGAATATTTTCCTTGCGCATGCGAGTACTATGGAAGTGCTTGTCGTTGCACTATTTTCATCATCGACTAAGTCTAACTACCGCTGGGGGCGTTTTACTGATTAAGTATTGGGTGCCATTCAGAATGTGGTATCACGAAAGACAATCTCCTAATTGTCAAAGTTAGCCCCGGTTACAAGGAGCTGTCACACAACCTAACCTAACCTCCAGAACGTTCCTTTCAGTCCGCGGTGCCTGCAGATTGTAGTTTTTCACTGTCAGTCGCGATGAAATTCCCTACCAGCATATAGCGATCTTGTATAGTATGTTTAAAACAGCAAGCTGTTTTCGCTTCTTCCATTCAATTTAATGTCGACTCAGGTAATAAGCAACGAATCTCATCCTACAATAACCATAGAGGATTGTGCGTACACCAATTTGACATAGTCAAAGGTGCCTTCCACATCCAGAAAGTCTGCCATCGCCACTTTTTGATCTGAATGCTCGAAAATCTAAAAGATACTATTTACACTCTCTTATATTAAAGGACACAGTTATTTAATTTATGTTTTAATATACTTCATAACTGAACCCCAACAAAAATTTGCTAAGTTTTTGGAAATATAGCTAGCAAAGCATTCTTTATTAACCCATCAACTCATATGAATTCATCTTATTTGATTTCTTAGATAAACTATACGCGCATTTACGTTTTTCGTAAAAATTCAAATATCTTCAACAAGATTTTAATCAACAATCTAGTCGAAGCTGTAAAGATTGAGCAAAGTAAAGTTGTACTGTGAAAACTAAAATTTTCTATCTATATTTGCACGCGTCCCAAGGCACTACAAGGCATTGACAACGACAAATAAGCAAAACTATTTTACATGGGGAAAATGTGTAACAACTCAAGTGCAAGTGCAGGCAGACAGACATCCGTAAGTGTTTTCCAAGTAGAAGTATTTGCTATCGTTGACGGCTGTCGACTTTGAAATAGGAGAAGTATACATTTTCTCAAACAGCAGAGCTACCAAAACGGCTTTAGCAAAATGACCTTTTCACTACAGTTTATGAGTTACAAGTTACAGAATTTAGATCTTTTGGGGCTGCCTAACTGTGTGACAAAATATAGATAATGTTGCAACCGATTGCTGCTGTCCTCAAACTTGCAGCCGCCTCCTGTAGACCGCTACTTCAGCCCGGAAGCCGCACTGAAATAATATTTATAATATTTTGCTTACAAACACAATCTATTAGGAACGTGCAATCTTATGCCTCCGAAAGGTTAATCTCTTTTTGAGAAGCATTTTGAAGGCGGAAATGCATTCGGAAATTCGTTGCCTTCTGAGGCGCTGCCACTGATATAAAAAGCTTTTTTTCTAATTAGGATGTTGTTCGGAACATGGATTAAGCTCAGGTTCTGCTGAGTAATAGTTAGTACTAGCTGTCACATAGCCGCTTTGTTTCTACTCGAACTCTTCATGCCCATGAAACATAGTATCGATTCCCTCATCGTCTTTTAATGATGACGAGGCACTGTGGGCATCAGTTGTTGTTCTTGTAGCGGCACTACCAAGCCCCGCTTATTTCGGTTTAGGCCCAAGAAACGGACAATTTCAACATGGTCGGACCAAATGGAGAGGAGTGTCAGTTGAGTGGGATTTAGCTGGCTTGAGATTGTTAGTGTCGTTCGGGGAGTCTCCACATGCTGTACACACATTGGGGATATTGGGGTCGTGCCTGGACACGTAGCTGTTGAGAGACGCAGGTTTCTCTTTGCAGTTGAAGCTCCATGTTTTACACTGGTGGTGATTGGGCTCCGATCGCGGCATTTATAGGCCGGGAGTCATGTTAGGTGGTGACCTACTCCCTATGAATGCCGTTGATCGCTCTTACATACTCTTTGGGTCCAGTGGCTGGTCGATGTAAATATGGTCCGCGTATTTGTAAACGAATAGGTACCACCAGAAACTGCTCAGGCGACATCAGAAGGCACCCTTTCGCAGTCCGGAGTGCGGCGTTTTGACAAGTCTGTAGCTTCGTCCACTGCGTCCAGCTAGTCCCCGATGACCAAACAGGCACAGCATAGAACCGGCCGCAAGGAATATGCGAGAAAATTCGGAGAGTTAGCCGTTTGCTGTAAGTAGCCGAACTTGCTAGACATTTTTCTTGTAGTTATTTTCGTTCTTTTTATGACGAACTCCCTAATATTCTCGCACAGCTCATTTTATGCCCGATAGCAACGTGGACCTGTAAGCAATTCAGTTTATGAAATCCGCTTCTGAGTGGACCTTACTCTGGTTGAATTATTGCTATAGTGCCGTTAATGTGAAAGCGGGGTACCAAAAAATAGCGACTGTTTATTTGGTTAGCTGGGAAAGCTCACAGAACTACCACATTGTGTAGACACATAAATAAAGTCGTCTGAATTTAACTACATAGATACACTTGAAAGCTTTTAGAATCTCGCAGTTATGTTTAGTCTATTTCCCTCGGCTGCACATTTCAAACTTTTGAAAAACTTCTTCTACAACATTTTCAATACTTTGCATATTTTATGTACTTTCAATAAAAAAAAAATGTTTTCTCACATTTGTATTAACAACACTTTTACACACCTCAACTACTTGTAAATATCAGTAAAGCACATACCAACACTAACTTGGCCAACTTTCAACTTCCAATCGAACGAAATAGTTTTCATTGAAAATTCATGCACCCACACACAACGCGCTGCAATTGCAAGGATATTCCTTATATCCCGGTTGAGCGCATGCAATCTGCCAGATTTGTTTGCCCTGAGCCAACTCTGATACACACACACAGTGAAGTGAGTAAAGAGCACGGATATATTAGGGTGGATCGAAAACAAACAAATTTTAAAATTCGGATTCGGCCCGGTAGGGACTACTTGTATAACTCTATTAAATTACAACACAAAAAATTCCAGTCCTTTGAGTTGATATTTACTATCCTCACATCGAGCTTATGAAATTTGCACAACTCGCTGCAACAGCTTTGATGCATTCTGGCTTGACTGAACTCGTCGAATCGCTGACTTTCTCTGCGTACCTATAGTTATTTCTCAGCCTGTTATCGTTCTCATTTCTGCGCTCTTGATTATCGGGGTCAATGGCCTACACAAGAAGTGTTTCTGACTGCCTACTACTTGGTGCTCCTCGTAGTTTGCCACTCATTTAAAAAGGATTGGCCATAAAGGAGGACACGCTCGAGTCTTTCTCGATATCGGGCATACTCAGTCTTGTATGCATTTGGTCCAAGAAATCTGGACTTAGCGACAATCCAACCAAGACAGAAATGATGCTCTTCACAAAGAAGGATACAATTCTTCTATTCAAACCGCCCACTCTAAGCGAGGTGGCACTAACTCTCTTAACCCAGATAAAATACCCTGGAGTTGTTCTAGACAAGAACCTTGTGTGGAAGCGAAACATCGAAGACCGCCCCAGGAAGCCCAGTACCGCCCTCTATGCCAGTAAGCCGGCTATAAGCAAAAAATGGGTAATTAAACCACATATAGCACTTATGATAAGGCCTGCGCTAAGCAACACTTTGTCCAGAGTCAAGGTGAAACAAGTGCAGAGGACGGAATTCATGCTCGTGACGGGAGTACTGCTCACTACACCCACAAAATCTCTGGAAATAATCTTAAGTCTTCCACCCGTGGATCTCTACGGCAAATTTCGAGCCGGCTGCAGTGCGACCAGGTTAAATACGATCCAGACGTATAGAGAGACCTCAGATTCGGACAGGCAAAAGTACTTGAAACTCTACCGGATAATCTATTACAGTTAGATTACACCATTCCCCTACTCTGTTCAGACAACAAATTCTCCATAAGAAGGCCAGAGAGGAATGCGAAGGTGTACACATTTAAACCGAGGATCAACAGCTATATACTACACAGATGGTTCCGAGCTTAACGAAAGAGAGTGTAGCGAAATTTACCCTGGCGAAGTTACGCTAAACCCCAATTTTCGCTTATAGTGTTTTTCAAGCAGAGCTAAGCGCCATAGTGGAGGCTGCTCAGAGGCTCATAATATCTGCCCCTCCGAAATGGCTGCTATAAAAACTTTTAAATCTAACGGAGCAATGTCTAAAGTAGGCATATAATGCAGACGGACTCTCAACCTTCTGGCCTCAAAATGCTTCTTGACTATTGTTGGGGAAGGGAAGCTCCTGTAAACTTCATAGGCGACGAGCTGGAAAGGATGGGGACGGAAATATCTGAAGTCAATTCTGATAAAAATGCTGGCTTGCCTCTAACCTCCTACAAACACAGACTAAAAGCCGAACTTATCGTGGAGGTAAACAGCAGATGGGCTGTGAAAACGACCATCTTCCAGGCAAATTTCGCCGAAGATTGATGTAAAGCGATCCAAAGCTCTCACTCGGCTCGACCGCTCTACTCTCAGATTATGGGAATACACAGAAAAAGGTTAGGATAGGACCAATGATTTTTGTCGCAATCGCTGAGACGCGGAAGAGGTGGAGAGTATCGAACATCATCTCTGCCATTGTCTCGCCCTGAGAAACTAATTCTTCAATAAGTACTTTTTAGATTATTTTAGTTCGTTCTAGAATTTTTCTGCTACACAAAACGCACTCAGTGGTATCACAACGAGCTTTTCCAGCCTACATCTGATCCATGCTCTGCGCGGTGTCAGTCACTCTATCCTAACCTATCCGATGATGCCATCAAATCTTGTACCAAAAACAAGTCCAAAATTTGTTGTCTGTTAAGCCTTTACTAAAGCTTCAATGCTGTTTGCGGCTTTGAGGCACGTGATGGTAACATAAAAGTCATCTTTTGAAAGACTTTGTAGGTTTTTTAGACAGTGAGGACTAAATAAAAATGCCCATTTATGGTAGGTAGGATGGAATGGGTAAGAGCGGAATCCCAAATAAAGGCATCTTCTCGTGATCGTTTTCCCTTGACTTCTGAGAGAAGAGACAAGAACTGCACATCAAATCACATCTAGGGAGGTAGGAGGGAAAAAGGGAAGAGAAGTACAAGTGTAAGGCTGGGCTTCTTATAATTCACAATAGCCTCCGTTTGTTGTTTTTAAAATGCGCTACTATCGCTTATAGGCTAAAAATAGCTCAAAAAATTGTTACACGAAAGCAAAAAGTAAATGGGAGCAACTCCTGAATGACAAAAATGCGAACCCCTGGGGATAAGGACAAAAGCTGGTGATGCAGAAATTGGGCACAAAACAGAAACCAAAACTTTTAGATAACGAACAAATTAATAAAATCGTGCATGCTTTGTTCCCAAAACATCCAAAACAGGCAACAAACACAGCGCCCTTGGACGCCGAGTCACTTCCCCCATTCACAGAAGATGAACTGGCAACAGTCGCGTCAACCCTAAAAAAAACAATAATGCCCCTAGCCCGGATGGAGTGCCTGCGGCAGCTAATCAGCAAAGGAAAAGGCGACCCAGAATCACTTGCGGCATGCCGACCGCTCTGTATGCTAGACACAGCAGGGAAGCTGTATGAAAGGCTACTGAAACTTCGTATTCGTATATTCGGGGGGTCTATGGAATAGGCAACACTGGTTCCGACCGTGAAGATCCACGCTCAAAGCCATACGAGATGTCGTCTCCACCGTCAAATGCACCGACTGATGGGACGACATCATTGAAACACACAGGAATCGCGATTCAAGATAACGCAGCAACTTCTGAAGGTAGTCCGTAGCTACCTGAAAAACTGGGAACTGCTATACGATACAAGCATTGGGCCACAAAGAATGAATATCACAACGGGTGGGGCACACGGATCCATACTAGGACCGCATCTCTAGAACATAAATTACAACCAGTACGTAGAGACAGAAATGCCAGACGGCACTCACTTAGTGGCCCTCACTGACGATGTCGCAGCAGTAATTACGGCAAGGAACACCGGGAAACGAAAACGCAGATCCTTCTTTTAACAAGAAGACATATTCCACTGGAAGTAGAAATGAGAGCGTGTGATACAACAATTACCACAAAAAAAGCGTTGAAATATCTGGGACTACAATTGCACCCAAAACTAACTTTCTGGGCACAAATACAATATGCGACAGAAAAAGGTTACCTTATCTAACTAATGGCAAACAAACGTGAGTCAAAGAAAAGCAAAAGAAAGCTTTTGGTGGACACAACAAAGTCCATCCTCCTTTATGGTAGCAAAATATGGGCAGACGCGCTAAAAGCCACAAACACAGCGGAAACATCGCAAAATAGAAACGCAAACTCATTCCCTACGGCACGCGGATATTTTCATAAATATCTGCACAGAAAGAGGGAAAGTGGAGACACCAAGTTGCACATACGACGCCAGATAGATGATGCAGAACACACGTTCTTCAAATGTCAAAGATGGAAGTCAGAACGCATCCCGCATTGGAATGAACAGTGATAAAAGCATTCGCCGATAACATCGTCGTAAAAATGATTGGTAGCGAAGAAAATTGGAACGATATCGGAAAATAAATCGAATGTGTCCATAGATCGAAAAACCGGAAGATATAGCCGTATAAATGAGCGACAAACTTGCACACCCTTGCAACGGGGTAAACCCTTTACGAAGGGAAGATGAGCCAACAGCTAGATGCTGGCTTCAAACATGGCGGCTCTGGAAGTTTCCAGGTTAAGAGGAGGGATTGTTTTAGTGACTACACCACTTACATATCGCTTATAGTAAGATTTTTTAAACGGGGTTTTTTAAGGGGTTCATCAATATATACTCATATATGCGTATCTCAAAAACTACTTGACCGATCTCGACCAAATTTTATATACACACTGAGCTTGGCCTCCTCAAGCACCGTGTTGATTTTGACGTAGAATACGTCTTTCGTTTCGATATGGAGGCTATGCTCAAATGTTGTAGTTGGAAATTTTAGAGTTTCACGAAAGCGCTTATTGCGCGAGAACTAATAAAGCGACAAAGAAAAGTGTAGCGTTTCAAAGGTAAAATTCCAAACCAATCGGCAGATTCTTTTTTGTATGTAACCAATTTGGTTTCTGTCGTAGAAATAACGGTAAATATTGGCTTATTTTGGGGTCCATTTTGAGCCTTTAAAGTGCTTTAGCAACTTATAATTTGCAGATATAATTTAATTTTTAATAATGTGTAGGAGGGTTGTCACCTTTTTCAAAAAGCAAGTTCGACTTAAATTAAGGATGAAAATTGAAATCTATCTCCTGGTATGGATGTCAGACGTAGGATGTTATGGTTTGAAAATATTTTGCAGAGGTTTGCCACCTTGTTACAAAGTTAGATTCAATATAAGCAATAGGTTAAATAAATTACTTCAATATGAATATAAATCAAAATTGCTTTGAAGAAACTATATTTCCAAACTGCATGTAGGCGCGTTGCCACCTGATTTTATAATTAAATTCAATTTGAATTAAGATTATTTGATAATTTAAATATGTATCACAATACAAGTGTCAAACAGCCTGTAATTTTATATGGTTATACAAGTTTTCCACACCTCGCCGAATCCGAATTCTAAAATTCGCGTTTTTCGACACACCCTAATGCACATACAAAGTGGCCAAGCGCACTTGTAAACACCCTCAACTGGCACTCAGCATGCCGGCCGTGGCAACGACGGCGACTACCAGTCGCCAGTGAGTTGACGTCTCTCTTCCAGTTACATATTTGCTGTACGTTCGCAGTTGCCAAATCGTACTACACACACGCACACGCACCCACACATGTATACATATTGTACTATTGCCAGCAGTTACCTTTCCATTCATTGCCTCACTCATATCGCACAGCAGTGGCTACACTTCCGTTTCCTGTCGCCAAGTGTCTGCCGTAGGCGCCTTACTGACTGTCAGTCCAGCCTGTTGTAGGCAGTCGACAGAACATATGCAGCACTCGGCCTCTGCCCGTCGCTCTGCCTGTCAAGGCATGTGTCTTGCTATCCAATATGCTTCTGGCTCGATTTCATACCTTCGCAGTTTGATGGCTGTCTCAACGTCATTCTGTGCGCCTGTCAACGCCGAACCAGCATATCACTGCACATTTGTAAAGTTATAAATTCTTTGGGGAAAATAAATGCATTCGCTATGATGATGGCTGGATTTACGTGGGCTCGCACTTCCTTCCAGTATGTGCATGTATACTCTTATGTAGTATGTATGTATGTATTTACATGCAAGCACTTATGACTACAAGTACTTTGTATAGTTTAAGGCTTAGGCAAGTATGTGTTAGAGTAGTTTGTTTGGGGACGTGAGACTAGAGCGTCTACGTGCATCCATATGTATGTGTGAGCATGTGTGTAGGTGAATTTACATATTCTCTAATATTCGATAGACATTTGATTGCATTTACCATGAAAAACTCATATTTGCACGCCTTACACATTGCATTTACAATTACTTGCGGGTGCATGGAAAACCCGGTATTGCTGCAATTACTTTGATTACTATGGAGTCGATTATGAGTTTCGAATGAATTTTTAAATTATTTTTTCCGTTTTTTTTT
>NW_023458560.1:39855812-39870196 GCF_013731165.1 Rhagoletis pomonella
GCGCAAATTTGTTACCTTTATTGCTGTGCCACGATTTACATTTTTTTTTTCGGTTTGTTCTGTTTGTTGCGAAATTAATTTTAGTGTGTTTTTTTTGGCTGATTTTTTTCGAATAAATTTCCAATCAGATTTCTGCTGAGATAAGCTATAATTGAAAATATTCTAACGCTTCGGGCCTAGTATTTCAAAGTACACCTCTCCAAGGCCTTCTACATAATCGACCACATTACAATGATTGAAGTTTTAATAATATTGATGCTTCCCATAAGCACGAAGCGCATCAGCTACCTGTGCGATAGATAGACAGTCGTTGATAGTATTCAGTGACAAAAACTTCAAACCGCGAAGAATTTAACAAGATGTTTCACAGAGAGGCGCACTATTACCAACTTTCATTACCTACTACATACATATCTTTCCAAATTGCTGACGACGCAGAGTGTGGAAAATCAACTTTTTGTGACAAAATCTAATATCTCGAGAACAATAACAGCCAGTTAATTAAATGTAGCGGTATTTTGAATATTTCGATTTATTTATTTAGTCGGAACCCGTACAGGACTTTTTCATAACAACTTTCGGAGTAGCTCGCGACCATTTCAGGGTCATAGCGTGACCAGTTTCGAACTACCCCAAAATGATCCCGAACTATTCCCAAAATATTCCTGATGTATTCCTGACGTGGTTCTAAAAAATTTTTGAACTTTTTCCTATTCTTGAAATGGTCCCGAAATGAACCCATAATAGTCCCAAAATGAGCCCGGACTAGTCGCGAAATGTTCCTGAAATAGTCCTGAGCTAGCCCCGAAATGGCTATAAAATACCTGTAAACTCTAGCAAAATGATCCGCAAATAGTCCTAAACCAGTGCGGAAATGGTCCTGCTCTAGTCCCGAAATGAACCCAATTTAAGTCTGAACTAGTGTCAAATTGTAAAGAACTAGTCCCGAAATGGTTCCGTATCTACCAAAATCGCAAAATGATCCGGAAATAGTCCTAAACCCGTGCGGAAATGGTCCTGCGCTAGTCCCGAAATGAACCCAATTTAAGTCTGAACTAGTCTGAAATTCTGAAGAACTACTCCCGAAATGGTCTTAAATAGCTCCAAAATGGTCCTGAAATAGTCCTGGATAGGCCCCAAAATGGTCGAAAAACTCGTGAACTTGTGCCGCAAAAATCTCGAACAGGTCTTGAAACAGTCCCGAAATAGTTCCATATTAGTCCCAAAATTGCCCTGAACCAGTCCCGAGATCGTCCAGAACTGGTCTCGAAAATACATTGAACTACTCTCAAAATGTTCCTGAACTAGTCTCGTAATGGTCGGGAACTAGGCTCGAAAGAGTCCAAAAATTATACCGAACTAGTCCCGAAATTATACCAAACTAATTCTGAACAGGTACCGAAACATTCCCGAAATAATCCAGAACTAGTACCAGATTTTATCCCCGAACTTAAAAAAATTGTTTTTCAGTGCTTTTGACCATGGAAATGGAATTCTTAACGCAAAAATATATGTACGTTCAAAACTTTTAAAAAATTGCCTTACATACTGTTTACAGTTCCAAAGAGATAAAAAGTTTAACATCCTCTACTTTTCAAAGTAATTTTAAAGGTCAAGAAAACTGTTCCCCGTCTAGTGATGTTGGATTTTGTCAGCATAGAAGTTCATTTTGCACACTAGCCAATGCGTTGCCGCCCTCACTGCAGCGAGCAACGACTTGGAAGCATACTACGAGCTATTTGGAGTTACCACAGTGCCTTCACTGATACTTCGAAGCACGCAACTTCCAGATATCCCCAGCCAAGAGCGCAGTCAGTTAGTTCACAAAACGGACAAAGGAAATGAGAGTAAAACTAGACACAGAAGTCGACGAAATCAAAATACCGATCCACCCCCAAAAGTTGAATTCCACTAGGTGCGCACCACAGTGTTCAGTTATAAAGTCTTGAGCAGGAACACGGTACAAAAGTCACTATCTGGATGAACTTGAGAAAAGATTGAAAAGCCCTAGCCACATACAAAGCCATCGGTCGGTCCACAGTAAACTACGACGCTACTTCAGTGTCGAAAAGCGCCTAAATGAATTCTGCATCCTTGGTAGACCTGCTTTAAAGCGACAGCAGTCAAGTTCCATATATAAAAATTCCAAAGTAATAAGTTTATGGTACTTCAAAAGATGCTCAGGACCACATTACTTGCTCCTTACATGCTACCGGCGAAGAAGTAGTTGGATTTTAACGAGCGTGAAAGAGCAACTGGATCGATGAGGAATGTCAAGACACTGCAAAGAAAAATGATATCGCCTAGAGGGACATTCTGCGATCGAGCACAGTGCAAGCTATGCGAAATTCATAAATGGTGGTAATGGAAAGAGAAAGGTTGGCTGTCAGGAATACAGGGAAATGCCTGCAAGAAAAAAAACGGCGGCCTATAGACTGAGACTCCGAAACCTTTTCAAATCGTGTGGGGAACACTTATCCACTCTGCTTTATGGTAACAGCACTGACACCAGTGAAGAAAATGAACCCGAGCCCCAGTCAATGACGACGGAATCTATGCTGCACCATCCAACTATGACGAGGTACGATTAGCATTGTAGCACCTCTGACGGTCATATGCGGCAACTACCGCGAGAGCAGACATTTGTGCGCCCCATACAAGGTCCTTATCAATAATATTGTTTGAAAGACCACAATTACTTGACGTGACTTGGAATTTACAATTAGCGTCTATTGGCGCTGAAGACAAACGACTGGCGTGCTTTGATGAACTCGTTCAAAATTTTCTAGCACTTAAAGCGAAGATCAAGAAGAAGGCGAACGTAAAGATTGTGCAAAGGTATGAAAACCAAATTTTCTTTGTATTTCGCATTCTTTGTTGTCAGTGCGCCTAGAAGTGTGCAACATTGTATACTTTAGATACCATTGCCACTCGGTTATGGTCTCATGTATTTCGTCACCTGAAATGCAAAATAACGTAAAAACATCGTCACTGAAATGCAAAACGTCGTAACTTGCTATGATGGATTTCATCGAATTACAAGTCCCCACATCGCTTTATGAAAAAAAAAAAGATTGTCACAAATTTTTCCATTTCACTGACGATGTTGTTACGTTATTTTGAACTTCAGGTGACGATTTGTAAGCATATAATGCTATTCCCAACCGTCATATAAACTGTTTTTTTTATTCATTCAATGAGATCTTTGAAACATTAAAGTTTAAATATCACATTTTTGCAGTGTTTTTTTTTTCAAAAAAACTGTTCGCAAGCAGAGCAACCAAAGCAAATAGCTTAGAAGCAACCAGGTTGTGAACATTCTTTTATATATCTCACTCTAAATCAAAAAAGTAACAACTCAAAATTTTTCAAAATATATTTTTCCCCATAAAACAGTTCAAATACCAAATTTCTAATGTCCTCCTAAAATTCTTCTTCATCACTATCTGCTTTAACTGGAAAACTACTAATAAGACTCTATTTTTTTTGCTTGCGTCGCTTGCGTACCATCGAAAGTTGTTTGCCTCTCCTAAACATTTGGGATTTTTTGAGTTATGACTATTTCTGATTTAGGGTATACAGTAGGGCTGTGCGATTATTCGATTACTCGAGCAAGTTGGTTAATCAATTATTCGGTTAATCAATTACTCGAATAATCAAGATTTTGATTACTCAAAACGATGATTAATCGAGTTACTTGAAATATGATTACTCTAAAAAAATAATTTTGCTCGTTAATAGAGTTTGCTTTGGAAAAAGCTTATTTTCTTTTTTACATTCTGTACATGAAAAAAATTGTTTGCTTTAATTTTTGAAAACAGAAACATTGTTTTCAAAGTATCAAGGAACTTTAACTACTTTATACATATGTAAAGAGTTGAAATGTTGATTACTCATTTTACTCGAAATGTTGATTAATCATAAAGCATTTTACTCAAATATTTTTGTTTTTGGTTAATCAAAAATCTTGATTACTCGAGTAACTGAACTTTTGAGTAATCATAATTTCCAATTAATCGAATAATTGAGTTATTTACTTTATGATTAATTAAAATTTTGAGTAATCAATTAATCGCACAGCCCTAGTATACAGCCATATGTAGCTATGTTTAAGTTTACGTATTTACTCTCCACACTGTCGAACAAACACCGGCAGCCTCGTCTACCTGCCTCCTTTCGTTCAAGCATTGCTGAAGGCTCAAACCACACAGCTGTCTCTAGACCTGTTACTGACCAACGAACCGCTCGTTTGTTGGTCGTTTTCCCGCCTCAGTGCATCACTGCACTGCACTGTACAATGCTCTAACGGGTACTCTAACGGTGAGATGCTTCAATGCACCTGTACAGCGTTGTCTCATTTGCTTACCGCTTGAATAGACGACGGTGATGGTCAGCTGTTGAACTTGGATATGGGCTGTTGAGTTTGTCCGCATGGACAAATGCAAAGCAATGGCGGTGATGCTGACGAACGATGTCAATCGCTGCCTGCCATTCAAATGCAAATACAGCTCGCTACAGGCTAGCTGAATCTACACACCCACACTTGAAAGCAATGATACGAATGAAATTCAACTAATTGCAGCTGACAGCAAGCCTGTGAAGGACACGAACAATCGTATTCATGAAAATGGTTATATAGAAGCCACTCTACGATGTAGTTTTTGCTCTTTTAGGTATTCGTTATGCTTGCTGACATATACTAGTCTGACTATTAGGTTAGTTGAATTTTCAGCGCTGGTGCAATGAGTTGAATTCATGTTTTTTTTTGCTGAAATTATGAGTATTTACTGGCACTTTGCATAAATTAATTTATTTACTTTGCAATTCATTTAAGTTACCTGCACTGCTGGATAGGCTATAGATTGAAGGCTGGCTATGTGCATGTACGGAAGTGACCGTATGCAAAGCGAGCAATTAGTTTTTTGAATATCTGATGTCAAACGACCACTGAGTGAGTATTTAGGCGCTTAAGTGGCCATTAGGTTGATGAGCAGTAAATAACGTTGAGGGAAAGGGATTGAGAGAAGTTTGTAGATAATTTAAAAGTACGTATGTATGTATGTATGTATAAAAATTTACGATTGTAAAAGTCAATAGGCAATAGGAAATTCTTCTGAGAATGGTAAGGTAATTATTTTAGAGATTTATATTTTTTTAACAAATGAAGAAGTAAATGCAATGAAAAAAATTATGTGGATACTGGAAGCAATAAATACCACTGTTGTAAAATATGGCAATAACGCAAAAAAACTGCCGTCTGTGATGACGAAGGCACCTACCATAATGATAAGAATTACGCTAACAATAGCTGTGTTCGATAACAAAATTAGCCAACACCATCCAGCAATCAAAATCAAGAGCGTAAGCGAAATTTCTCTCCCAAAGAGAAGCAAAAGCAAAGAAGTAAATGAACAGGAAATTAGCCATCTTTGTTTATGTTTTATTTGTAAGCAAACTGAAATTCATGTTGCCTCCATGGAAGGAAAATGGAAAGTGAACGCTCAATGTTCGCCAGGAGCGTTTCTAGAAGTAAAAACTAGTTAGCACTATCATAAAGTCACATAGCAGGGAGCTAAAAAGCATATAAATACCAAAACTCGACAAATGCATTTTTTGTTTTTTTACAAAAATTGTAACCATATGTTTTGTGATCATATGTTTTCGTGATGGATAATTTTTGCTGGCTAAAATTTTGCCAGTACAAAATGGACGCTTCTCTTGCATCGAAATGAACGCTAGCTCTCTCAATTTTTGTGTGTTGGATAATTTTTTGTCGTTATCGAACGCCACCCAGTAAAAATTTGGAAAAGCTATCACAAATTTTTGTGTTGTCGAACGCAACTAATATCGACTACAATACAGGCTCAATATGCCTGCATTCATCAGAAATCAGATTTACACGTAGAATATTTTAAATTTTTATAAAAATCTAGCTTATTGGCGCGGGTTTCACCCCATATAGTAATAAATACAAGTATGAAAAATAGTAACTAATCTAAAGTCTCCATTTTTCAAACACACCTTAGCTCGGCATGCCTACGGATAGTTTCACACTTATCTACAAACATATGTACGTTAACTAATAGTTTGAACATCATAAGACTTCGTATATATGTATGTATGTATGTATGTAAATATTTAAACACATAATTCAAAAAGCCTAAATAAATAAACAAAGTAGTGTAATGCTTGTGGCTCACTTATGCAGCGTTTTTGCTGCATTTAAAATGCAACATTTAGCACTTTCGAACATATGTTTTCGAAGAGCGTTCATGCTATCGCATTTAGCAAATGTACATTTACGCGAGTTCGAAATCGTATGCTTTTGACAAACAGCCGTGTTCCAGTCGCTTATTCAGATCCGTATCCATTACGATAAATTCTCACGGAAAGGATAATGTTTTAACCATAACCGAACATTTGTTTGTGTATATATTCATTTGTCGGTGCTGCCAATTATATTTTCCACACTTAATTAGGAAACAAACAGAGTTGATCACAAATTAATCCAGATTTCTATCAGCATCATATCGATGTTGAATTTGCGTAACTTTTCTTTATCCAAATAATGTAAAATAATAAATGAAA
The DNA here is from genome assembly GCF_013731165.1 of Rhagoletis pomonella. Taxonomy (NCBI): domain Eukaryota; kingdom Metazoa; phylum Arthropoda; class Insecta; order Diptera; family Tephritidae; genus Rhagoletis; species Rhagoletis pomonella. Next base: position 39,862,401 of record NW_023458560.1, read on the forward strand.
TCTCGATCGGCGATCACTGAAACGCAGCTAGCGGTTGTATACTCGAAAAAGCAATGTTGCCACTTTTTCTCATTAAACCATGTTCGAATCGTCGAAATTTTGGAAGATCACAGGGTTGCTTTTAGCATTTAGATTCTAAATGCAAAGATTGAGTTGCATTTAGATGACGAATTTTGTATGGATAAATGTACATTTAGAGTAGCATTTAGAGCTAAATGCGCTAAATGTACATTTACGCGTAAGCAAAAACAGCCCATTAAGCTGGAACTCGACAACAAGAAAAATTTTCCCCTAATCGCAGATAAGTAAACTGCAATCTTCATTTAAATGCTAAACTCCTTTGCATAAACTTTCAAAATTTTGACAGAGCGTACACGTAACCTGAAGGTGAGATGGTGTTGGAACCAACACCAGTGGCGGATACAGGGGAGGGGCGATCGTTGATTTTTCGCAATTATTATTTTTTGTTGACGATGTAAGTAATTTTATTCCATATGAAGCGTTTTCCAGGTTTTTTTTTTTTAAATGGAGAAAATGAGCAATGGAAAATTCTCAAAAAATTATGGCAATTGAAATTGGGCTGCAAAACTGCATACTCAAAATAATTTTTAGCAAAAAAACCGACTTCAATTCTCATATAAAAAAAAAAATATATATATATATATATATATCTCATGATCCAATGATCGGATCTAAACCGAGTTAGTATCGCTGAGATACTACCTTTCCGATGCAAAATGAATTATCGAAATCGGTTGACGTGGTCCAAAGTTATGCGGTAACATACATAAAAAAAAAAATATATATATATTCCGACGAGGAGGTTATCACTTCTTCTTTTTTGGAAGTCGGTTAAAAAGCTCTAAATTTTTACAAAGTTTGTTAATTTCTTTTTTAATTTTGCACAAAGTTTGAAATTTGGTTTTATATGGTTTTTGTGTAAAAAAAAATATACTATATTTTTAAAAACAAATAATTAAAATTAAAAAATATTAAGATAAATGGCGAAATCCTGTCATTATCGTTACTAGCCATAATTGTCTAACGCAATATTATTATCGCAATATATGAATTTCATATCAGGGGGATATCAGCAAAATGCGTAAATAAACGCTTGCATTGCCACGTTAGTTACCGATATCGTTAAGGAATTGGATTTTGACATTGTCCTTCCACGGAGAACGAATATACAAAATTTTCGGGCTAATTATCGTTCACTTAACGTTGAAGATTTTTATCGAAAGGCAATATTTATACCGCTATTGGATAATATTTTGCTCGCTCTCCGAGAAATATTGCCAAAATATACATTACATAAACATTTTTCATTTGAACTCATTACTTCCATCTAAAACTGGGGGAAAATAATACGGTAGATGAAAAAAATAATGCTTTCGAATGCGTAAAATCGCTTGGAAAACGATACGAGTTTTTCTTAAAAAGTACGCTATCAATTTGGAAGGAGAGTATAAAGTGTGATCAGAACTATGGACAAATAAGGTAAGCGAAAGGCCATTCCCAAAATCGGCAGCAGAAATTCTTGATAAATGCGACGAATATGCTATTCCGTTTACTAACAAATTTCTCCGCATTCTGGCTACAACTCCAGCTAGTAATGCTACTTAAGAAAGAAGTGCTTCAACCCTTGGCTAATTAAAAACCATTGTGCGTAGTACCATGAATGATAGGTCTAGCACTTTTACAAGTACACTTAGATACTGAAAGGATAATAGAAATATACGCAAAGAGAATGCGCAAAATTGAGTTTGGAATTTAAATTATTATAATCAAAATTCTGAATAAGTTGTTAAGTTACTTAATGACATCCTTCGTTTGACAAACATTGCAAGAAAAGAATAATGACCAAATTCACAAAATGCAACTTACTAAAAGTAAAATTATATCACAAACCACTTTCATTCGCATTTCATACAAATTACATGAACCTCTATTTGCATGAAAAATAAATGAGGGTTCAAGCAGGTTGGATGCTTGTAGGCCATATATCTTCGATTGGTCACTCCGCTGTGAATCAAGTTAGATGCATGTTATTTAACGTTATTTGACAAGTTGATTCCAATCGTTCCTCCCCAAATAAAATCCTGTATCCGCCACTGACCAAAACAATTGCGCTAAAATAGAAATGCTTTCACGAATTCCTGAAATACCCCATTTATTGTGATGAAATTTACATATATAGGTGTTTCCATGCAGCCGTCCGCGACATTCGTACGCTTATGGAGTAACATACATACATCTCTCAAAAATAGAAGTTACTGAAAAACAAGATTACGGTTATGTTGCAACCCAAGGGTACTATGTTTAAGAAAAATATAAGCGGCCTCGAAACTTTGGTGTGGAAAATATCCCTTCCAAATAAGGTGATAACGTACGCGACAAAAAAAGAAGTGTTTTTAAGGCACATATACATATTTGCGAAAGTCCGCGAACCAGGGGAGTTTTTTTTTTCTTTAAAAATTTCTGAGCTAAGCTAAATAATGTACCTTTACAATCCTTCCATTTTTTAATAGAAATTATCTCTAGTTAGTTTTTATTCAAAAAAAAACATAATAACGTAGGCGACATAACGTACGCGACAGATTTTTCCCCCATACAATATTCTAACTAGTAACACATACTAAATTAAATTTTTAATTTAATTTTTTCAGTTCTTTTCTCCACCGACTCGCGTTTTCAAAACCTTTTTCCGCCATCTCAATACGAAATTTAAAGTTATAAAGCCGTTTGAATTCATTTGCTTGCATTTTCGGTTTACCCATACCCATATGCAGGTATATGTGACCTGGTCTACGGAAAGGGGGCTTAGGTGTCAAAAAATCAATTTTCACTTTTTGGTTGATTCGGATGGAAGATGAGATGCTTTTTCACGTGGTGAAAAGCAGAAAATCCTAACTTGCTTAGAAGTGTACTAAAAATAATAATAATAATAATATTAATAATAATAATAATAAAACTATAATAATATTCCGACCAACAACAACACTTACTGGACCAACAACAACACTTACTGGACGTCCGGCGCGGAGAACAATTAACGAGATAATGAGAAACTGACGAAACGAGTTGCTTACTTTTAACAGCTTTTTCACAGAAAACTAGTTTTCACACGTAAGCTCCCTTTTCGTAGACCAGGTCACATATAATATATGTACATTAGACTGCATCACCAAAAAGACGTCCACCAAAATATTTCGGAAAAATATTAAAATTTCCGTGAGCGGGACCGATTTGAAAATACCTTAAAAAATAGACTTTTTTTATCAATAAAAATAGTTTCTTGAAGAACTTTTTGAAAGAAGCCCCTCAGATGACAAAACAGATTACGCCTAAAAAATCTGCATAAAAATATTTAAAAATCGTTTCAACGGAATCGTAACAATGAGATTTTTGATGCTGTTTTCTTACTTACTTCAAAGATTGATTTACGAAAAACTTAAATAACTGGGCCAAAACTATTCTGATTTAGACTTGTGGGATCTTTTCCCACTACTGTCATTTCTGTGCAAAAAAAGTCACTCGTTTCCCAGTTTTTTTTTTTTTTTTTTTTCAAATACCAACACATAATAATTCAACTTTTAATGACCTTAGTTCATCCTACCTTTCTCTTTCATCCTTTGAATGAGATTGACCTTTCCAATGATACCCCACATGTCTAAATCGGAAGAGTTTAGGTTCAGTTATTCAGTTTTTCTTATACCAATCTTTGAAAAAAGTGAAAATCAGCATTAAAAATCTCATTAAGATACCGTTCAATTTTTTTTTAAATTTTTTAAAACTATTTTTATGCAAATTTTTTAAGCTTAAACCGTTTTGTTTGTAGGGGATTTAAAAAAAAAATATTTAAGCAACTATTTTTATTCATAAAAAAGTCCATTTTTTTAGGTATTTTCAAATCGGTCCAGCTCACGTAAATCTTGTAATTTTTCCGAAATATTTTGGTAGATGTCTTAAAATATAATAGGTTTTATAATTCCAATGGAAACACAGTACTGATTTTCTTTTTGTATGGGGAGTGATGCAGTCTAATGTACAGTTGTCCAAAAAATAATAGGAGTGGGATATTTTGGCTATATGACTTTTGTTTTGTTAATATTTATTATTTTTTATAAAGGTCTAGCTGGCTGTGCAACAAACACCGTATAAACTTAGATTTCAATCTTGATGCAAAAATTATAAAAATAAATTATCACAAAATTGAAGTGGACCGTTTCAGAAATACTGACTCTATTATTTTTTTTATTAAAGTCTAGCTGGTTATACAACAAACATCATCTAAATTCAGATTTTAAACTTTGTACATGAATTATAAAAATTTCGAACACTTTTTAATTAGAATCTTTACAAAAAAAGGAGTGCAACTCTCAAGCTGCTAAAACAAATCTGTTGATTTTTTGGCAATTCTTTTTTGCTGGCAGTGACTTCCATATAAAAGAAAATTGTCGAACATACTTTTTATGGAAAAAACGTGAAACACCTTGAACCAAAAAAATTCTCAAAAATCAACAGAAATTTTTAGCGACTTGAAACTTGCACTTTATTTATAGCAAACTAGAATTTTTTCCAAAGATTCTGATTAAAAGGTTTGAAATTTTTGTGAAATTTTTTATAATTTTTGTACAAAGTTTGAAATCTGAATTTATACGGTGTTTGTTGTATAGCCAGCTAGACCTTTATAAAAAATAATAAAGTTTAAATTAACAAAAGACAAATAGCCAAAGCTGGTCAAAATATCGCACTCCTATTATTTTGTGCACAACTGTATATATAATAGAATAGGGGTATTCTTGCAAGATGCGCGGATTGCACGAAATGCAAAAATACTATTCCAAATTTGGAATAGTACGAGAGCACCCCATTGCAAAGTGGTAGCATGCATAGGTAGCAAGCAGCGAAATTCTGTATCAAATACAATAACAAGAGACAGCGAAAAAAAATTAAGTGAGAGAGATGAGAGGAATGATAGAAATATGTAGCAATTCCAACAACAAAACTACTAGCACAGGGTCGCATTTATCCTACTATCCTATTTTATAAAATATATACATGGGTTTCGACGTTGCATATTTTGCAGCGATTGGAAATGTTTTTTCACATGTATTTTGTTGTTGTGTGTTTGCAAGTTATGCAATCCGTGCAATCCGTGCTTCGTGCAACGGCTTTGCAAGATTTCGAGAATACCCCTAATATGTTTGTATGTTTTTGCAATCCTTTAGTAAAGACTTGACAATAAAAGTTTAAGTCAATATGAAACTTAATATGACATGAAAATACATAAATACGACTACTATGCATATTAGAGTGGTCCAAAAATGCATGTGAAAAAGTAAAGACGTAATTAAAAAAAAAAAAAAATACCCCTATTTTTTATTTTAAAATCAAAAAATATTTAGGGGGTGCTTAAAGCACTCAAAGTTTTCCATGTAATTTATAATAAGGGGAAAAACACCTTTTTTTTGGAAATAGAGTAGAATTTTTGAAAATCAATATTTTTTAATCGGAAACTACGTTTCTCTTCAGGAGATTTCGAATAATAATGCATTATTGTTTCTTTAACCATTTTTTCATGGTAACTATATATTATAGGTCCGCCAAAACCCCCATAAAATGCAATGGGGGGACCAATAAAAAATCATTAGTATTAAAAAATGGTTATATAAACAATTGGATAACAATATTGGAGGTCTCTTGAAGAGAACTACAGTTTTCCGATCGAAAAATATTGATTTTCAAGAATTTTATACCATTTCTACGAAAAGTTGTTCAATCCCCATATAAAATACATGGAAGACTTTGAGCGCTTTGAGCACTCCCTAAATATTTTTTTATTTCAAAAAAAAAAAAATTGTGGTACACTTTTCTCGGTATAGAACAATCCTTGGGATGGCGGCATTAAAATTTCGACTTTACTGTTTTTGGACCACTCTAATACATATGTTTGCATTCAGTGTCTGAAAACTTGAAGAAACAAGCTTCCAGGATTTGTGTAGCCTTCATATGTACAAATGCGTGTGTTTGAAGTGTCTAAATGTACGTACATGCATACATATATATGTTAGGTTAATTTCTCTTGGAATTGACTTTGAAGGCGAAGTTATCAAGTTTCTGTTCTATACGCTAGAATTTATAAGTTTCCTTTGCCACATGCAATCACAGTAGAAACTAAACCAATATATTTCTCCTAAATTCGTCGTTGCTCGTCTGCTTACAGAAGTTTTCTGCGGTTAGCTAAATTAGCTTTGCAATTTCGCTGTTAAACTTTCTTAGTCTAAATTACTTTCTCCAAATACATGAAGTGAATTTTATGCTCATGCAGGCGGGACACAAGAACACAACTTGACAAAATTTCCTAAATATTTATATGCAATATTTTTACATTGCCACTGTAGTTGACAAAAATATTGTTTTATGTGTGTATGTTCACATGTATTATTTATTCAGGAATAATAAATTAAATGTTAAAAGAAAATATTGTTTATGTCTATGGAAGTACTTTGTAGATATTCTCGTTCTTACCGCAGTCGGATGTTTGTACGTAACCTGAGCGACAAGGACTTATATATGACCAAGGGCATCATTCCCCAAAAACCTTTAAGGAGCTTTTATTTTGCTACAACAACATCTTAACATATTAGATCTAATATATTTAAACATATGTATTGCTTAAAAAGTTAGCTTGTTTCACAATTAGCTGGTTATAAAGATTACACACTTGAAGAAAATATCGAAACATGATTGTTTATCAATGTCTGCAAATTGCAGCGTTAAATTTTGAGAGTCAAAAATCACAGAATCTCGTAAAATTACAAACGAGTTTTAAAATTGTACGATGTACTACTCCTGTGTGCTGTTTGTCAGTAATCTCACCGAATCTTTGTATACTTAGGCTACGCAAAAGCATAAAAAATCAACATAAACTATTTATGTAAGTTTTCCCAAAAATATACCGGTTTCTAAAATCTCACTGCTGCAGTAGTTTAAAAATTTTTGAGCTCCTAAATACATTTTATGATCTTCTTAATCACGACACCCACCACACGACACGAAAGCAATTTAATTTCAACATTTTTTTTGTCAGTTTGCTTATTAAAATCAAATAAAAAATTCATTTTTCACTTAAATTTCTTTTGTGAAACTACCTATAAGACGACATATTTATGAAAATCTGTGTGAGCATCTTAGCTTTTATTGCTTACCTGTGAAACCCATTTATTTCCTCAAAGTGCGTCAAATTTTTGTAATTATACTTTTTTACGAGATTTGTATTATATATAGGTAATCTCGGATTTTTTTCGAACACACGACACTTGAAAAAATTAAACTTGTACACCACTCTCCAATTTATTTATTTTTCATTATTTTTTTAATTATTTCACTATTCAAATCACTTTATTTTTTTATTGTACTTAATATTTTATAATTATTTTATTTTAACATTTTATTACATTCTGTTTTATTAGCTTTTAATCAATTTTTGTTTCGTTATTATTTTATGTTGCTTAATAATTTAATTTTGGTGTCTTTATAAGTTTTTACTTTTATTTGTTTTAACTTATTTTATTTCATTTCATTTCATTTCATTTCATTTCATTTCATTTCATTTCATTTCACTTCATTTCATTTCATTTCATTTCATTTCATTTCATTTCATTTCATTTCATTTCATTTCACTTCATTTCATTTCATTTCATTTCATTTCATTTCATTTCATTTCATTTCATTTCATTTCACTTCATTTCATTTCATTTCATTTCATTTCATTTCATTTCATTTCATTT
>NW_023458560.1:39870296-39873408 GCF_013731165.1 Rhagoletis pomonella
TTTTATCTTATTTTATTTTATTTTATTTTATTTTATTTTATTTTATTTTATTTTATTTTATTTTATTTTATTTTATTTTTTATTGTTTCTCCGTTACGGGTTCACATCAAGTATTGGTTGGTATACAACAAAATACTTAACACTATTGATTATAAATTAGTATAAGAGAAATATAATCTACAGATTAGTTACAAACGGATATTGACAATACTACACAGTTGCAAGTTTTTCTGTTTCTTAATGCTAATTTATATTCAGAAATTTACGAACTATCGATGATGTAGATAATATCACAGATTTTTGTATGGCCCTTCGCTTTTCTACCATGTTGAGTTTTTCCAGGCTAGTGTTCAATGATTTTGGAATAACTCTTGTTGTCGAAATTATAACTGGAATCATCTCTACTTTTTCTAATTTCCACAAATCCTTTATTTCGTATGCTAAGCTCTAGTATTTTCTGTATTTCTCCATATAACAATCTTGAAGATTGTGAGTATTTGGTACGCCTATATCTATGAGGAACGCTTGATTCACTTCTTTTTCGACCACTATTATGTCCGGCCTGTTGTGTGGCATTGGACGGTCCGTCAAAACTGATCAGTCCCAATATAGCTTGCTCGTTCTGTTTTCAATTACAGCGTCTGGAGTATATTTAAAGTACGGCAGCTCTTCCGTTACTAGCTTATGTTGTATCGCTAGACTCTGGTGTAAAATTTTTGCCACCTGGTTATGTCTGGTTAAGTATTCGGTGGCTGCTAACGTGACACAAGCTCCTGTGATGTGGTGGATGGTTTCTGTTTGCTTTTGGCATCGTCTGCATAGGTCGTTTTCAACGGAAGCACGCATAATATATTTCGAGTAGTTTCTAGTCGCAATAACTTGATCTTGTATAGCGATCATAAAACCTTCAGTTTCGGCGTAGATACCGGAGTGAATTAACCATTCGTTGGAAGCAGCGTTATCTACTTCAGGAGCGTCTAGAGCATGTGGATATCTGCCATGAACCGCTTTCAGTCTTGCATGAGCGACTGGATATGTTGCGTTCCTGATATTAATTCGATTGCAGAAAATTCACTAAGATTTAATGGTGAATATTTTAAATCGGCTTTGCACACGGTTTGGAGTAGGCTGTTCTTTTGGTTGTGGAAGTATAAACGAAGGCTTTGTTTACACTTATTATGTAATTGCTTAATGTCTACCATCCCTCGACCTCCCTGTCGACGTGGCATGTAGAGACGTTCTACTGCCGATTTTGGGTGATGCGTGCCATACTTTGTCAACAATGTCCTTGTTGCTCTTTTGACGTTTTCCAGTTCTGTTTCGGACCATTTTACTACACCAAAGGTGTATGTTAAAACCGGTATCGCAAATGCATTAATGGCTTTAAAAATTTCGCCTTCTGTCATTGAGTCTACAGTTTCATGAGTCATTCAGCCCTGTTCTGCATTTCGATTCCGTTCAAATGTTTCGGAATTGAAATGCATTGGTGTTCTTGATTTCGATTCCGACCAAATTTTTTCGATTTGAAAAGTTTGCACTTTGGCTAGTCGGAATGAAAAGTAATTGGCTAAGGAAACCCAAATATATATGCAGTTTGTCCGCAAAATATTTTCTTTTGAATTTTTATGATATTGAGAGAATTTATAAGTCGTTATTGCTCTAATCTGTATTCAAATACTTTGATAAATCTGTATCTGAAAATTGCTCTTTAAAAACTACCTAGACAAATAAAGCGAAAACGATCGTAATGAAACCGACCTGTTCTTGATTCCGCTTCAGCGCATGCGCAGTTTTCATCGAAAATTTCCATATTGTGCTAATGGGCACAAAGACGTTGCATATGCCAAGGCGCTTGCATGAGCACAAAGTTCACAAGCGTTTTATATGGAAGAAAATGCGCTAAAGCTTCGAAAAAAACAATCTAAAAAATCAACGTTAATCTTTTTGTACTTGAAACTTGCACTTCGTTATACTAAAATTGAATGGGCTACGAAACTGCATACTCGAAAATTTTCTAAAAATGCTAAATACAAAGTTTGAAGTTTTGATAAAAGTTTCATTAATTTTTGTGAATTTTGTACAAAGTTTGCAGATTGATTTATATGGCTTTTTTATAGAATGAGCTATTTAAAATAAAAATAAACGATGATGGAAAATATTTTGAATATTGTAAAAAAACTAAATTACGAACATTTCTGTGCGAGTGACTATTTATGTGTTTAAAAAATGCAAAAATGTATGTTTGTAAACTGCGGGGAACTTCATCCCTCATTTTCTCTCCATCTACAATCGCCTGATGATCGTTTTCGCTCTCCTCTGCAGCTCTCCGGCGCCTGTATAGCAAAATGCAATGCCTTAGAAAAAGTGCTTCTGCCAATGTTATATCTTGGTCTTTAGCTACTCCTAACTGATAGGAACCTGTTACTAAAAACCGGAGTTGCGTTTCGGTGAAATAAAACGATGCCTCTCCGTTAACCAATTTTTTGTTTGTTTTTGTCTAACAGCATTTTGAAAACATCTTTATTTATGCGATAAGATCCTATAAACCTAAAAGTTATCTACAGATCGAGTTAGATAAAGAAAATTACATTGAAGGGTAAACTTTCTTGGAGTACAACTTTTGGAACATGTCCACATGAATCCTTAGCTGCATTTTCCGTTTTGGGCATGCAATAGCAAGTCTTCTGGTCTGGACACACCCAAAAATCATTGGCACTGGCATTTTTTCAGTTTTATACAGATTTGAATTAATTTTTACACAAATAAATAACTGACAACAGCTGTTGCAACTTATTACCGAATCGAAATGAAAACGATTCGAAAACGATTTCGAACTTATTCGAACTCAATCGGAATTGAGAACACCACCACAAAAATTAGTCGGGATGTGTGTCGTTTTACTTTTCAAGTCGAGTCGAAATGCAGAACAGGTCTGATTAATTCAAATTCTCGCCTTATAAGTTTTCCATTTTCCACACTTAATTTATTTTATTTTATTTTATTTTATTTTATTTTATTTTATTTTATTTTATTTTATTTTATTTTATTTTATTTTATTTTATTTTATTTTATTTTATTTTATTTTATTTTATTTTATTTTACTCTATTCTAT
>NW_023458560.1:39873508-39874678 GCF_013731165.1 Rhagoletis pomonella
GATATACAGGAACAACATGAGCGAACTCTGTGTGAAAAGACGGATCCCTATCTCTTCCATCAAAAACATTGCTTGAGAGAAAACAGCTTGGTCGAATTTCAGAGAAGCACTGTTCCGCATAATTCCGGACGCTTCTGAAATATTCAGTTTCCGTGAACCTGATTGTAACCCATGCAGCCGATTGCTCCGTTTTCAGCAATATAATTGTGGTAGGGTATCTACATATAATAACTTCCCATTTAGGATAAGGTCCCAATGAATAAAACCAGTTCTAATTTGCTGCGATGGTTCTCGGGCCTTCTATTTAGTAAATGTCAAAGAAATTTTTATGTAATCTTGACATGTAGCCATTTCTTACAGCAGGATGTTTATTTATTTATTTTATTTTTTACAGTCTCACGCCCCCCCTAATCATGGTATTAGTTCACAGATATTACTTATAAATTTTTTCCCGATGGGAGTCGGTTAAGACGTATTCATAGGGTAATCTGAATTTTAACCCCTGTGTGACACGCTTTAACCAACTTCAATGGACGACGGTAGTATCGATTTTGGGTATGAGATGAAAAAAATTTAATTTTAATTTTTTGAGTCCCAATCGGGACCAAAATTTATATGTCATATCTTCGACTGTAGTAGCATCGACGTAGAGGTTGAGGCTTTGGAAATCTGATGTAAAAATTTGCTTCCTACATTTAAGGAGCACCCTAATGTATATAGCAGAATATATGATAACTTTACATCGCTTTGAATCTTTGCAAACATTCGCTTATCCGTTGCCGGGCTTTTCAAGTCTATGAACGAGTTTATCTCCGAGGACAGACGACGATTTGCAACTCTTATGGTTTGGCTCGACGAATTAACGGAATTAAGAGAAAGCTCCAGTTATGAGCTCAATGCATATTATCAAGGTTCTTGCTTTATCTTTCAGGTAGGTAGCGGGTATTCTTGCAGGAATGCGTCTGATGCAAGATTCTTCGTTGCTTTTGCGGACGTTTCCCTACCAAATCCAGTTTATATTTCTAATTTCGAAATTTTAGATTTCCACAAATATAATTTCCAGTCAGTGATAAGCTTTCAAGAACGTATCTGCGTGCGGAACTACGACACGTTCAAAAATGAGTTCTAGGGAGAGCAACGAGTTCTTTTCAAGCTCAATACTGCAGATGA
>NW_023458560.1:39874778-39881721 GCF_013731165.1 Rhagoletis pomonella
TGTGAGATCACTAACTTCGTGAGACTTCGTATTGGTCATACGCAAATGACACACGAGTACCTATTAAACAAAAGCCCTAGACCCACTTGTAATTTTTGTCAAAACTAGGCTTTAACTGTGGAACATATATTGATTAACTGCCCAACCATCGCTTTTCATCGGAAAAAGATTTTCAACACTTCCAACCCTTTCTGCTCTCTTATATCTCCATCCACTGAAAATATCAAACACATTAACGACTTCCTCAAACAAATTGGATTGTTCAATAGAATATAGTAACTACTTATAGGCAATTGTAACGTTATTTAACTCACTTCATTGTATTTCATAAGTATCTACAAGTAAAAAAGCGGAAAGCCCTGGTAGCTATAGCTTTTAAGTAGAATGATAATTTTATTATTGTTTTTACTATTAATAAATAAATAAATAAATAAAGCTCTATGCCTACTCCTTCTCTATTTTCTCCAAAAAATGTAAGGGGCAGAACAAATGTGCGGCGTTTCAAAATTCAACCTGACCGCTCTCTCCACAGACTGTGATTACATCGTCGGCACTGCAAGTAATCAACTCAACGTGGCTGTTCAATTAAATTAGAATGAATAAAATGTTAAAAATTAAAGCATAATGAGCAAAGTAATGTGGCAGGACCGCACATAATGCGGTTGACATGTTTTACGAGTCCGTTAAGGGCGACTCAGTCGGCAAAATTAAATGAAATGCACTTAAGTGTGATTGTGTGCTATTAAGCGGACTATTAAATTATTATGTGTTTAATCAAAAAGCTTTTCCTACAACTTTGGAGTGTTCATAACAGTTGTTATCTCCTAGTGACATTTACAAAGCAAGAAATCCACCCTACCAGCACACACACCGCGAAGCAAAAAAGGCTTCAGTTATAAAGAGTATTTGCGTTTGGCTGCTAAAAGCAATAAAGATCGCCAAAAGAAATTATTTTTTTTTTTAGTTCACAGCGTAGACCCAATATGTATATGTCTCTAGTGCTTTCTACTACTTTAACTTAATTTATTTGTGACTACTATCTGCGCACAACATAATCACAAATCAATATTTATTGCTGAAGAGATGTGTGAATGCGAAATTCCTTAAACACAGCGAATGCTAGTCAAGTCAATTCGATTTGTAGAAAAACGCATTATAAGAGATATCAACTTGAAATACGCGTATGTGCTCGTATCTATACTAATTATATAAAGAGAAGTCCCTTTTTTTGTAACAGGTAATCTCGCGAGGGGCTGGTCCGATTTTAATGAAATTTTGTATATAAAGAGCTTTCAGCAACCACCATGTTTTAGGCTAAAAAAAATTTACTTTTTTCCGGTAGGTGGACCAGGTACCGATCTATTCGAAAAAATCTTATTATGGTCCGATTTGCTTAAAATTTGGTACGTAGGTAGGTTTTTGCCTAGGGTAGCATATAGGATCCAAATTTTTCCGGGAAGTGGACCAGGGACCGATCTATTCGGAAAAAGCGTATTTATAGTACGATTTGTGTAAAATTCGGTACGTACGTAGCTTTTTGCCTAGATTAGCATATAGGATCCTTTTTTCCACGAAGTGGGCCAGGGACCGATCAATTCGAAAAAATCGCGTTTATGGTCCGTTTTTTGCTTAAAATTTGGTACGTAGGTAGTTTTTTGCCTAGATTAGCATGTCCGATTCCTTTTTTTCGGGAAGTGGACCAGGGACCGATCTATTCGAAAAATCGTATTTATGGTCCGATTTGATTAAAGTTTGGTACGTAGGTTTTGCCTAGATAAGCTTATAGGATCCTGTTTTCCTATTTTCATGCAATTTCGAATATAAATAGGTTTGAGCAACCACCATATCAAGGGGCGAATTCGTCACTAGGCAAGTTTTTTTTGCGACAATCAGAAACAACGGATACAGCCAAAAATGTATTCATCAGTTCGTTTTCATCTATGCTAATTATATAAAGAGAAGTCCCATTTTTTGTAACAGGTAATCTCGCGAACGGCTGGTCCGATTTTCATGAAATTTTGTATATAAACAGCTTTCAGCAACCACCATTGCTTTTTTCCTGTAGGTGGACCAGGGACCGATCTATTCGAAAAAATCTTATTATGGTCTGATTTGCTTAAAATTCGGTACGTAGGTAGCTTTTTACCGAGATTAGCATATATGATCCTTTTTTACCGGGAAGTGAACCAAGGACCGATCTATTCGAAAAATTCGTATTTATCGTCCGATTTGCTTGGAATTTGGTAGGTAGGTAGCTTTTTGCCCAGATTAGCATATTGGATCCTTTTTTCCGGTAAGTGGACCAGGGACCGATCTATTTGAAAAAATTGTATTTATGGTCTGATTTGCGCAAAGTTTAGTACATAGGTAGCTTTTTACCGAGTTTAGCATATAGGCAAGTTTTTTTTTGCGACAATCAGAAACAACGGATACAGCCAAAAATGTATTCATCAGTTCGTTTTCATCTATACTAATTATATAAAGAGAAGTCCCTTTTTTGTAACAGGTAATCTCGCGAACGGCTGGTCCGATTTTCATGAAATTTTGTATATAAACAGCTTTCAGCAACCACCATTGCTTTTTTCCTGTAGGTGAACCAGGGACCGATCTATTCGAAAAAATCTTATTTACGGTCCGATTTGCTTGAAATTTGGCACGCAGGTAGCTTATTGCCCGGATTAACATATAGGATACTATACTTTTTTCTGATAGGTGGACCAAGGACTGATCTATTCGAAAAAATTTTACATATGGTCCGTTTTTCTTGAAATTCGGTACACGTATTATAGCTATACATACAATAGAATTGAATGATTGTTTTACAGTTGGAAAGGTGTTTTAAGGTGCCGCAAAGCAATCGGCTATTGGCTATTTACGTATACTTATTACCTATAGCAATTATATAAAGAGAAGTCCCCTATTTTTATTAGAGGTGATCTCACAAATGGTTGTACCGATTTCTATGAAATTGTGGACACCTTATGGTTATAGGCTGATAATAATTTCATTATATCAAGGGAGCGTGGCATCTTCCATACAAATCGAATTTTTCATAACGCATATCTCTGGAAGTATGTTGGTAGAGTCCTGGAACTTGATATGGTATCAATCCTATACTCATGGAGAAAAGTGGGCGTGGCGCCTTCCAAACATACTGAAACCTATCTGTAAATACATATATAATTCTTGGGTACCTGTTTTTGTGAGTTATCTCCTCCTAAACGAGGTTAACAACTTAAAACACCACGATCCGATCAGGCTAATATTCAAAACATGTATTGGTAACATGAAGGGAAATATTTTTGAACCGATTTGCCTCATAATAAAGATATATAGGGGTAAGACTAGTGGCAATAGTATTGCAAAAAAGATCCGCAAGGTTGCGTTGGGGTCGAGCTATTGCTAAAAATTTTCAAGTGAAGTCATTCGGAGATACCAGGCATCAAAGTAGTCAAGTTACCACCGTTAAATCTACTACCATAACCATTGCGGTCCTTAATTTACTGTGACTAAACAGAATAAAGATAATTCTTGATGAATACCTACACAAAAAAAATGTAAGACAGAGATATTTCGTCTGAAGTAAGTCTATGTACCTTGGATTTCTGTAGACCAATGAGACCATCTTGAAATTGCCTCCAGATTCAAGGACACAGGATATAGGATACAAGGATACAGATTCATCATCGTACCGTATCAGTGTTGCCGCAAGAACTTCTTCACGGACTTAACGAAAACCAAACTTGGTGGATATCTTTTTTGTTATTGCTTTAACTTAATCGAATCACATTTATTGCTCACAAATTCCCAGAACATATTAAATGTGAATCTCTTGTGGAGCGAATATCAGCGTTCAAAACACATATGTATGTACATATTCGAATACGTTTAGTTACATATATAAGAAGTTCCACATGTCGCCGATGTCGTAAATCTAGTCGACTGTCTGTAATAGTATGCGCTGTAAACAGTGGCAGTAAGACTTGAAAATTAATGGAAATTTTTCCTTTACCAAAGTTTATTTTTGTGCATGAAAAACATAGAAAGGAAAGCCAAATACTTCGAGGCCTTCATATGAAACTTGAAATATTTTTAAACTTATTTCCCTACTGGTCGCCAGCCCACTTAGCTCAGTGATAAGAGGTGCGTAAAAACACCCGGTAGGACGAAAATTCGATATTTGGTCCCCAAAATCCCATCTTTAATGTACTATTCAGAATTGAAGAATTAAGAAATTCCTCTATAATATTGACTAATTTAAAGATCCACTGCCTTTCATTCGATCGAGTAGATACACTATTCCAGTTTTCTGTTCCTGAGAACGCATGTGGGTTTGCATTTCTTTTTACCTGAGACATTCCTGCAGTGAAAAGCTGAACTGGTATTCACAAATCTGAGATCTCAGGTTCGAGTCCGTATCGTGGGGATTAAAGTAAAGTAAGCCAATTATTTAAATACCTTAAATATAAATAAATACTTGTAATTTTAATTTCATTAGGAAAAAACCTAAATATTCAAACTCCATAAGCAAATGAAATGTAATAATTTTTTCCTTTTTAAAATAATACAACGCAAAAATCATAACAAGACGTACATAAAAAAATAAAATACAAGAAAAAATAAATAAAATTAGCCCACTGAGATTCGAACTAGGATCTCTCGAATGGCGAGCCTGAGCTTTGCTCTGTCGGCCATTGCCACTTTTGCAGCGCCGCGAGCAAAATGGCATACTTATGCTTTTCACGTTATGGTGCTATGGGATGATACTACAAGTATTTCTACTGGTAGGGTGCTGATGCAGGAGCGGACCATTGGCATCTCCTATGACACCACATTATTAATAATACCAGTCGCTCACATTGAAAAAGGATACAACGTGAACTAGTTGGGCTGAAACTCACACCGGTAGCATTCTACTTAGTTCACAACTAGTAGCTTTCCCTGCGGGGATATCTCATACTTATATAATTTTTCCCCTAACACCCATCTTATCCTACTAAACTGAGTTTCAATTGAACAGTTGGCTGATATTTGATTGGCTGATCTTAGTTTAAACCAGCCAGGTCGGGCGTTTAAACTTAATTTAAACCACGGCCGTGCACTGAAAAACTGGCCTTATATTCCTATGTGAAGTCCAATATAGCAGAACTGGAAATCAACTGCGCGGATGAATGCAGTTTCATATTTCATTTTTATACCCGAGCGCACTTGTGCACAAGGGTATATTAATTTTGTTCACATAACGGTTGTTTGTAACAGCCAAACCGAATCGAGATAGATATCGACAAATGTATACATAAATGATCAAGGTGAAAAAAGAAATCGATTAAGCCATGTCTGTCTGTCCGTCCGTCTGTACGTCTGTCCGTCCGTTCGTGTACACGATAACTCGAGCAAAAATTGAGATATCTCAACGAAATTTGGTATGTAGGTTTCCCTTAATCCAAGGTAGGTTGGTATTGAAAATGGGCGAAATCGGACTGTAACCACACCCACTTCCCATATAACGGTAATTTTTAGAAAACAGAGATATTTTAGTAAGTACTGAAGATAATTCAGTCAAAATTGATATCTACAATAATTTTTAGACGAAAAATAAGAATATTATAAATTTTTGGAAAATGGGCGTAGCCACGCCCACTTATGGTTACTTGTGTATATCTTGGTAACCGCTGCACCAGTTTCTTCCAAGCTTGGCACAGTTGTATACAGCATACAAAATCACCGAAAATTTTTGAAATCGGACGATAACCACGCCCACATCGCATATAACGGTAATTTAGAGAAATACAAAATCTTCGATAAATCAGTAAATATTGAAGCTTATTTATTCAAAATTGATGCTTGCAACAATTCTTTACCAAAATATACGTTTATGGTAAAATTTTGGAAAATGGGCGTGACACCGCCCACTTATGATCACATATATATATGTCGGTAACCGTTCTACCAATTTGTACCAAACTCAGTATAATACATAAAAGCAAAACGTTGAAAATTATTGAAATCGGACTAAAATTACGGCCGCTTTTCATATAACGGTAAAGTTCAGAAATGCTTGAAACTTCAATATTTCGAAATTGAAGGACCTTAATTTAGTCCAAATTGTTACACCCCGGCTTACCATCTAGCGGTAGGTTTCGGAAAGGTGAAAAAGCATATATTTAATACTTGCGCCGGGTATTTAATGTTCGGCTCCGCCCGAACTTAGACTTTCTTACTTGTTTATGTAATTTTTATGCATGATACATATCTATCTATTATCTAAATAGAAAATTACGGTTTTTGTATTAATTGCGTTGAAATTTTTAATTTTATCGCCAACCTACAAATTCACGAAAACAGAGGCAGTGGACGCGCAGCTTGATAATGAAAAACGAAAAGTTATGTAAGGGTCCCGGGAAAAATTAAAGCCGGACGACAAGGCAATAAACGATGGAAATTTTCGATGCATTTTACGCTACCGCGCAGAAAGCGACGATAATCTTAAAAAAACCAGATGTCCTCGGCTAAAAATACAACTAACGACAGCAAGACATATAATCTGATTATCAAGAAAATAGTCAACAAAAGTAAACGAAGCAAAAGGATTGGCTGTTTTGGCAGATGGTACTACAAATTCAGCTGGGATCTATCAGTTCTCGATCTACGGCCGGTAGCTAGATCCTTAAACAAAAAGCTTCGTGGGGACTTTTAAGAACTTTTAGAAGTCAAAGACGTTTCTGGGAAAGTTCCAGCAAGAACTATCAGAAGTTTCTTTCGGAAGTAGGTTCAGATTGAAAGTACCTTTATTGCCAAGGGTAATGATGGAGCTCCAGCGATGAGTGGTGAATTCCATGGAGCCCTAGCGTACATACAATCGGATTTTCCAATTGCTAATTATGTGCACTGTGCAGCAGTGTATAGTTGTAACTTAGCCGTAAACGCAGCTTTTGATGTAGCA
>NW_023458560.1:39881821-39883346 GCF_013731165.1 Rhagoletis pomonella
TTCTAGGGAGAGCAACGAGTTCTTTTCAAGCTCAATACTGCAGATGACTCCATATTTTTAGAATTTAGTTTCTATGAATTTTTACTCAGCCCAGGTAAGCCATACTTCTTTCACCTTCTTGTGTCACAGAGGTACCCTCTCTTTCGAGCTATTTTAGCTATATAAATGTGTATTTTAAAGGGCGCCCAACTTGCTTCTTTATAGTTCTTAACAACAAAAACTTATACACTCTATATTTTCATTTAGGCAAGCAGCCTTATTATTTATTTAGATTACGATTTTCTTCTTTATGCCACTGCAATTTGTTCGCATTTAAGTTGGTCGTAATATCGTTCTGGCGGAAATGGGTCACCAACATCAACGGAAATACATATATAACAACTTATTTATTTATTTACTCATCTTTTAAGATCTTCTTCGTAATCAGCTATGAACTTGTATCGCCATCCGGAAGCTACGTAAACACATACCTACATAGCGAAAAAAGGTTACATTCTGTTGCTGTGAGCTCAATATGTACTTATATGGGGCGTTCCATACCAAAACGGACGGGGCTCACACTTTCATGTGTTTGATTTGTTTAAAATTTTTAGGGTTGATGCATAAACATAGATAATAAATAAATATGAAATTTGAGCTCGATTAATACATTTTTGAAAACTTTACAGCACAAAAACAAAAACATATCGATTTAATTGTTTTCCAAATATCTCGAGAACAGGGCGAGGAAAAAATTTTAAAAAATCACATCAAAATTCTCTATGAAAAGAAATATTTTTAACATTTTTTTTTCTTGAAAAATTTCTCACATATAAATTTTATGATAAAAAAATGTTTTTTGAAAATATGCCATCTCAAAAAAAAATTTTTAAAAATCACAGCGGTAGCTCTGAGTATTGCGCAATATTTAAGTATAGTATTATAGGGTGCACTATACAATAATTTGAGTTACATCACAAATTTAAAAATTTTTAGAATTTTTTTTGTAGCCCATTCAATTTTAGCATCTATAATAAAGTGCAAGTTTTAAGCGATTGCAAAGCTGGCGTTCATGTTTTTGTAATTTTCTTTGAAAACGGTTTTGCGCATTTTCTTCCATAATAAAAAAGTGCAAAAGCATAAAAAATATTAAAAATCAACGCAATTTTGCAGTAGCTTAAAACTTGCACTTCATTACACTGTAATTTAATGGGCTATACAACTGCAAACTCAAAAAAGTTCTAAAAAAAATAAAAAAAATTTGTAAACTTGTAATGTTGAGTACATTGCTCAACTTCGGTGTAAAAAGAATTCATAACTCAAATTATTGTGGAGTGCGCCCCATAACACTATACCTAACTATTGCGCACTACTCAGCGCTACCATTGTGATTTTTTTTCATTATTTATTTTTTTTTTGAGATGACAGATTTTCAAAAATTATTTTTTTTATAAAAAAAATGTGTATGTGAAAAATTTTTCAGGAAAAAAAATTTTTTTAATATTTATTTTCATAGAGAATTTTGATGTATTTGTGTGTGACTTTT
>NW_023458560.1:39883446-39891095 GCF_013731165.1 Rhagoletis pomonella
TTTTTCAGCCAAACAATTTTACGTTCCAAAAATTTGCACCTTCTCTATCTATCTAAGTTCTCTGCTTATAGCGACTGATATACATACATTCCCGAAAGCTCATCGTGTGTGTGGAAGAAGTGCTATCCGAGGTGCTTGTACCTTAGGTTCGCAAGGGTAGGGCACTAGAGAAGCAGATGTGGAGATGATTCCACCTCATTCGCCTACATGCAGTTGGTGCAGTAAGGATTATGGATGATATTCAGGCTTACTGCAGGCTTACCTATCAGACAACAACTCGTTAGAACTTCCACCAATAGCGAGAGGTGTAACTTGCTTAGTCTCAAGAGCTCCCTGGACCGCCACCAATATATACGTGGACAGAAGGATTTAGCCACCTTTCATTCCAAGGTCTTCGCCCAGCACCCACTGAGCTAACTAACTAAGTGCCCATCTGTCCACAAGTAAACCACATTAAGTCAGGGGAGCACCCAGAGAATTCCTCAAGGGTTTCCTGTCTTGCCAGCTCATCGTCCATGCAGTTTCTTGCGCTTTAGCTTTGACCCGGAACCCAAATGTGCTTAATAGCGTAGTTAACCGATGCGTTCGATAAGGAAGTCAAACAATCGCTCACCGTTTTCGATGGAGCCATCAAGGAGTCAAGAGCCTTGATAGCTGCTCGGCTGTCGGAATAAATATTTACCTCTTTAAATGGTGTTACACTAGAGAGCAACCAATCCGAAGCCTACTTTATAGCGGCTACCTCTGCTTGGAAAACGCTATAGCCATTCGGGAGCCTGAATGTCAAGTTGATGAAGAGTTTTTCGCAAAAGATACCTCCACCTAGCTCACCATTCAGTTACTGCTGCTTTCATCATCGCCGCTGCAGCTCTCACAATCGTTGCTGTCACGGGCCGCTGGCGCTTCTACAGATACGCAGAGTTGCTGCTACGCTCATCGCTTCTGCTCTCACCTTCGTTGCTATAGAGAGCCGCTGCCACTCGTGCTGTTACGGATAGTTGATAACATTCTTATCGTCATCGTTACCGAGAGTTGCTGCCATTCTTACCGCCACTGCCGTTGAGTGCCGCTATCACTCTCATAGCTAGGCAGAGCCGTTGTTACCAGGGATGAAAAAGTAGGTACAATTGTACCTTTTTCCGACGTTTGATGACTTAAAGGTACATTAGGTACAGTCAGTAGATTTTAGGTACAATTAAACAGGCCAACAAAATTTAGCCAACATTCAGACCCAGAAACCAGACTATATATTTCCGAAGGTTTATGATGCGCTGAATCCAAATCTGGCCTCAGAATATCCTAACCTAAAAGTGCAAAAAACACCGTTTTTGCCCATATTTGAGGTTATGTAGCCTTGCATATGTTTTCGCTCACCAAAATAATAGGCTGGCATCTTTAAGTACAAGTCTTCTTCTTTCAAATGGTAGCCTGCTTGCGGTATGGTAGGGGTGGTTTCTAGGGGTTAGGGCTGTGTGTGACTCGGTACCCGTGGGTTAGATAGTGTAGGGGTTTGGTGAGTTAGCACATTTATGGTGTGAGACTAAATTTTAAGAAAAATAAGACTCAATTCGAGAAAATTAGTAGTCGACTATACAGGGGCGCACCCAGTAATATATTTTAGGGGGGTTTTTATATTTCTGAATATATATCACCGGAAAATTTGCTTGATAAGACGCTCTTTAAAATACATTTATGCAAGTTTTATGTACAGTATGTAATAAATAAATAAACGTTTTAAAATTCATAAACTGCACTTTATTTACATAAGATTAACAGAACTCAAACACTTTTAACCGACTTCAAAAAATTCGCCGGAATACATAACTTTTTTACCACGTGAACCGATTTCAATAATCCTTTTTTTATTGGAAAGATGGTACTCAAGGGTCGTCCCGTAATTTGGTTTAGAGATCCGATGATTGGATCATGAAGAAATTAAAGGTACCCCTAAAGTTGTATATGAGAATTGAAGTCGGTTGTGTTCTCTACTTGTTTAATAAAAAGTTCTATAAACTCAAGATGCGCTCAACTTTCAAAAGTACCTAATAAAAAATTTTAAAAAAGAGTCAGTAAAAATAATATTGATTCCATGAATTTTGGAATTTTATGTTCATTTTTTCGATTTCTGGTTTCTGGTTTTCGATAGATGGTGATTTTTCACGATTGTTAAATTTTTTTAATATTTCGAGTTTCGAAAAAATTAACTGAACTCTCAAGAAAAACGAAGAATTCATATAAAACGACGGACGAGAAATGGAAAAGAAATTTTCTTCTACCAAATTTTCATAAATCAGATTGCAGCTCTCAAGAAAAAAATGCTCGCATATTTATTTCCTCATGAAAATTTACAGCAAAAGCAAAGCGCTTTTTCAAGCAACAGAAATTATAATAAATATTTCTTATAAATTCCTTGAGAGCTGGATTCTTAGCTTTAAGATACAGATTGTATTTGAGGTTATTAGCTTTAGGGGGGGTTTGAACCCCAAAACCCAACCCTTGTGTGCGCTAATGCGACTATATCATGTCTATGTTATCTCAATCGATTTTCAGGTGTAGGAAAATTTAGAAACATGAAAATTTCAAATTTTCGCGATATCTCAGCGAAAAGAAATTATATTTGAGCAAACAAAACGCCATTTGAAAGAATAAGACTTGTACTTTAAGATGCCAGCCTATTATTTTGGTGGAAAAAACATCTGCAAGGCTACATAACCTCAAATATGGGCAAAAGCGGTGTTTTTTGGACTTTTAGGTTAGGATATCTCAAAAACCAGAGCTGATAGAGCAATTCTGAGGCCAGATTCGGATTCATCGCATCGAAATCCTTCGAAAATATATAGTCCGGTTTCTGGGTCTGAGATGCTGTCGGCCTGTGTTATTATTATTGACCCATATTCGCTTTTTGATTTCTGAAAATATATTTAAAATGTTTTCGCAGTTACTTACGGCAATTTGATTATTTTCTCTAGACTTGTTGAACCTATTAAAAGGAATCGGATAAATAAGCAGACTTTTCGTGTTGTTGCACGTTGCAAATGAATGATGTAACTTTTTTAGGTACAATCTGTCTCATTTAAGTACATATATTTCATGATATTAGGTACAATCTGAAATTTCCATTTTTCATCCCTGGTTGTTACTCTCACTGTCATCGCTACAAATAAGAACTGCTAGTCCCGTCACTACCGACCGTCGCCAGCTAGTTACTCCCGCTCTCCCTCGCTTCTTAAGTGCAAAGTTACCCTGGCACTCTGACAGTATAGCCGAACTTCGACGTATTACAGTAAGTTATAGCATTTTATTTGGTGGGGATTAATGGGACTTGCACTTGACTCTGAATCGGCTGAGCTTACCTCTGTTTTTGACAAAAACCCACCTCACACGTTTCTTGATTTCATTCTTTCTGGGCCCGATATTAAATTTTTCTTCTATCTGCCATTTTATGTTCAGGAAGTAGTATATGAACACAAATGACGGCCGCCGCTATATTTTCCACTTTTCAATATCCTTTCGAGCGATACGTAAAAGCCACTGAAAAGCGCAATTCGGTATTCTATAGTTTATGCCCTCAACCACAGAGCATTCTGCGAACTCTCTCCTTAACGAAATAATCCGTCGATGGTATATGGTTAACGCTCGCATTTTTTTTCGGACAAAAGCAGCTGAGTCGGTAGATGAATTAACTTCCCATGAGTTCGCTGAAAATATGCTCACCAACGGTCATGTGTTTATGTAAAGCAAATTCAGGATATACAGGAACAACATGAGCGAACTCTGTGTGAAAAGACGGATCCCTATCTCTTCCATCAAAAACATTGCTTGAGAGAAAACAGCTTGGTCGAATTTCAGAGAAGCACTGTTCCGCATAATTCCGGACGCTTCTGAAATATTCAGTTTCCGTGAACCTGATTGTAACCCATGCAGCCGATTGCTCCGTTTTCAGCAATATACTTGTGGTAGGGTATCTACATATAATAACTTCCCATTTAGGATAAGGTCCCAATGAATAAAACCAGTTCTAATTTGCTGCGATGGTTCTCGGGCCTTCTATTTAGTAAATGTCAAAGAAATTTTTATGTAATCTTGACATGTAGCCATTTCTTACAGCAGGATGTTTATTTATTTATTTTATTTTTTACAGTCTCACGCCCCCCCTAATCATGGTATTAGTTCACAGATATTACTTATAAATTTTTTCCCGATGGGAGTCGGTTAAGACGTATTCATAGGGTAATCTGAATTTTAACCCCTGTGTGACACGCTTTAACCAACTTCAATGGACTACGGTAGTATCGATTTTGGGTATGAGATGAAAAAAATTTAATTTTAATTTTTTGAGTCTCCATAGCCTTAACCGTGTCCAATCGGGACCAAAATTTATGTGTCATATCTTCGACTGTAGTAGCATCGACGTAGAGGTTGAGGCTTTGGAAATCTGATGTAAAAATTTGCTTCCTACATTTAAGGAGCACCCTAATTTATAGACCAGAATATACGATAACTTCACATCGCTTTGAATCTTTGCAAACATTCGCTTATCCATTGCCGGGCTTTTCAAGTCTATGAACGAGTTTATCTCCGAGGACAGACGACGATTTGCAACTCTTATGGTTTGGCTCGACGAATTAACGGAATTAAGAGAAAGCTCCAGTTATGAGCTCAATGCATATTATCAAGGTTCTTGCTTTATCTTTCAGGTAGGTAGCGGGTATTCTTGCAGGAATGCGTCTGATGCAAGATTCTTCGTTGCTTTTGCGGAGGTTTCTCTACGAAAGCCAGTTTATATTTCTAATTTCGAATTTTTAGATTTCCACAAATATAATTTCCAGTCAGTGATAAGCTTTCAAGAACGTATCTGCGTGCGGAACTACGACACGTTCAAAAATGAGTTCTAGGGAGAGCAACGAGTTCTTTTCAAGCTCAATACTGCAGATGATTCGATATTTTTAGAATTTTGTTTCTATGATTTTTTACTTAGCCCAAGTAAGCAAGACTTCTTTCACCTTCTTGTGTCACAGAGGTACCCTCTCTTTCGAGCTGTTTTAGCTATATAAATGAGTATTTTAAATGGCGCCCAACTTGCCTCTTTATAGTTCTTAACAACAAAAACTTGTATACTAAGTATTTTCATTTAGTTGCTTGCCTTATTATTTATTTAGATTACGATTTTCTTCTTTATGCCACTGCAATTTGTCCGCATTTAAGTTGGTCGTACTATCGTTCTGGCGGAAATGGGTCACCAACATCAACGGAAATACATATATATCAACTTATTTATTTATTTACTCATCTTTTAAGATCTTCTTCGTAATCAGCTATGAACTTGTATTGCCATCCGGAAGCTACGTAAACACATACCTACATAGCGAAAAAAGGTTACATTCTGTTGCTATGAGCTCAATATGTATGTATATGGGGCGTTCCATACCAAAATGGACGGTGTTCACACTTTCATGTGTTTGATTTGTTTCAAATTTTTAGGGTTGATGCATAAACATAAATAATAAATAAATATGAAATTTGAGCTTGATTAACACATTTTTGAAAACTTTACTGCACAAAAACAAAAACATATCGTATAATTGTTTTCCAAATATCTCGAGAACAGGGCGAGGAAAAAATTTGAAAAAAATTAAATGAAAAGAAATATTTTTAATATTTTTTTCTTGAAAATTTTTTCACATATAAATTTTATGATAAAAAATTTTTTTTTGCACAATACTTAAGTATAGTATTATAGGGTGCACTCTAAAATAATTTGAGTTACATCACAAATTTACAAATTTTTAGAATTTTGTTTGTAGCCCATTAAATTTTAGCATCTATAATAAAGCGCAAGTTTTAAGCGATTGCAAAGCTGGCGTTCATTTTTTTGTAATTTTCTTTGAAAGCGGTTTTGCGCATTTTCTTCCATAATAAAAAAGTGCAAAAGCATAAAAAATATTAAAAATCAACGCAATTTTGCAGTAGCTTAAAACTTGCACTTCATTACACTGTAATTTAATGGGCTATACAACTGCAAACTCAAAAAAGTTCTAAAAAAAATAAAAAAAATTTGTAAACTTGTAATGTTGAGTACATTGCTCAACTTCGGTGTAAAAAGAATTCATAACTCAAATTATTGTGGAGTGCGCCCTATAACACTATACCTAAATATTGCGCACTATTCAGAGCTACCATTGTGATTTTTTTTCATTTTTTATTTTTTTTTTTGAGATGGCAGATTTTCAGAAACTATTTTTTTTTAAATGTGTATGTGAAAAATTTTTCAGGAAAAAAAAATTTTTAAATATTTATTTTCATAGAGAATTTTGATGTATTTGTGTGTGACTTTTTCAAATTCTTTCCTCGCCCCGTTCTCGCGATATTTGGAAAACTATTAAATCGATTTGTTTTTGTTTTTGTGTTGTAAAGTTTTTAGAAATGTATTAATCTAGCTCAAATTTCATATTTATTTATTATAAAAATTTGAAACAAATCAAACACATGAAAGTGTGAACACCGTCCATTTTGGTATGGAACGCCCCATATACACATATACATATATATGTACGTATATATGTATGTATGCCCGTGCCATTACTTGACCTTCTTATCTTCTATTTTCTCTTTGTGCTTTTACGCCTATTTTTCACATCTCTATTAAAATGAATAATAAATGAGCGAATATGTATACCTATTCGTAAAAAGTTGAATGCCACAGAAAAGGTGAAACTGCGGCAGGAAGATTATGGTCGGTGTAAATATTTTAGTTTTGGGCTATTTACTTTAGAGTTTACTTTCATTCCAAAATTAGCTGTAGTAAAGTTTTCTTGCATTAGAAATTATTTTAAACGAATCATATCGCACACTTACATCTAAAGTGGCCTAACGCAAAATTCATAGAGGGAAATTTAAGTGCTTGTGGATCCAGCTTAAACTTAGGGTCGACTTTATTTCATATACGAATAGGTATACCCCAATAGTTTTGGAGTCCAATGAAAATGCATTTCCCCATGCATACGTATGTACATACGTACTCCATTAACTGATAAAGTTTTTACATGCATACATATATATGTATGTATGTATGTGCATATTACCAGAGAACTTAGATAGATGGAGAAGGTGCAAATTTTTGGAACGTAAAATTGTTTGGCTGAAAAATAAATCCATGGAATATCACCACAGCGCGATTAACATTTCAAGAAGAGTTAACAGAGAAAAATATAAATTTCTGTTATGATAATGTTATATTTGTTGCAAGTGTCTGCCTATGTGTTGCTAGGTTGCAGGTGAATGCAGAAACGTGTTCATGGATATTTTTATACCTTTCATGAGCATGAAATGGTATTATAACTTTGGTCCGATGTTTGTAAGTACCAGAACAAAAAGAGATAGACCCATTAAAATGTATACTTATTTGATCAGAACGTCGAGCTGAGTTGATTTATCCATGTCCGTCTGTCCGTCTGTCCGTCTGTCTGTCTGTTTGTATGCAATCTAGTCTCTCAGTTTTCGAGATATCCGGATCAAATTTGGTAAGTGGGTGTATTTTTATAATGTATTAATCATTTGTCGGAACCGGAAGAATCGGACCACTATAACATATAGCTCCCATACAACTGATTGTTCAGATATGAGATTTTTCGTTATAACTTCTCCATTTA
>NW_023458560.1:39891195-39921138 GCF_013731165.1 Rhagoletis pomonella
TTTTTCGTTATAACTTCTCCAGTTATGCAGCTAGGAACATGAAATTTTGCAGTACTTGCACCTATTATCAACAGAATACTTACAGTGGAAATTACAAAGATCGGGTCACTATAACCTATAGCTCCCATACAACTGATTGTTCAGATATGAGATTTTTCGTTATAACTTCTACATTTATGCAGCTACGAACATGAAATTTTGCAGCACTTGCACCCATTATTAACAGAATGCTTACAGTGAAAATTACAGAGATCGGTTCACTATAACCTATAGCTCCCATATAACTGATTGTTCAGATATAAAATTTTTCGTTATAACTCCTCCATTTATATAGCTGGGAACAGGAAATTCCGCACTGTTTTCAATAATTATCAACAGAAAACTTACAGTGAAAATTAAAAAGATCGGATAACTATAACCTATAGCTCCCATACAACTGATTGTTCAGATATGAGATTTTTCGTTATAATTCATGCATTTATGCAGCTAGGAACATGAAATTTCGCACCATTTTCACTCATTATTAACAGAATACTTACAGTGAAAATAACAAGGATCGGGTGACTACAACATATATCTTCCATACATCTGATTGTTCAGATATGGGATTTTACTGTAAAACTCCTTTATTTGAACAGCTAAAACCGATAAATTTCGTAAGATATTTTATAAATAATAATACAAAGTCTACTGAGAAAATCGTCAAAATCTATGCTGTATAAGCTTTATCTCCTATAGCACTGATTGTTCAGATACCAGTTTTTGCGATATATCTCCTTTATGTAGGAAACTAAACCCAATAAATTGTGTCGGTTTACATACCGATCACATAGCAGTGAAAATCACTTAGATTGGTGCTAATATAAGGTATATCTTCCATACCTCTGTTTGTTCAGATGCGATTTTTTATATAGGTATGTAACTCCTCTATCGATGTATGCAGATGTACTCAAAAGCAGTAATCTGTCAAAGTAAAATTTGCAGATGTTCATGAAAGGTATGAAGCCTTCGGCATAGCCGAAGACAGCGCTGCTCTTACTTGTTTTTATAAAATTAAATAAATTAATGTAGTTAAATTATATTAAATGTACTTTTATATTAGTTAGAATTGCTGATTTGCATTTCTGCAAGACCATTTGTTAAATATAATTTATTCAGTAGTTAATGTTGCTAAAAACTTAAAAAGCATCTGTTCAAGTTCGCTTCTTGTACTAGTATTATATTATGTAAATAGTAAATATGCATGTTAGTTAAAAACCACATCAAAGTACAAGATATGCTATGTCCAAGCTAGTGCTAGTCCACTGTATATGTCCATATGTATGTCTGCATGTATGCGTGTAAATATGTCAACTCAAATTTGATTTTAACCCATTTTAGCGGACATAGTTTTTTTCATTCCAGCCGTTAATATAACACAAATTTTTTAGTTAATTTTCATGAAAGTTACACGTATCGTCGAAAACATGTTTAAATGCATAATTTTAAACGAAATATTATTATTCTCCATATAAAATGTACGAGTATGGCTTTGTTAAATGTTAACTTATGCGAAAACCAAAATATTTAGTCAACCTAGGGTTAATTTTGGTGGCGTTGTGGCAATTCGCAGAAATATAATAATTTGTCTGTGTTTGAGTATGGCGAGGGGAAGACGAAAGCAGACCAATCGTACATATGTATGCACATATTTACATTTATCAATGCATACATATTTATGCGCTTGTCTTTTGGGATGATTGAAGAATTTCATATATGTAGTGATTTAGAGATCACAACCCGAATAATGTACTGTGGCGCGTATGCTAGAGGCGATGCAACTTTTTGGCGTCTCGCCGTTTGTCTTGGTTCAAATCCCGGACGGACCAAGTAATATTTTTTTTTGTTTTTTTTTAATTGTCATATCCATATTCCATTTTAAATTTTACTATTAGCTTTGTTTAAAATAATATATGTAAATGGATATGTAGGTACAAACGCACGTATAATTTCACATAATTGCTCAAATTTGCCAAAAGTTACTGAAAGCTTTATTGTAAATGTTTTCACTAAAATATTAGTTATCGGAATTAAAATTTTATGCGAATCCAATTTTTATTCCCATTTTTAGAAAGCGCAAGTAGATATGTATATGTTCGTGCCACAAAAATTATTTCATAAGTAGTTAATTATAAACACAAATATGTATGTACACTGGCAATCAAAAGTGAGTGCATGGTGTTTTTTGTTTAATATTTCCAATGTTTTTAAGTTAAATTTTTTTGTTATTTTCGACGGGTTTTGCCGTTTTATGCATATAACAAGTGCAATTTGTATAAAATAGCGCAATTTTTTTTTTTAGTTTGTTTGCAAACGGTCATGCGCATTTAATTCTACAAGAAATTCCCTTTTATTTGGTAAAAAGTGCAAAAAGCCGTCAGCCATAAAAAATCATTAAAAATCAACCCGATTTTTTAGTCGCTTAAAACTTGATCTGGTTCCACTAGAATTAAAAAACCAATCTATCTGCGTACTCAAAATTTTTCTAAAAACTCAGATTAAACAGGTCAAAATTTAGACGAGAATTCGTTGAATTTTTCTATGTTCTGTGTAAAGTTTGAAAGTTTGACTTATGTAGTTTTAATTAAAGCATGAACCACATTTAAAAAAAAAAAATAACAAAAATATTTTAACATGAAAAACTTTGCAAATATTAAACAAAATAACTCACTTTTGATTGCCAGTGTACATACATGTACATATGTATGTGTGTAAATTTTATGTAAAACTATAATCTTATTAAATTGTATTTGCATCTTCACAAAAAGAGAACAAGTTAAAAAATGTAACAAAAATTTTCGTTTATTTGCTCGCAACACGAAGAAGAGCAGATTTTATGTTGCTCAACATTTTATTATGTTATCAACATTAAATTCAACAGAATTTCTACATTCCGACTTGAACTTTTCTAACGCTGTTAATTTTTCGTCCGCGAATAGTTTCCACTTTCAGTTTGCATCTTCTCTATCTATCTAAGTTCTCTGTTAAGAGCAAGTTAAAAGAAGTCTATGAGCAATGTTTTCGAGTGTGCATTGACAAGCCCATTTGCGCGCCCGAATGGAGCTGGAAATGAAAGGATAATAAACAGATACTAAAGGTGGTATGCTTTAATGGAAGCGGAAATGAGAAATTTCAAGTAAATTCGAGTATTATTTAATGGAATGCCAAAGTGAATGGTGATGTATGTATGTACGTTGTGGGGAAAGGATGTGAGCGAAATTTAGACAAATTTTGAAGATAATATGCAAAGTATCATTATAGTGATTTTGATTATGATTATGACAATGACTATGACTATGCTTATGCCTATGACTATGCTTAGGACTAGTATTGTGGCTATGAATAGGACTATGACTATGATCATGACCATTGCTGTGACTGTAACTATGAATATGACTATGACAAGGACTGTAACTACGGCATTGACTTTGCTATAACTAATACCATGGCTATGACTATGCTTAGGCCTACAATGGCCTACTATGACTAAGGCCACGAGTGTGATTTTGACTATAACCGTGACAATGACCTTGACTAGGAGTAGAACTATGACTATGACTATAACTATGAATTTGACCATGAGTATGACTATGACTTTGACTATGCGTATAACTGTGACTATGACTATGACTATGGTTATAACTACGGCTATGACTACGACGATGACTTCGTATTTGACCATGACTATGACTATAACTATAACTATAACCATGTCTATAACTATGGCCTTATAACTATGACTTTGACCATGACTATAATTATGACTGTGACTGTGACTATAACTATGACTATTTACCACTATGGCTAAGAATATGACAATGTCGTGAACTATATCTATGACTATGACTATGTATGAGACTAAGACTATGACTATGAATTTCATTACACTGTACGGCCAAATCAACCTTTTTCTGGGTATTGAACCAAGCCAATTTTTTTTAAGAGACTAAGGCATTGGTAAAAAATTAATTTCTCCGTTTTTCGAAGTTAGCCTCCGAAATCGAGATATGGGCCTTCGAAGTATATTTTTAGGGTTTTAATTATTTACATGCAATAATTAAAAATAATTTTTTACCAAAGGTCCTATTTCGAACTTCGAAGGCTCATATTTCGATTTCGAAGACTAACTTCGAAAAACGGAAAGCTTACATTTTTTTACTTATGACTCAATCTCTTAAAAAAGTTAGTTTGGTCCAATACCCATCTGAGTGCTGTACAGTGTTATGAGTATGACTATAACTATGACTGCGACAATTACTAAAAGCATAGACAGACGGCAGCATTGATCCATTGATTGAATTAACTGCAGTTGATCCGGATTACGTCCTAGAGTTAATTCCTAAACTTAACTCGGATCAAGGCAGTTTTCGATGACCACACTGACCAAAACCCAGAGAGCGCAGAATACAGAGAATATGCAAATCCAGTATGGACATATACCTTTTAATCGGTTTTGTTTTTATTGTTAATTAAATTTTGTTAAATTTTATTTGATTTATATATTTAATTTTACTCTATTTTAATTTCATTTATTTTATTTTATTTCACATTTTTATTTTATTATTACTTAATTTAAATTTCCAGAGTTGAATTTTACTAAAAAAGTCAAAAATAAACTAACTAAAAATATCTTAAAAAAATATATAAGTTATAATTGAATAAAAAAAAATTAAACGAATATTCTACTGGCCATGGGATTCGAACCTACGACCTTGCAACTCATAAATCCGCATTACTGCCGTCTTTCAAGGCACAATTTTGATCAGATCAATTGCGGCGTTAATCCGGATCAACGTTGCCGTCGGTCTATGCTTAAAGACTATGACTACGACTGTAACTATGACTACCCTGCAGGGAAACCGACGACAAGTGAATCAAATTTCTAGTTCCGCCCTAGATCTTTATCGCCAGTCCAAAATCGGCGAAAGGGATTCATTTAAAAAACTATTTTTTTTCACTTTTTTCAACAAATCTATATCTAAGGTGACGAATTTAAAACTGATACGGAACTATCGAAAAAGGATTCAGCGGGGGGCTTGTTTACTACACATAGATATGTGTTTAGCAGAGCTGTGTAACTGTGAAATCATTTTCAATTTTAAATCAACAATTTTTTTTTATCCAGTTGTCATTACTTATTCTTCGCTTAGGATTGAGGTTTAAAATTTTTGAATTTTCCATTCTCTCAAAGCAGTTATGAATTAACACATCAACATATTCATAGCAAGATTGAAAAAACCAATGCCCAATCAAAAAAAGGTTTAACACTGAATGAGTATTGAAAAGGCTGCAATCTTTTATGTGTGTGCATTCTTTAACTCAGTACCAATCATTAGTTCAAAGACACCCTGGTAAATAACTTTTTGTTAAAAAGGAAGATTTTTGACAATTGCTCAATTGTAAAAATTCAAACCGGCGTTACCCAATTTAAATTTTTTGGTAGAGGGGATTTTATATCATATATTTGGGATTA
Organism: Rhagoletis pomonella; assembly: GCF_013731165.1. Taxonomy (NCBI): domain Eukaryota; kingdom Metazoa; phylum Arthropoda; class Insecta; order Diptera; family Tephritidae; genus Rhagoletis; species Rhagoletis pomonella. Next base: position 39,896,708 of record NW_023458560.1, read on the forward strand.
TATATAAAACAGTTGTATTAACATTTACGTTTTAAATATAATTCATGTTTTATCTTGAAAATGTTTAAAATTTACATTAAATTAGATAACTACTTGGCATAATCTTTACATTTATGTTGGTAAAATTTTAGGGAAAATATTTTAAAAATCTTAGTGTCTTTAATAAAAAAAACAGCAAAGGCGCACGCTACAAATCGGAGGAGAAGCTCGGCCAAAACTTAGCAAAAGTGTCAAGGTCAAAATATGATTACTATAATTAAATTTAGTTTCAAACAGGTCGCAACCCTCTTCAAACACCTCAAAAGTATTCCCAATATTATTTAGGTGTGAACCCGCATGAGTCCGAAATTACCATTTTTTACCAGAATTTCCAGATTTTACCGGAAATCGTACTTGGTTTTCTGGCAACTGAGAGGACAAATAAGAGAGTAAGTAAGGTCATCTCTTTGTCAGAAGCTACCTGGTGGTACATTCTGGTAAATGTGTCAAAAGATCCGATGTAGTGTGTTTGACAACCAAATTGTAAACAAAAGAGAAGTGCACTCTCCTAATGCATGTCGAAAAGTAAATAATTCCTTGCTTGAGTAGATGCTAATGAGTTTTGGTTAAATTACAAAACGCTTAAAAATGTATTAGCCGTCATTTTACGTTTAAAAACTTTAAAACTTTAACACAGTACCACCCTATACTCTATATGTGATTGACCATTGAACTAAATCGTTGTTTATTTGGGTAAGATTAAAATATATTTTACTATTCAATATTGGAGTTGGTGTGAAACAAAAATTAATAATTTATTGTTATGTATGCAAATGAGAACTACAATTCTGAGCTTATTGAGCATCTCTTAGTCAAAAACAAAGGCAATTTTGCTTGATCAAGTTTCGAATCTAAGAAGAAAATGTTTTTAACAAACAAAAGGTTAATAATAAAATTTGAAGGATTTAAGATATTGCGTATGGTAGCATGAAATGACACAATCTTCTTAATTGTCAGGCTGTTGATATGGCTACGAAAAAGTGACAATGGAAACACATAGCTGAAGATTTCATACTTACAGTGGGATAAACTTCAAACCTCTAATATAAATTAGTTATTATTTTTTTATCAATTTTAAGTTTTCGTTTGGAATAATTTTCATGAACTTATCTATTAGGAGATCTCTTTGGAAAATTACCGTACATCCGATATCTATTGAAATTTTGACATCCTCACTTTTTGGAAAAAGAAGTTCAAGATACAAGTTTATGTGCAAAAAATAAATTAAACAATAAAAGTCTCCTTATATTTATGGAACTTATAATAGAAAAATTTGTATTTCATTACCCAGACTTTATGAATAGCCTACTCTATAAGTAATAGTAGAAATTCCGAATTAGTAAGTTCAGTCAAGACGTCATTCAAAAGTTTTGAAGAAAATCACTTTTCTCTTTTGTGAAAATTTGGGACTATCTTATGCGAGTATTGTCGACAAAATGTTAGTCTATGAATGACTAAAAATTAACGAATAAATGGTTAATCGCGATTAATGATTAAAATTAATTAAGCGATCGCTGTGGTGTAGTGTTTAGAAGTGCGCACTACCATTCCGCAGGGTGAGCGTCCGAGCCCAGTTCCGGCCAACAAAAAAAAAAAGAAAATGTTTTTTGTAATAGTGGTCGGCCCCCGGCAGGAGTCGGCGTAAAACTGTAGGTCCCTCCCCTTTGTGCGACAACATCAAGGCGCATGCCACAATCGGAGGAGTAGCTCGGCCAAACACTAACATATGTCGATGGTCCTCTGCAATAACGGCACAATTCAAAATTTCAGGTTTAGAAAAATACATAATTTGAAAGCTTACAGTATGACTGCATATAATCCGGAATAATTACGTTCCAAGACATATTGCTAAATTACGAAACAAAAAATCTTTAATTGGCTCTACTGAAATATATGAAATTTTTAGTTGTGTCGATATGTAAGCGCTTTTCTATTATTATTAGTAATCATCATACAATTTCAAATTACATAAACCCAGTCACAGCCCTTTTTTGTATTCGACGCTTCCAGAAATCACATAATACATAAAATAAATAAAACCTGTTTTGATTAATATTACATAAACTGGAAACTGTTAAAAATAAGTGCGCTTGTGTACAGAGATTTTAGAACCTATTTAGTTCCTAAAATGTCTGTTTGCAACACATAACAATAAAAATGCACATCAAATTGCTAAGAATGATGAAGGAAATCGATTCAGACATTCCTGTTTAACTGGCCGTGCGTGCTCAAAACAAACACATGTTAATTAAGGAGCTATTCAAGTATTATGTAACCACCAGTGGAAAGCGGGGGTCTTGGTTTGCTTATTTTTAATAACAACGGGCAAAATTTCTTCAAATAAGTAAAACATTAATTACACACGCACAAATTTTGCCTGCAATTTCGATCACAATTGAACACTGCACTTCACTCTCGTTTCGAATTTTTGAAAGCGTTTTTTTAAGCTATTTAGTGGTTTAACACTTCTTGTGGGCACTTGATATTGTAAAAAAAATATGCGCAATTCGATCCCTAACTACATTTTTTTGTAAAGAACGCCCGTTTGCTTTAAATTTGTAAAAATACAATTTATTTTTTTTTTGTTTACATCTGTCATTTGTTACAAATGAAGAAAAGTCCAAGAGTTGCCAAGTATAAATATCTTTATATCTATTTATTAAAATAATAATTTACAATAATAATTTATTTAATTAATACTTTATTAAAATACAAATTTGAAGTGCAAATACATTTGTAAAACTGTTTATCACAAAATGTTATTAATTGTTTGCAAGCATACTATAGTTTTCATGCATTTTAAGAATAAATAATCTAATCTCTTGGCTCAATTCTTATTCATTCGTCCTGAAATATACTAGCCAGAAATACGTTTGCTTTATAAAAAAGATAACCATTTTGAAATATGGGTGACTTTACTCTCTAGAAAATAATTTATGCAAATACGCGATTTTGCATTTTCTTGATACGCGGTTTTATACTTTGAAACGACGATATGTAGAGCATGTACTTACGGCGGCCGCCGTAGCAGAGTGATTACATGTGCGTACTTCCACTCCATAGGACCATGGTTAAATACCTGGTCAGATCATAACCCAAAATAGCAGTCGTCCTTCGGCACGCAATGGCAAACCTTCGAGTATATTTCTGCCTTGAAAACTCTTCTTCGGCCAAACACTTAGAAGAATATTTTAGCACCAAATATTTATTTGTTTACTTATTTTAAGGGAGATGGCAATCTTCTGGTTTCACATTTTGAGTACAAAAATTTCAACCCTGATACAACAAATAGTATTAGTACTGAATGATAATGACAGATTGCATTCCCATAAACGTCCAATCATACATGATTGAGTTTTTTTTTGCATTCACATTCTCTATGTGAATGGGTGTCAACCATTCCATAACACACTACATATTTTGTGTTTACAATTTGTAACCAATCTCAAGAGTGGTTGTTAAATTTTTTAAATCAAACAATCACATTTTTGAAACGAAAAAAATGAGAACGCACACTCAATTGATTCAATCATTACACAGCTCTGGTGTTTAGCGGCTTTTTCGTTCAAATACGTTTCTATTCTGCACCTCACAGATGCTTTTTCATAGCTTGGTAATACAAAACCCGCATTTGTGTTAACATTTTAACATCTTGGGACCGTCTGGAATCTAACCAATAAAAGCGAGCACTTCTGCAAACTCAGCTACAGCGAAAGGTATGTAAACGTACATTTTTTGCAATCGTTCAAACAAATTTAACTCCAAATTGAAAACACATTTCTTTCAAAATAACTTAACACGGAAAATCCAAAAAGATTAAAAAAAAACATGACAATTTTTTTCTTTCGTCTGTCGATTTTAGAACTGGTTCGGAACTATAGGGAACCACAGGATATGACTAGGAATATGCCTGTGACTATAATTATGAATGTGATTACGATTGCGTATTTACTACCTGGCCACGATACCAAATTCAGCGTGGTGCACAGTCTCTGAAAGGAGGAATCTCACCAGTTTCCTTTCGAGTAATTCATTTGCTTAGTGCAAATTGCTCTAGAATTCAGTACCAAAAGCTACGCCAACTGGTTTATCTCATTAAAATTATGATAAAAATGCAATTTATTTCCTTTGCAAAAGCCATATGCGTCAAAATATGTATGTATATATGTTTTGGCATATTTGTCTTTATTGATCATAAAAATCAACCTATAAAATTTTCAGCAACTACAAATGCAAACATAGAGATATTTTTTAGTATCCATGCATACTCGACTATACCCATATACCGGTACACACCTATGCTTTGTTGTGAATACTCGTACATACAGACAAAAGTTAAGTGCGCTTGAATACAGGAGCACTTGCGTGCACTTTTCAGTAGTGTGTTTGCTTGCCATACAAAACACACCTCCCTTCTTCGCGCCTCTTCTACTATTTCTTGCTGTATACAAAAATTTATGTTTGCTTTCATACGCCATTCTTTCATGTTTCGCTTATTATTTTGATTATTTTTACAGGTGTGCAATATTTACCACTCTAAACAAGCAAACAAAAATGCAAACATGGACGCACAACTCAAGTGTTCGCTATTATGCACACCCATGTGTGTGTGTGTGTGTATGTTTAATGGCAGGTTAGTCATTCGCTTTGTTTAGTCGACTTTCTTCAATGCACTTTCGCTTCTTCTAAGCTGAGTGGTTTCCGTGTAGTGCCTTGGCCTATTTCGTTGAGGCTCAGCTTTTTAGCCACTAGCTTGCGGTGTACTAAAAACGGATTTTAGGTCAAGTCGACCACGGTGGTGGTAGGCAATTGAATGGGTTTGCTAAGTACTGGTTATGGTCGTAGAACAAAAGAGAGAGGAAGTAGAGAGTAAATGTCGCCTCTAGAAAAAGGCATAAAATAAGGAGTAAAAGCAAGTAATGCGTGCTGAAGAGGTTTTTACATTCAACGACTTCTTATATTTTTATGTGTAATGCACTGGTTGGTGAGCAAGTAGCAACTATATTGTGATGGTGCTCTCAAAATATCTGGGGCAAATGAAGTGGAAAACAATAGACTATATATGTATATGTATACATAACTAGGTCACTAAATTATATTTGTTTCTTATTTTATTTACATTATGACTGACTAAAAATTTAATTTCAGAGTACATGTATGTACGTCTCGCATACCCCCTTGGCTCAGCCCATTTAAGGTACCCTATCATAAAATCTAGCGTAGTGACAATACTGAAAACCCTTTTCCAAGAGTAATGGAGAAATTTCAAACTGGGAATTTCGCTGGCACCTCCTGTGAAAACGATATCCCAAAGAAGAAAAGTCGTTGCGATTCCTATGAAAATTTACTCCGATAAATGATTGTAAGCTATGGTTACGGGGACCATTCGTACCGATTTTGGCGGGACAGTGCCGATTTTGAGCAAACTGTCCAGCTGAATACTTTTTAAAAGTCGGAACGTATAAGTATGGTTTTATGTAAAGTCAGCATAAAGTAGTATACAGTTTCCATCAGCTCTAGATTTTGAAAAAAAAAACGGGGTCAAAGTGTCAAAAAATCGCGTTTTTTTGCAATATTTTAGAAGCTCCAGCATCGAAACAAAAGGTGATAGAACCTTCCCGGCTTAAATTAAAGCTAGAACTCTCGACTACTATCTCTGCAAATACCATTCCTGCACATTAACTTGATAGTCACTTAGTCATTTATTATATAATTTTATTTGTTTCTATTTTATTTAATAAAAAAAAGGAAGAAGTTGAATTATTTTTAATTTTTTAATTTTTTACGTTGAATTAAAACTTATAAGCATTCAAAAGCGAAAAAAATAACAATGCAAAGAATAAAAATTTGAATCTGCCATATTGGATCGATATTTTGAATTTCGCGATTCTCGTTTTCGGATTCGAAATCAAAGACCTTTAAAACGTTCTTAAGTTTGTCACCAAAAAACATATTACTTCTTATTTGATGTTTTTTTTCAATTTTTCGAATGCCTTTGTATTACAGAACCTTTTTTAATTTGGGACTAGAAAGTCTTTTCAAAAGGTCGTTCCAAGTGTTTTAAAAAATAATATTCAATTCGGTTAAAAATTTACAGTTCTAGCGTTTTTGGAACATTTTTGTTGCAATTAAAGCGCATAATAAAAAATCGCTGAAAAAAAAATATTATTTTACATTTTATTCTTCACAAGCTGTGGGAAAAAAATTTTTCTTGTTTGCAATATTACACATGAAGTCCTATTCTGCACCATAAAGTCTTGCACTCACTCAAAATACCTTGAGCTTTGTGACTGATGGACCAGCAGTAAGACACATTCCTTAATGATTGGTTTAAAGGATCTTTCCTTGATATAAGCAACCATTACCACAATTTCGCTAAAAAACGAAAATTTAATATTTCATTAAAGACTTACAAACAGGTTTGCGAATTTCCCTTTGTGTATTATTTTCCCCTATGCCATGCCGTTTGTGCGTATAATTTTATTTACATTTTTTTTTCTGTTAGGCAACAAAATTATGCAAAATTCTTATATGCATATGTAATGTCTACCCAACGGAATGTTTAAAAGGGCTCTTTAGGGTAAGAAGTAACGACCGTTTTCAGTATGTAAGTATGACAAGTAATGAAATTACAGAGAAGGGGAACTTTAGAGGCAGAAGAATATTTTTTATACATGAATTTAAGTAGAAGCAAAGAGCGGGGCCATAAACTGTTTGTTGTTACGAAATCTTTAAAAATGGAATCTTAAAAGGCAAAAACAAATTCACAAGAAGAGAGGATATTTTCCGTGTTATCACTAGAAAGCATATTTGTGCGTATTTGCTATGCATACATATTATAAATTCATTTTTTAGCTGAAAATTCTACTTATGTGTGTATGTATGAGTGTAAGGAAATAAGTGAGGTAAGGGCAGTCACACGAAGAACTGGGCGTACTATTTGCTTAGGTGAATTGATTTGGTCTTAGTTTAAAGTTGATTTAACACCAGCGCTGCAAAATAACCCCTAACCGAAAAAATAGTTCGGTTTATCTCAGATGCTTACTGTACTATGCACAGACATAAGGAACTGTCTCCACAGGCATACTCTGATGTCATGATAATCATGTCAAAAAATATATTGCCAAAGGAGGGCGCTTCCCAGTAGAACTTAGCAGCATCGTACGATTACTCCGTGATTACTCCTTTGCGAGTTTACGAATACTCCCCATTGTTCCCCAGTTCTTCAGTGTATAAGCATATAATTTTGTATACTACCTTTAAAATTATATGCCCTAGGAGTGCGAGTAATCCCTTTCACCTCCCAAACGAGCAATCATAGAGCACATACAGAAATATCAACACCCAAACCACCCAAGGGAGCAATACTCTCAGAATAACTTCCCAAAAAAAATAAAAACAACAGGGGTGTGCACATAGAAAAGATTTCACATTTCTCCCGAATGAGCAACAAGGGAGTACCTACTGCCATAAGAGTCATCCCTCAAACCTCCTTTACGAGTATTAAAAGAGGGTTTCTAGCTAATCTCTTTCACTAATAATTATGTACGTAAGAGACTTCTTTTAAGTGGTTGCTGGGACTCGGTTATTAAGTGAGAGAAACAATATTTGGTAGAGCATACACATACATACATTTATATACATATGAACTTTAGGGTCGTCCAAAGAAAGTAAAGTTGGAATTTTAATGCTCTCATCCCTTAGGAATGTTCTATATCGAAAAAATATACGTTTGATTTTTTGTTTCTTTTTTATCAAAAATAGTTAGACGTCGCTCAAAGCTCTCTAAGTTCCCCATGTATTTTATATGGGAAACAATTTTTTTCGTAGAAGTGTCATACAGGGTGCCCTTGACCACCCGTCCACCCTTTCTTAAATAGAGGAAAATGCTTTTTATTGGAAAACACCAAAATATTAATTGTCTAGTCGGTGCTCCTCTATTTTTTGGTCGTATTACTAATTCCCGATTTCGACCGAAGGTGGGTTGAACTGACATGAAATCCATTTTTTAGTAGGATATGCATGCTTTTACCACAGACTCGAATTCTGCGGATAAAAGATCGTAGGTTTTAAATTTTTATTTTTCTTTTCGTTTTGAAGTTCTTTTCTCAACCAGTAAACGACCTTCGAAGCTTATGACCTCAATTAATAGAGAATATTTTTTTAAAAGGGATGCCAGCTGCTTAATAAATTAAATTCTACTTTGAATTATAAGTTCATAGAAATTTTAAAATATGGATGCAAACCGAACGAGTTTTAAGGAAGCTCTATTGCGAAAATATTTTTAACAGTATTGCCACCTATTTAAAAAGTCAAATTCCAATGTATTAATAAATTTAATGCAGTTTTACAATATGTGTGGGAAACGAAGAAGGCTTAAGAAAGCTTTTTTTAATATTCTTCAACAGGGTTGCCACATGTAAAAAATGATTTCAAGTCAAACAAAGGGTGTTTAACAAGCTTTTATCTCAAATGTATTTTTACAAGTAGTTGGCACCTGTTTAAAAATCTAAATAAATTTTATCAGTAACGTTAATGAAATATGACAAATGAATGACAAACGAAACAGGTTGAAAGGGCTTATTTGCGAAAAAAAAGGTTGAGGATCTTTCGGTTGCTAAATCTTTCGTTTTTAAAGAAGATATTAATGAAATATATTTGATATGAAAGGAAGAATGTTTTTGTTTTTTTTTCAGACAAATTTTTTTAAAGAATGGCATGCTATAAAAATATATAAAATTAAACATTTTTTGGTTACACTCTACATCATAACGGTAAACCGACTTAACGCGGGCGGAGCTAGCTATTACATACATATTTTGTGCAGGTGAACTACTGGTAATCGGTACAGCTACGAAATTTTTATACAACTTGGAAGAAGCGGCATCGGTAATTTTTTCATACTTAGCATTATTTATTTATTTTTATTATTATTATTTTTTTGATTATGACACTCTTCTAGTAAATGAGCGATGTGATAATACAAGTACAAACCTATTTCTATAGTCACAGTCTATTTAAAAATTTCATTATTTCGAATTTTGGGTATGTATTCAATTGCTTGCTCGTACAGTGCAAAATCCAGCAATGCAAACATTTTTTTCTTTCAATTGAATACTTTCGACTTTTTCATCGCAAGTCAATCGATTTTATTAACTTTTATACCCAATCAAATAGATTTCGTTCAACAATGAATTTATTTTTGAAAAATTCTAAATAATCTGTTTACTGCGTGTATACAAATTTCAACTCACGCTGTTATTTATTTCTGCTTTGTTCTTCACTCTATATACTCTATTCATTTGTATGTCCAGCTGTTATCGCTGTCTCTACATTGTCGTTAATTTTATTATTTATAGTTAACCCGCTGTGGGTTATGAATATTTTGTTAAAGCAGACATATTTGTTTTTGTTTTTTTGTGATCTATATAAAAGTCGTCGTTCCGTTAACATAAAATTTTTTTTTTGTTAACAAAATTGAGTGGTCGCTATTCAGCGATTGATTCATACGTATATGCAAAAACTTGTATGACCTCGTTAATAGGGCATCAATTTTTTATCAAGCGGGTTTCATGGTCATACGGCTTTTGAATTTTAAAACTACAAAAATTCCAGCTCAGTATATTGAATGTACTTACATATGTATATACACTAGGGTGCCTCACCAAAAAAAAAAAAATGCGGTTTTTCCACCGGAACCATAAAAGTTATTATATTTGGAGATATGCGCCAAAATATTTCAAGAAAATTTCAAGACTTACGTGAGCTAGTCTGATTTAAAAATATCTGCAAAAACTTGATCATTTTGATGCCGTTGGTAAAATTTTAAAACATTTTTATGCGGACCTTATAAGCTTAAACTCTGCACTAATCCGAGGTAATTCTTTGGAAAACATATTTTTAAAAGTTTATTTTGTTTATAAATAAACTAAATTTTTTTGGTATTTTCAAATGGGTCCAGCACACAAAAATCTTAATATTTTTCCGAAATATTTGGGCGGAATTACTAAAATATAACAGATTTTATGATTTCGATCAAAAATTAATACCTTAAATTAACTTAATTAAATTTATAAAATTTTCTTCTTCTTTGAATTTAAATTGTTTGTTTTCAAAAGAAAATAGTTTTAACTTTAAACAAAATTTTATTTTATTTTTAGAAACATATTCTTTCTTCCTTTTTAAATATCTTTTTTCTTTCTTTTTTTATTTTAATTTTCTTCTAACTTTTATATTTTGTTGTTTTAAAAGAATTTTTTAATTTCCTTATTTAAGTTCTTAACTTATATTACTTTTTAGATTTTATTGTTTTAAAAAGAAAAATATGTTTTAATTACATTTAATTTTTAGGAACTTTTTTTTATATCTTATATACATTTGTTTAATTTTTTTGATTTTATTGTTTTAAACAGGATTTTTTTAATTTTATTTCATTTTTAAAAACTTATTTTATTTATTGTTTTAATCGATTTTTCTTTATTTTAATTTAATTTGTAATTTTTATTGTTTTTAGAAAAATATTTTCCTATTTAATTTAATTTTTAGAAGTTTCTTTCTTATTTGATAATTATTATTTTTTTGGATTTTGAAATTTTATTATTTTCAAAAAACTTTGTTTTTATTTTATTTCCTTTTGAGAAACTTATTTTATGTATTTTTCTTTAATTGATTTTTTTCTCTTTCGACCGACTTCATAAAAGGAGGAGGTTATCCATTCATCAATTTGGACCACGTCAGCCGATTTCGATAATTGTTTTTCTATCGGAAAGATGCAGCCTCAGGGGCGGTCCCATACTAATTTGGTTTAAATTAACGGTACTCCTAAACTAACGGTCACCTAGAAATCGTTCCCAGAAACAAACGGTGCTCCTACATTTTTATATAAGAATTGAAGTTGGTTGTGTTTCTTGTTTTTAATAAATTTAAAAGAAAAATATACATATATTTTTAGTTTTATATTTGTCTTTTTAAACTTGTTGCTAAAAGACAAACAAAATAACGGTAGGACCTCCTCATTAGCAGTTATTTTATGTAAATAGTCTTTCTATAGACAGAAAAGAGCTTTCAAGATAGTTGCCAGAATTGACAGTTGTCTTACAAAACTGTGGTGAGTTGAAAAGCAGTTGCCAGAATTGCCCTGTAGAATTGATCTGCCGTTTAAATTCTGAACTTCATGTATATATATAAATATTTGTGCTCTTCAGTTCTTACTTCCCGTACTCGGTTCTTTCGTTATGGTTTTTGGCTAATAACAACGCTTCTGCTTATTGCTTTCGTGTTTCAGACTACATTTGTTCGATACTTGTACAGCATTGACTGTACATATTTATGTAAGCATTCTGCGTTTTTATCAAGATTTATCGCCCCGCTTTATCGAATCTATAAATATGTACAAATCTCTGCATATATGTATGTTTGTATTTATCTTACGCGGCAATATATCAGAGCAATTACTTTGGTAGAATTTTAATGATCCATCAAAGCAAACCACCTTCCTGTTGTAACGATGCGCCATCAAAGCGATTACAATGAAAAAAAAATATTTAAAGTGTTTTCATTCTACTTGTTTATTTATTTAACAACTAAGAAGATGAGGATGCTAATATAACAACATGAAGCTCATTAAAAAAATTTGGTTTGTTGGTAGTAAAACGATACTCTAAAAGCTTACAGCTGAAATAGGTAGCGTGCAGGGCGTGGAACTTTGAGGGAAGGGAAGTACCAACCTGCTGCAATGAGGTGAAATAAATTTGCTGGCACCATGTTTAAGTTAGGTTATTCAGATCTACCTTGGGGCCACCAGCGTAGATGGCTGCTAATTGAGAGTACGAGATCAGCGCTAAATCCTCATCCCGACTCACCGCATGAGAAGATCCTTGTCTGGAAATTATTCCTCCGTCCAGTGCGCGCTAGTGATCCAGACGCCTGAAGTTTGCTGGAAGATCTTCCAAAAGTACGCTAACCCCATTGCATTTTACTTATTGGTTTACTATATAAATTCATAGGTAGAAGGTGAAGCAACGTCTCTAGAGCCTTAGACACCGGTGAGGGTAAAGCCGATGGCATCGTCATACAAGTCATCCTTTTAACCTCTGTTAGTTTTTTTTTTGTTGTAGATTTTTGCGCACAGCTGCTACTTGCAGTCAGTTTAAAATGTGAGGCTTCAAGCCCCGTTTTTCCCCTATCGTTGATTTAGAGGCATACAGATCAGTTAAAGCTTTCTTGCTACACTCTTCTACATTTTGCCAACAGGTTAGTTTTCGTTTCAGAATAACACGTAGATATCTTAAGGGTAATTTTAGTTTTCTTTGAAAAAAGACATATCGCTAGCTTAGAGTGAAAAGTTGCTAAGTCCACTTTTTATGAAAACTCATATTTTGATATTGGAGGCTAGAGAAATTGAATACGCATCGTTTCGAAAATTATAAAGGTACTTGTTTTACTTTTTCCTCTTAATAAGCAATAAAAGGAAAATTTGCTAAGTCCAAAAGAAGCACCACAAATCCGATAAGGCCAAAATAATACGACATCTTTTAATAAATATCGAATCCTTCTGATTCTTATGGAGTTTTGCTTTGCTTTAAACGCGCAAAATGTCTGATTCAAAGTCTTGCGAAATAGTTAAAGAAAATGGCTATAGAAAGATTTTTTCCTCTCCTGTAAAATTTTTAAAATGGGACTTAGCAACTTTTCTTTCTAAGCTAGCGATATATGGAAATAGCTTGGCTAAGCACTAAGCGATTCAGTTCCAAACATTAGGTTAGAATATAAATGTTAATATTATTTCATTTTATTAATCTTGTCGGGACCAGTACACGACCTTTTCAATACCACTTCGGGCACAGTTAAGTACTATTTCAGGTCCATTTCAAGACTAGTTTCGAACTTCCCCGCAATAATCCCGAACTATGATCAAAACTATCCTGAAGACGTCCTGAAAAGGTTCTCAAAAATGGTCCCTTACTAGTCCGGGAACAATTACGAAGTAGTCCCGAAATGCTCCTTTAATAGTCCCAAAGTGATCCCAAACTACTCCCGACATGTTCCTGAAATAGTCCTGCACAAGTCTTGGATTGGTCCTAAAACAGTCTGGAAATATCCCGAAATGGTCATGAACCGCTCCCGAAACTGTCCTGAAGTGGTTCTGAAAAAGCCGAAATGGTGCCTTACTAGTCCCAATACAATCCCGAAGTAGTTCTTTAACTAGTCGCAAAATGATCCCAAACTATTCTTGAAATGTTCTTGAAATAGTCCTGCACTGGCTCTAAATGGTCTAAAATAGGCCTGAACTGGCCAAGAAATATTCATTTGTACACACAAGAAGCAATTACAAATTTTCTGCTGGATTTAAGCAAATTTTACCCGTACTGACGGCTAAGATGTTTGCACATCACAAAAAAAACATGCCCGTTTTTCCCCGGATTGACACTAAGCCTAGCATTTTTGCACCAAGTTTCCACGACGGGTAAAACACCTTGAACCAGGTCACATGGTTGGTGGAATCAAAGTCCTAACAAATAGTTATAATGTAGCTGCAAAGATGTGGCGACTTTGTTTTCTAAGCGTTAAGAGTTACTTGGTGATTGTTTCTTCTGTTCGTAATAGAGTTTAGAATTCTCAACCGCGTTGTGTAAGATCTAATTGAAAGCCAAATTTACAAGGCTGATAGTTAAGGCATGCAATTTTTTTTTGTATTTACTCTTTTTAGTCTGGTGTATTTACTTTCTTTAGCTATGTAAGTAAGTAAATATGTATTAGCCTATAATTAACCTACACTCAATGACCAGACGACATGTTTAACTAACTTAAAATAAACATTCGTTAGAAATAAAGATAATAATTATGTATTAAGAAATGGTTATCCCGCCAGTGTCGTAAAGCTAAAATAACTAATTGATATGCATTCAGAAAATTAAATCCACAAATTGATAATAAAATGCCAACTTAAAAAAATATATTAACAAAAAATCTATAACTTCAGCATTTAAATTACAAGATATATCTTCATTTCAAACACAAATATCAACGAATTCATGCAAATAAATATTCATAGGTTTTTTTTACCTCTTTTATAGAAGCTCGTACCTTTGTATATACGCATGTCATATTTGAACCTTAATTGGCTAAATTTCGTTGAAATCACAAAGGCATTTCCATTGTGATTTTTTCAGGTCGCAAATGCATTGAAATTTAAATCAGTAAAAGCATTTAAAGTTAAAATATTGCAGTGCTAACAATAGGAAAGAAATAAATTGCAATTTATATGTTCGAGCAAAGATGTGCATACATACACATGTACCTAAATGCACTACCAATAATTGCTTTCGTTTTTTTTTAAGCATTTGGGTTAATACATTATTTGAAGCAAGGCGAGCATTTTTCACAACTTTTAAAGCAAAAAATAAGTATATCAGTGATGGAAATGTAGTTGCAATTGTACTTTTTTCAGCCCTTTTATAATTTGAAAGCGCTTTCGGTATATATATAGCATTATCGGTACATTCTCATCTTAACCAAATAAATTTTCCTAGAATTTTTTTGCCTCCTTGTAGTTATATCAACTTAGTGCAAACGAAGCCATGTGGGCTTGGATAGCATACCCTCAAAGGCCACGAACCTTGGTGGGCCTACTGGCGAAAACACCTTAAAAAAAACACCACAAAAACATTACCCCACAACTACAGAGAAAATTGTGCATATTATGGAGAACCACATTTTTTGAATCGCTATATCTCAGAAATGCTAATCTTTAGGAATAAATATGTTATAACAGTTTTTATAGATAATTGCATGATCTACACTTTCGTTTCACCTATTCTTGTGACAAACCTTACCGTTTTGCTATAAAATTCAAAAAATCATTTTTGGTGACATTTGACCTTGAATAAATATTTTTGTAGACGAGGCATCGTTCCGGGCGTATAAACAGTTCATATGGCTCATACCATGTAAACGCCCCATTAAATATACTACAAAAGGTTAACCACTTGAAAACAGTTACTCCTTAAATTATAATCACGCGAACGATACTTAAATACATATTTTTTTGAATAACCAGTTTCAAATGTTTTTATTCCTTTCAATATATGTTTGAATGCAAATGAACCAAATATAAACGTACATATTATTGCAACTATTAATGTATTCATACGTTCGTAAACCTATATAAAAGGTGGAAATTTACCTTATTCCTATTTAATATAAACTGACTTTGACTTTGCGCCTGAACTCTTCTGTAGTATCCTCGAAAGCCGATACAAACTAAGATACATAAAATTAAAGTCGTATAAAATTCGTTATTCAAAAATAAAATCTCCATTCAACGCCGTGGAAGTTGTAAAAGTGATGCTTAGATATCTTTGGTGTAATACTCATATCAACACACCAATACTGCAAGTATATATGCTTACATTAGGGATGTTAATTTTTCAACTTTTTCTGATCCCGGCATTTTCGGGATGTCGTTATCACAATCCCGGAATCCCGAGATTGGTCCCGGGATTTAAATATTCATTACTTTTCAACAACTTGAATCGAAAAAATTGCTTCTATATTGTTTGAGAAGCTCTCCTACCATAAAATAAATAATAAATAAATGGGTTTCAAACCTACTTTTTTATTTAAAGTGGCGATTTTATTTTATTTTCTCTGACGTCAAGATTTAGTTTAAAGGACTTTGCAATTTCAAAGTTATGATTGATACCAAAAATTGTTTAAAAAATTCAATGCAATGTACAATAAAAATATGGGTAGCGAATGAAAGAGGAAATTAAAATTTTTTGGATTCACAAGGATGAAATTCGAGGATGTTATCGAGTTTATATAAGTCCTTGACATGTAATTTTTTCAAAAACAAATATTGCGAAATTTCAAGGATAAAATTTTAAAAGGACATTTTCAATACTTACCCGTTCTTCTGCACCAAAAACTCGAACCTATTTTAATTTTACAAGATTTCCTCTTTAATTAAGTATCCATACTTCTTCTCTAAGCACCTTTCTCTGATTTTTAAAATCATTTTGAATTACTGACATCAGAGTGAAAAACTAAAAACGCAATTTTACTCGATTTGGCCCATGGTTTCGCGAATATATTGATAAACATTTATAAAAAAATATTAATTATTAAATAAAAAAAAGAAATAAGCCTATTAGTTTCTATTATTGCCGTCAGTGCAAATTACAAATCCCGAAAATCCCGTGAATATTTGCTAAGAATACCGGGATTTTTGGCACCTTAAAAAGGCCGGGATCCCAGATTAACACTCCTAGCTTACATACATTATAGATATCCACCCATAACACATATTGGTATTCAGCTTCTAATAGAAGCTACATACATACATAGCGCACACAGAGTTTACAACTTAGAGAGAAAATAACATTTACTGCATATCTACTAGCACCAGCGGTTGCGGCAACCAAGTAGTTGTAGATTTATACCAGTGTTGCAAGGTTATTTCAGTAGTTTACCCCAAGAGCAGGCCATTTTCCCCTAGATTTCCCTTTCGTACCCCTAATGAATTTGAAGATATGGTTTTGTGTATATAAAACTGTTTACATAGATAATCAGATTACCCCAAATATCCTTTTTGAATTTCCCCCAGGCGCATTTTCTTCCCTCTAAAGCTATCCCCTAAATATTTTTTCTCCCTAAATTTACCCCTAGAGCAGTCAAAAGTCTTTAAATCTAGGGGAACAACCTCTGATCTGGCAACACTGACCACTACTCCAAGTGCCCAGAAGCCATGTTTGACACTGAAGTCAAAATCTTCTAATAGTGGGTGAATTGGTGGAGTCGACGTGAACCCGCAAGCCTAATATACGCGAAATTATCAGCTAAAAACTCTCTACATCAGAGGATTTAATAGAAGAGCTACATTCAGACAATCTGATTCTGAAGTAAGAGAGCTGATTTAACGGCTGGTCAATTCAGAAATGGAATTTGTGTGCGATTTGCTTCGTTGAGCTGAGAGGGGATGAGTGAGGGTGAAGTGAGGTGAGATGGGCTGAGTTTGACTGAGTTGAATTAAAGTCAATTGAGGTGAGTTAAAGTGAGGTGAGGCTATATGGGATAAGATGAGGTTAGTTGAGTTGAGGTGAAATGTGGTGAGTTAAGGGGAAATGAATTTACGTGAGTTGAGATGAGGTGACTTGAAGAGAGGTGAGTTTGCAACATAACTTTACATAACATATCTCAATGTTCAGCCCTTATCTTCGTCTTTGCCACAATCTATCCCTCTCTCTATTTTTCTCTATTTCTGTGCTTTTCTTTATCTTGATCTATTTTTCTTTATGTTTACCCTCACCTTTATCCTTGTCCTTATCCCAATTTTTATCTTAATCGTATTAGTATTAAGTATTTAAATTTATCTTCATCTTTGTATCTGAATTTTTATCTCTGTTTTCATTTTTCTTTTATCTTCACACTCCACTTTACTTTAAACCTTGTACTAGTCATAATATAAACTTTATCCTCACATCGCTGTTTAGCACGTGTCTTTAACTCCGTATCAATCCCCAACCATCCACCATTTTCGCTGTACTTACCACGTTGATTTTTCAATTTACTAACGACGCGTCAACTACAGCGGATCAGCCTTCTAAGCATAGGTTACAAGATCTTATCAAGCGTATTGTATCAAAGACTGAATCCCACCGTTAAGAAATTGATTGGGCCTTATGAACAAGCTAATCCGCCATACACAAAATCTTGGAAAAGACCCGCGGGAAAAGGATCGACACTAACCATACATTTTTCCACTTCAAAGCCGCTTTTGACAGCACCAAAAAAGAAGTTGCCTATACCCACGAAATTAATACGGCTGTGTAAAATGACGTTAAGCAATACCACCACCTCGGTCAGAATTCGGACAGACCTCTCCGAGCTGTTTGCTATCAAACGGAGTTTCAGACAGAGTGACTCCCCCTTTCGAGCGATTTTTTTAATCAGCTGTTGGAGAAGATCATAAGAGCTGCAGAACAGAACCGCTTAAAAACAATTTACTACGAGAGCGTGCAAGTTCCTGTGTATGCCGATGACTTCGATTATAATTATTGAGGAAAGATCTAGGCAACGGGCTCGTGAAGTATCAGTTGTCAAAATTCCTTGCACACACACACGAAATAATGTCAATTTTTTTCTTGACCGTTTTCTTGAGAGCTGCATACCAGCCTTTATAAAGGCTGTTGTTGTTGCGGAGACTCTCGCGAAACTTTGGGACTTTTAGGATATAAATAGTAGGTAATACAATTATAGTTGTAAATGTTTGTTAAGGATAGCTAAGACATGATCCCACAATTCCTAGCTAACCGAATTGGAACTTTTTTCTATATCTAAGGTTCTGTTTGCTGGTAAACATGGCTCATATGTATTTGTGTATTATATATTGTGTATGCACTATTGTAAGGAATACCCATTAGATATCCTTCACCAATGTGATATGTAAGTTCAATTTTACTAAATTTTTTTTATTTTTTCGGGTCGTACAAAATTCTGCAATCAACCCGATATTGAATGAATTAAAACCTCAGATGATAGAAGAGTTTAAGAAGCCTAGAAGGTCCGCGAAAAAATATTTAATAATTGTATCAACGGAATCAAAGTAATGGGATTTTGGAGATATTTCCAAATGGATTCTGCTGACGTAAATCTTTATTTTTTTCCAAAATATTTTAGCGGAAGTCTTAAAATATAAACAGATTTTATAATTCTGGTGGAAAATCCCGAACTTTTTTTGGTGAGGCACCCTAATGTACATACATGTACCGATACCCCATATACCAATTTTCTAACACATCTTCCTCGTGCATACTTTGCTCCATACTATATTGCAAATGCATCGTACATTATACCCGAATACATTTGTACATTTGCTTCGACTTATTCCCCTAATAAATTGATATAAAGATCTAACTCCTCCTGATGCATGTTCTTAGAAACATATTTGTGCCTATCTCTGCTTATCTGTCTTCTTTTGCCAAAGCGCTGATATGCTTCTGAGAATTTACAACTCTTCATTTTGCATTTCTCAATTCCACACCGGCACCCACCTAGTCTTCCTCGCTTCACTCTTCACTCACACACAGCAGTGACAGCATTAAATATACACTCTAGTCGAAAGTCTTGCACTTGAGCGTCAAACGTCTGTCGACAGTCAGGAAACGATGAAGGGAAACGGAAGTCATGTCAAAGCGGAAAGGTGAGCACCAGCTGTCTGAGTGCTGAAGTTGAGTGTAGTTTTGTCAGGAAAAGAGAGAAGAGCGCTGCTATTGCCATCAATAGAAGCATTGTAAGCAAATTTGAGAATGCATTGAAGAGTGCTTTCTAAGTGAGGTAGTATGTGTTGAAACGGATACAGACATGTAGTATGCTGGCAAAATGCTTTACAGCATAAACAATTTGACATAGAAAGTGTTTGATTATTGTTAAATTTGTTGAATATTACTGTGCTTTTAATTTAAAGTCAAGCAACATTAATGTTTTTGAAGTAATTCAAATGTGTTTCTGTCCCACTTGTAGCTCCGTTATGAGTACTTTGCTAAGAAGCAATCTTCCAAATTCTTCCTTCGCAGGGATCTAATAAGTCAGTGTTATACGATTAGTACATTTTATTCATGAACAGTTATTGAAAATTAAAAAGCAATGACAAATGACAAGTAGAAACTGACAAATGACATGTGATAAGTGACAAGTAATTTTTAGGAAAAAAAACCGACTTAAAAAAAATATATATATATATCTATATATTTCATGATCCAATGATCGGATCTAAACCAAATTTGTATGGGACCACCTCTGAGACACTATCATTCCGTTGCAAAAAGACTTATTGAAATCGGTTGACGTGGTGCAAAGTTATGCGGTAACATACATAAAAAAAAAAAAATATTTCGACGAACTGATAACCTCCTCCTTTTTTGGAAGTCGGTTAAAAAATGAAAAATAACAAGCGACAAGTAATAGGTGGCAAATGACAGACGTCAAATGAAATATGCCAAATCAGTATTGACAAATAACGAAAGACGTATGAAAATTGAAATCTAATGATAAGTGGCAAATAAACATTTCCAATGGAAAATGGAAAATGCTTAACGACAAGTGGTAAGTGAGAAGAGACAAATGAACCATCAATATGTATTAGAGGGTACACACTAGGGTCGTCGATTATTATTTTTTTTGTGTGTTACTGCACAACTTTTGACCACGTTAACCGATTTCTATAATTCCCAGAGGTGGTCCCAGAATAATTTGGTTTAGATCCGATCATTGGATCAAGAATTTAATAATGCTCTTAAATTTTTATATAAGAATTGAAGTCGATTTTGTTTTATTTTTGCGTAAAAGTTACTTGTTTAATTTTGAAATAAAAAAAAATTTGGTCTCTCAAATCTCTCAAAGTTTTCCATGTATTTGATATGGGAAAAAAACAATTTTTGATAGAAATGGTATAGAATTCTTGAAAACCAACATTTTTCGATTCAGGAAGTCGCAATGATAATACCCAATTGCTCATTTAACCATTTTCGATTATTAAATATTTTTTATTGATCCTCCAAAAAATGCAATGGGCCGACCTATAAAAAATTGTTAGTATTAAAAAAGGGTAAAATATAAAATTGGATATTATTTCTGGAAGTCTCCTGAAGGGAAACAAGTGCTTAGCGATCGGAAAATTTTGATTTTCATGAATTGTATTCCATTTCTATCAAAAATTGTTTTTTCCATATAAAATGCATGGAAAACTTTAAGCGCTCGAAATAAAAAGGAGGGATACATTTTTTTTGATGTACTTAGAACAATCCTAGGGGGTGAGTGCAATAAAATTCGGACTTTCCTTTTTTCACCTGCATTTTTGGACCTAGACCCTTCGCTGATTTTAATTTTCGGCAAGATAGACGAAAAGCTGCCGCTCCAAATTTGCTGAGCATGATATGTGAGTAAAGCTTAAGTTGAAGAAAGACAGTAAAGTCGGGTAAAGGAAGTCGTCAGACAGACGACGGAAGGGAATATCAATCAAAGAAGGAGCATAAATATTTGGCAGATATGTAGATATATATGCGCGTACTCAACAATGCAAATAAAAATTCGAATAAATAGTAAATGGCTCCACCTTCATTTCCGTATATTTAAATATGATAAAGAGTATCAGGCCGATTCTGCAAATAAACTCCCTGGGATTTTTCTCTTTTTTTCCTTACCTCCTATCAAGAATAAAAATTCCCGGAGGATTTTTTATATTAAATGGCGAAGTTGAGCTCTCAAAAAAGTGTCAAACAGCTTTTTCGAATTTCGAATTTCCAAGTTTTCGGGGAAAATGCTACTCCCTTAACTATTGGAGGATTTCTTTCTCGCAAGAAACAAATTCCCGGAGAACAAACTCCCCGGGAGTATTAAGAATTGGGCTGTATGTGGTTGTTAGTGTATATACATTAGCGCGGACCTTCGAAGGGAAACGGGAACTAGGGGAAATTTCACCCCCTCCCAAGGGTTTCATGATAAGTAAGAAAATTTAACCATTTCCTCAATTTCTTATAGGGTCTTTCTCCCGAACATTTGAATAAAAATAATTTTTATTTATATTTTATATCCCGCTACATTTCAACAGCTTGTAGCGGGGGTGAGACTTTTTGAGGTTAACGTAACTAGTACCGGTAGTACACCGTATCTTCTCATAGTTCGGATATAAACTGTTTTTCCTCTGTTTATTTGAAGGATCAGACCTCAGGCTTGTCTGCAGGATGGAGATTCCAGTTTGCTGTGGCGTCTTCGGAATTCTGCAGTTCTGTATGATGAACACACACAAATCTTAGCTCGCGGCACACGCGGAATGTCCTCTCCAGGTATCATGTATTTCTTTTCTTTTATATCACCGCGGTTTTAGGTTCGGTATTCCGTCATTCATACAACAAATGTCTTTAAAAGTTTGACGTCGACTTGCTTCCAATGTTCCTGCGAATTATTTTGGTCGATCAGCTTCAGATGTGTCACTTTTCCACCTCTCTAAATCAGCTTGACTGGTCGTCTGCAACATCAACAATTTGTTATTATTGTTTCATCCGTTTAGCTCCAAATTTGTCTGATTCTGTTGACCACTGTCTTTTGGTTTCTGTCAGACAAAGTAGAGCTCTTTTTCCCGCTGCATACTCTGCCGAAATTTATGTCTGAATAGACACCAGTACCCCCTTTGGCAAAACGATTCTCGTTTACAGACGCACTACAAATTCTAAGGCCTACAACTATCCCAGCGGAGGTGTGACCGCTAGCGACAAGTTGAAGAAAATAATGTTTTTCTACCGATCACATCGATAATAGCAGTCACTTCTCCCATTACGAATCCCCGTCGTAGATGCTTCAGCAAAAGTAACACTGCAGCGGAGCTCTTGAAAAAAAAAAACAGCTTCTTCAGGAGTTTCCTTTTATTCCAATAGCTTTAAATTCTCGAATTGACGCTAAACAAATCTGCAGTAAGGGCTCTTACCAGCGTCATCGCAGACCTATAGAACAAATACTCCATCGATGACGTTTACCAACAAGCTTCCTCTGCAGTAGTTATCGGAATGAGGAGGAAGAAGGATCGATTCAACGTTTCCTATGTTAATGCCCAGCTCTCCAGGCAAGGCATCTCAAGCTTTTGGCATCATGTTTTTTCAATAGTTTTGGGGATATAGTGTAAGTGAAAATATCGGAGCCCCATAGCTTCAACCGAGATAGTAAATGGTTTGACTGCCTTCGAGTGGCAGTAGACGTTATTATTCTGCGCCTTCCTAATCCAAACTAAGCTTTAAATTCTCAAAAAAAAAGTCGATAATACAAATGAACACAAATCAATGAATCGTCAGCATTTTACTAATGGACGTTTACAGGTGAGGATATGAACACGTACATCCCATCGAAATGCAAAAATGACAAGAGGAATGTCATCGGCATCATTTGTTACAAATGAGTGGAAATTTGGAGTGAGTATGTAAATAATAGGTAACGAAATGAGAATTTTCTAAGCCTAAAATAAAGTTTGCTCAGTTAGAAAATTTTTACAAATCCACGCCGACAACGTAGGCAGTCAGGTGAACAGAGCCGAGCAAATATTTTAAACAGCGCTGACCTTAGTAGAGTGTGCATTTAACATACTTACATACTTAAATACAGTAGAGTGTGCATTTAACATACTTACATACTTAAATACATACAAACATATATATGCATATTATAGCGTGTATGAATTAAAAAAAGTTGACAATCGGGAGGACGGATTAAAAGGCATGCTTATTTGTATTTGTAAGCACATATGGCCCAAATCGCCGAAAACGAAAACAAAACAAAAATTGTTTTCTTTGAGTTCAATAACATTCTTAGGTATGGGGCAACGTTAATATTAACACAAATCGCCTTCTCATACTCACGACATTGCACTTAATCCTGAGACACATTAAAATTAATGTCAATTAAATAAATAATATAAAAAAAAACTTTTTAATATACAACGCTTTTATAAATGGACTAAAAAGTAGAAAATAATACTTCTCAGTCCCATAGAATTTGTTTTGATAACTTTTGATTTTGAAATTTTAGCAAAAGTCATTATAAACAATCTATGAAATTGAAAATGAAAAGCGTGGGGCGCATGTAATACACTTGAATTGATATGAAAAGTAATATATGTATGTATGTATGTGGGTATATGAATAACGACCGCTTAAAATCGATTCCAAAGTTCTACTTTCGCTGTAGAAATTTTAGGTCTACGTTATGTAGTTTGACTATTGTCAACTAAATCGAATGCTTTGTAAGTGAAGTGACTTGTGGACCACTTGAGGTATAGGTGGACCAGTTGGTAATCAGTCGGGGACCAGTCCGGGAACCAGTTGGGAACCAGTTTGGGACTAGACCGAAACTACTTACCTTCGGCCCAGTTGGGGACCAGTTGGTCTTTTTAAGCTCCTGTGGCCGTTTTAAGGGTAATTCTTGGGCTCCTGCACTGCCGCTCGGGGTTTCTGCCTTCTACGGTGGTAATTTTGGGCCGGGTTGCCTGTTTTGGAGGATTGTTGTGCTGTGTGCCGCGTATTACGTGTATCGGGTACCACTTTCTCGAGCGAATTCCTCTGGGGAACCTGTTGTGTGAGATGCTGGCTTTTTGGCTAGACTTTGAGGAGGGTTTATACACGCATATCGGCGGAAATAGACGACACGCCATTTCTTTAAATAAAATTAATTGGTGCTCGTTTGTATGTACATACATATGTAAATGCATGTGTGTGCACCTTTGTATTAATATCGTTGAATTATTTTAATATCTATTGCAAACTTTTATTCAGACAGGACTAAAAAGTAGAAAATAAATAATATAAAAAAAACTTTTTAATATACAACGCTTTTATAAATGGACTAAAAAG